>NC_080778.1:4848484-5151515 GCF_020826845.1 Diceros bicornis minor | reverse complement strand
TCCTCAGCAAAGGGCAATATCAGTGCCCTTTGAGATAATAAGTTATTTAGCTCTTTGGTCCTCCATCTCCTCATTTATAAATAATGAATAATGGTATAACCCTCATAGAAGGATTAGATAAGACACCACACATGGAAATACTCGGAAGGTGACTGAATATTCCAGACACTCAATTTTCATTTGTGGATTTTGAATTTGAAATGTCATCAAAATTTGTTAAAGATCACAGTAGGAGAAAGAGACTAGATTTACCATTCAACCTGGGGAACTAAAAAGTTGAACAAAACATAATTCTCATTTAAAAAATGAATTTAAAAGATATCGATTATTTAAAGTAAAAATAATAAAAATATCTTGTGGGGTTTATAACTCACGAAAAAGTAAAATGTATCAGAACAGAAGCAAAATGAGCAAGGAGTGGGAAATGGAAGTAAACTATCATAGTTTCTTCTAATATGCATAACATTATACAGTAAGGGGTGTAATGTTATTTGAAGGTAGATTTGATAAATTTAAGATATACAGTAGACCCCAGAGAAGCCATATATACACACAAAAGAAATACAGCTAATAAGCCAATTATGGCAACAAAATTGAATTATTAAAAATAGTCAATACAAAAGAAAACAGGAAAAGAGGAGAGGGATAGACGAATAACAGATGAAACAATAGCAAGGTAATAGATTGAAACACAACCTTAGTGATAACCACAGTACATGTAAATAGTCTAAACCAGGGATTTCTGCCAAGGGTCAGATAGTAAACATTTTATGCTTTGCATGCAATATGATCTCTGCTGCAAAAAAAAAAAAAAAAAGATTTCTTGCTCTTGTAGCAAGAAATCAGTCATAGATATTCTACAAAGGAATAGACATGGCTGAGTTCCAAAAAAATTTATTTACAAAATCAGATGATGGGATTTGGCCCCAGAGCCATAGTTTACTGACCTCTGGTCTAAACAGTCCAATTAAAAGGCAAAGATATGTATAAATACACTGAGAGGCTAATAGTAAAATATTGGAAAATCATGCGTTATTTTAACTCCAAGCAAAATAATGCTGAAGTGGCGTGATTAGCAATAGACAAAGTAGATTTCAGAGCAAAGAAAATTAGCAAGGATGAAGAGAGACATTTTATAATGACAAGGGCATCAATTCATCATGAAGACATACAATGTTTAATTGATATGCACTTAATAACAGATCTTCTATAAATACTTGAAGCAAAACTGATAAAACTGAAAGGAAAAATAGACAAATTCATAATTATAATTGGAGCTTACAACCTACCTCTCTCAATAAGTGATAAACAAGGAGACAGAAGATTAATAAAGACAGAGAAGTCTTAACAAATACTAAATCAACTTGTCTTAATTGATATCTATAGAAAACTACCCCCAACTGCAAAACAAACATTCATTTCAAGTGCACATGAAACATTTACCAAGATAGACCACATTCAGGGACAAAAAACAAGTGTTATAATTTAAAAGGATTGAAATCATACAAGGTATATTCTCTGAGCAAAATGAAATTAAATTAGAAGTAAATAACAGAAATATATGTGGTAAATCCCCAAATGTTTGGAAATGGAACAACACTTTTCTAAATATGCCATGTTTCAAAGAAGAAGTAAAAAGGAAAATTGGAAAATATTTTGATTTGGGTAAAAATGAAAACAGTCTATCAAAATTTGTGGGATGTAGCCAAAGCAGTGCTTAGAGGAAAGTTTATAGCATTATGCTTGTGTTAAGAAAGAAACAGTGTTTCAAATCAATTATCTAACTTCCATCTTAAGAAAACTAGTAAGGAGCAGGACTTCCAACATGGTAGAGTGGAGAGCTGGGTAAATCCTCTCTCCCAAAAGAAAAAATAACACTGGACACAATTATTTTAAAAAACAACAATTTGAGTGCTCTTGGAATTGACCAAAAGCACATAACAAATTGAGAAATAGTTATTCATGAAAACCTAGTGAATGTCAGGTAAGAATGGTGGGAGACCAAAGGGTCCTTGCCTGTGGCTGATCCCATTCGTCACAGCTGCATCAGTGAGGCAGTTGTACCAGTTTGGGACAAGCCATGGAAAGCAGCAACTTTGCTGCTAGATGAGGCTCACTTGATTTGGAGTGGAGTGTAAAACGTAAGCAAACAACAACAAACCTACCCCCTATAGCATTTTCAGTAACAGTGCAGATCTCAGTGGCAAACACATTGGGAAGAGCAGTGGTCAGCTAGCCCGAGGCTGCAGTCCTGACTGGGACAAGCAAGGGAGCAGCAGACCAGCCAGAAAGTTAACAGAGTGATCCAGGAAATGAGACAGCTCAGAGATCCTTGACCAGCTCTCCACATAGCCCCGGGGGAGAGACTGGAGAGAGCCCAAGCTATCCACTGGCTGACCACTGAGCTACACATGGATGACCCCTAGGGCGCCACTCTTAAAAATAAAAATAAGAATTAAAAAACTGAGCAAAGACAGCAGTAGCCACACACTATAGGGAAAACAGATTTCACAGATTGAGTCTAGACAAGTTACTAAACAAACAAAACACGAAGCAACAACAACACTCTCGTGGGAGAAAAATCAGAACCCGAGGTTGCTAAATATATATTATAATAATATGTTATCTAGATATTAGATGAGATCTAACACATTATCTAAACTGCCCAGAAACAACAAAGTATGATCCATAGGTAGAGGGAAAAAGTGCTCAACAGTTATATTTTTCAACACCAGAATTTCTATTTGGTACCTTGCAATAATTTCTGTCTCTTGGTTGAGATTCTGTAAGAGTTGAGCCGTTGTCATTATACTCTAACTCATCAGATTTTCTTTAATAATTTAAACTTCTCCTTTAGTATTTTCGGCATATTTATTTATAATGCAGCTTTGAAGTCCTGTCTGCTAAATTCTATGTCTGGGTAAACTGGATTCCATCCATTCGCCCTCAGGGTCAGGCTCCAATTCTTTCTCACTTGTGTGGATATGTAACTCAGGCTTACCCCAGCCTTAAAGCCACCTTGCTGCAAGACTCATTCAAAGAAACACCAGCCACATAGCCATAATGATGAAAAGCTGTTCAAATTTTTCTAACATCTCTCAATGACAAAGGAGGGCCCATTAAAAGGTAAACAGAGGCACATTAAAATTTTCAAGAGTTTATCTGGGTATACATCAATTTGAATCAGCCGGCACCCAATGGAAAGTGGTTAGGAACCTCCACTCACAGGAGCTAGGGGAGGGGTTTTTATAAACACACAAAAGCAAAGCAAGGATAATATTTGATTGGCTATAACTTCAGTGGTTGCCTTATTTGGGAAAGCCTAGTTGGCTGTTTGTGCAGATATACACATTCATTTTTTTACAAAGAGAGGAGAAAAAACCAAACTACGTTGACTGGATAAGTTTTGCCCAATAGGAAGGTCTGTTCAGTCTGAATGTCTTAGCCTCATGACATTGTCTCTCTTTGGGATGTTTTATTGTCTTTAGAGAGTTTGGAGTCCTAAGGATTTGCTCTGATTGAGACAAGCTTCCTTCTACTTCTTTAGATTAGTAGATCCTTTTATATTCACGGTTTAGAATCGTTTTTAAGAACCAAAGGTTGAGGAATAAGGCGGGAGAGAAACAAGAGGGGCAGTGGCTGTGTGGTGTGGAGGTGCGGGCACCTGCTCCAGAGGGTCTGCTTGTCTGGTGGGGTCCTGGCTTCACTGCTGGACCCAGGACCTGCAGATGTTCTGTTTTCAGTATTTCAAAGCCCTTTTTCTAGAGAGTCGTCTTGAGTGCCCTAAGCTTGTCACCTGAGCCAATCAAATACACTAGCAGAGCTATAGCTGCTTGTATTTCCGTCCTTGAGTGAAATAGACGTTACTCCCATTTGTTCCTCTTTTTTCAGTTTTTTATAGGCTGAAAAAAAGGAACATATTCACTAACAATTAGATCAAAAACTAATACTAGAAATCTGAAAAGCACTGCAGTACCCTCAGGAGATAAATACATCTCACTCCCTCATTTGAAAGTCATATGGTGTTGCGGGTACAACATAAAAGTTTTATATCAAAGACTTCCTATGGCAGAGGCTTCAGAAATCGCCTTTGGATGTGAGAGAACACCTAGCCATTTATCTAATGATCGTTTATGGGGTGCCTGCTATGTGCCTGATACTTTGCCAAGTGCATTAGTTTCCTAGGGCTGCCATAACAAATTATGACAAATTGGGTGGCTTAAAACAGCAGAAATTTATTCTCTCACAGTTTAGGAAGGTAGAAGTCCGAAATCAAGGTGTTGGCAGGGCCACACTCCCTCTGAAAGCTGTAGGGGAGAATCCATCCCTGCTCTTCTAGCTCCTGGTATTTGCTGGCAACTCTTGGCATTCCTTGGCTAGTACATAGAAGCATCACTCCAATCTCTACCTCACCGTCACATGGCCATCTTCTCTGAGTGTCTCTGTATATTCACGTGGTGCCCCTCTTATAAGGATACCAGGCATATTGGATTAAGGGCCCACCCTACTCTGGGATGACTTCATCTCAAGTAATTACATCTGCAATGACCCTATTTCCAAATAAGGTTGCCTTCTGAGGTACTGAGTGTTAGGAGTTCAACGTATCTTTTTGGGGACATTATTGGTTGAATAGGACAATTCAACCTATAATGCCAATGTTTGGGTGGATGAAAATGAGTAAGATAACATGCAGTATATTTTAATGCTATTTTATTCAGCTTTCTTAAAATTTAATTTTTTGGTACTCTTATCAGAGGCAAAATCTATCCACCCACTGTTCCTATTTCCCTTAGTCCTTCAAACTCTGAAAAGTCAGTGGGCCCAGATAACTGTTATTTGCATGTAGAAATCGAGGCTTCTTCAATCAACTGTGGCTTCCTTGAGTGTTCATTGGATACTTGTCATTTTCTCGTGCAGTCTATCATTTCACCTTTCAAATTAGTATATTATGTTTATCTAGACACTGATAAAACATATAATTTCAGGCTTTGGAAAAGAGATGAAAACCTGGGATTAATTTCGGGTTACAGGGAAAATGAGAAGATGTATATAACAGAAACTTCTTTGTGACACCTTCTGTAACATTTCTTCGATTATTACCCAGTTTGAATCTTTTCTTATATGTTTTTTGGCCATACACCTTTCTTCTTTTGTGAATTGTCCATTAAATTTTTATCTATTTTCCTAATGAAGTATTGGTAATTTTGTTATTAACTTGTAATAACTTTTTTTTCTTGTGAGGAAGATTAGCCCTGAGCTAACATCCATTGCCAATCCCCTCTTTTTTGCTGAGGAAGATTGGCCCTGGGCTAACATCTGTGCCCATCTTCCTCCACTTTATATGGGACACTGCCACAGGATGGCTGGACAAGCAGTGCATAGGTCTGCACCTGGGATCCGAACCTGTGAACCCCAGGCTGCTGAAGCAGAGCATGCAAACTTAACTGCCATGACACCGGGCGGGCCCCTACTTGTAATAACTTTTTATGAATCACATTGCTACACATTTTCTCAATTTACTTGGTTTTAATATTATTTATCATGTGATTTGATGCACAAAATTTTATTTTTATGTATTTATTTATACATTTTATGTATTTATTTATACATTTTATGTTGTTATATCAAGATATATTTTATTTTGTAATTTCTTCCATTTTTTTCCTGCTTAAAATCTTCTTCCATAACCCAATATTTCTTAGTATTCTATCTTTTTTCTGTTTTTAATGGATTTTTTATACTTAACTTCTTTAGTCCAAATCATATTAATTTTGATATATGATGTGAAGTAGAGCTCTAAAGGGTTTTTTAGACAGAGAATTTTTCCAGCAACATCTGTAGGATAATCAACTATACCCTGTTGGTTGGGTACCATGTCCATGCATGCTGGCCACCTTTCCACTAGAGCATTTAACATATTAATCATAGCTGTCTTAAAGTCCCAGTCTAATCTTTCATCTTCTGAGTCATCTCTGAGTCTTGTTCTGTTGATTGCTTTATCTCTTGACAATCAGCTACTGGTTTTTTCTTGCTGTATTGTGTATCCATAATTTTATTACTGAAAACTTCCTTACATCATAATTGAATACTGAATGTTATGTGTAAGAGTAGAAACTGAGGTAAATATTATTTATGCCCAGAAATGGAGAAGATGTTAACATGAGGGTGAGTCAATCTGGTCAGAGGTTGAGCGGGATTTGGATTGGTTGCTGTTGTTATTCCCACCTCTCAGGATTCAAATTCCTCTAGAGATGGGCTGAGGTGCCCTGTGCTTCAAGGTTGTTGTCCCTGCACAGCTGCCCCCAGAATGCAGTTTCTCACCCTGTGCTCCCTAGAGACAGTGGGTGTTGTCACCTGGGCTGGGCTCATGGGAGGAGCAGTGGTTTCTCCCTTGTCTTGGTCAAGTCTCAATTAGACAAGGCCTGTGCACCAGGGCTGGGAGATGAGGCTTCCCAGCACCCACCTCTCCTCCCTGAGGCAATGAGACTCTGCCTTGCATCTGTAGAAGATCTTGGGAAGGAGTGATTTGCCCCTCTCCTGGTGTCAGCACATCCATTCTTGATATTGATGTGGGATCCTGGCTCAAGACAGTTTCCTGCCCCTCATCCACAAGTAGAAAAATGTTCTCCTCTCTTCCCCAGCTATCATGGATCTTTGCCTGTGTCCTGGAGGTGACAGTTTGCTACTTCTCTTCCAAGGACTTAAGACTTTTGTTTCTTAAGAGAAAAGGATGAGGGAAGTAGGTGGAGCTTTGTGCCTTTCTCTTAGCACCTGCTGCTCACCTTCCACATGCCTGCATATCTGCACAAATAAGGTCCATGCAAAAGAGTGGGCGCGTGAGTGCAGATGCCTTTGTGGTTGGACACTCCCCAGCTATTCCAAACTCACCCATTAGCCCACCCTTTGCCTTCAGCACTTTGATAATACTCTAGGTAATTTATTCTTACCCTTTATCTTGCAACCATCTCTTTCTCCCATGCTCTGCTAAAGTGAAACAGTTCACGTGTCCACCTCTCCTTGGACAAGTTTGTCTTTGGAATTCAGGGGACTTGGTTGCCTTGCAAGAAAATAAGCAATAAGCTCAAGAAAAGTCACGATTTTGTAGATCATCCTGTGTTTTCTTGTTATTAATATGAACATGACATTTTTAGTAGCTTTATACATCCCACACGGAAGCACATCTATAGTATTCATATCTAAAATTAGAAAATCTGGGCCACATGGTATGCATAGTATGAGCTGTTTTTATTCACAGCACTCTGACACCAAATGTGTGGGTTTTTTCCATGCCAACGAATTCTCTCTGATACCAACTGAGTGTCCTGCAATTCAATTCAATTCTGATACTAACTACCTGGAGTTAATGCAGAGCTCATAGGTTAATGGCTCAGTCCCATAAGATTGCCCCCACTTCAGACATCTCCTATACTTCTGATCAACTGGTTATGAATCAAGGGGTTCCCATGACCCCCTCCTCAGGTTTTGTTATTTAGTAAAACAGCTTATGGAACTCTGGAAGATACTTTACTTGCTATCATTTGTTTATTATAAAGGAAACAGATGAACAGCTGGATGAAGAAGTGCATAGGGCAAGGTCGGGAAGAGTCTGGAGTACAGGAGCTTCTGTCCCCGTGGAGTTGGGCGCATCATCCTCCCAGCATGTGAATGTGTTTGCCACCTCAGAATCTCTCTTAATGCTGTTGTTTAGAGGTTTTTTTATGGAGGTTTCATTATGTAGGCAGATTGACTAAATCATTGGCCATTGGTGAGTAACTCGATCTCTAGCCCTTCTCCCTCCCTGGAGGTGAAGGGCAGTGTGGGTCTGAAAGTTTCAACCCTCTAATCATGCCATGGTCTTTCTGGCAACCAGCCCCATCCTGAAGCTATCTAGGGGCCCCAGCCGCCATCATCTAATTAGCTTCCGAAGGACAGCTAATCTGGGAATCCCAAGTTTTAGGAGCTGAGTGCCAGGGACCAGACGAAGATCAAATAATTATTTTTTATTATACCACACAGTTTCATAGATAGAGGCAAACTCATGATTTGAATGTTTGCGTATATTTCTGTTCCCAGTCATGACACCCTTACTGGAAACTAATCCAAATTGTTGTTTTCCTTCCTGCACTCACGTGTTTGGGGGTGCTTCTTTTCTGGTGCTCATGGAGGACATTATCATGAGTGAGTCTGTGGAACTGAGTCTTCAGTCAGGAAAGAAGATTAACATCAAAGGCAAAGAGAATCCTCTACAAGAGACACTGGAAAATGTGCTGACAGTAAACAATTGGCAGAGGATTTTTTTGGTGAAAGGTGTAGAGAATTTCTTTTTCTGGGCACCCCATAAGAATTGTCCTGGAACTTCCATCTACCATGAGTCAGCCAAGATTGAGGCAGTCCCTTCAAATTGTTTCTCCTCACAACCCTGATAGCTAAGACGTGAGCACGTGACCTAGCTCTTCAAATTGTTTCTGATTAAATGACTTCAGGCAAGTTGATGAATGTAGAAGCAGTCTTTCTAAGCAACTAAAGACACGAGAAGCCCTTGTATTGTCTTAGAAGTAAGAGTAAATTCAGTAGTGGGTTCAGGGTGTTGTTCTCTTTGTCTAATGCATGATGGACAAAAGACGAGAGGTTTCTATGCACTTAGGTCAGTGGCTTTACTGAGAGGGCAAACCAGGGACTAGCCAGAGAATCTCAGATCTATCACTCATTTTGATGCAATCAGAAGAAAAGTCCAGAAAAGCTAATTTAGCAAACAACGAGAATGATCTAGGGACACCGTGCTAGCAACACAAAGACTCATGGGAGCTGCTGTGCAAGAGTAGTCAGATCAAAGCCATACACGATAAATCTCAAACACATGCACGTTTTCCGTAGGATGCTTTCTCTGGTGCAACTTGGTTCTGCTTGAGAGAGAAAGAAATATAAATGAGGAGGAGTAGAAGCCAGGAGAGAGAGGAGTGGCAGAGTAAAGAGCAGAGAGGGGAGG
Source organism: Diceros bicornis minor (assembly GCF_020826845.1). Lineage (NCBI taxonomy): Eukaryota > Metazoa > Chordata > Mammalia > Perissodactyla > Rhinocerotidae > Diceros > Diceros bicornis. Next base: position 5,142,529 of record NC_080778.1, on the reverse strand, counting down.
AGAGCGGGCCGGGACCGATACTTGAAGAAGGTGCTTGTTTTCTCTGGGCTTTGTTTTCGTGATCTGTAGAATGAAGCAGCTGTACCACTTCACAGTTAAGCTGCTTTCCTCCTTTTAGATTGTATTTCTTCCTTGTTTTAGATTAAGCTCAAGTAAGACCACGTTGTTTTGTCATAGTGAATTACTGTTCTGGTAATCTGGTCTCAGACTCTGGGCATAGTCTAGGGCACCAAGAATCTGCAGTCCTGGCCGATGTCTCTCTCAGTGATCTGACGTGTACTCCATTGAAATTCAGGAAAATGCTGAAATTTAAACTGGAAGCTAGCTGTAAAGATCTTATTTTTCTCAGGAGAGAAAACAACCTGTAACATAGTCACCTTCATCCTCAATTTAAATAAGTAATGGAGTCCCTTTGAGTGGTGAGAAAAACCACATGTCTGCAATGTGCCGTGAATGGCTCTAACCCCTGGCCTCCGGGAAATCCATCAGCATCCAGAAGTTGTCTTCCATCAAAAGTGATGCCAGCGTGGAGGCCAGATATGTAAAGAAGGAGACAAACCTCTAAAAAGTAGGAATTCCATCTTGTCAATCAAAAGATTATCCACCAAACCCTCTGACGTGAAGACACAAGGAGAGGAAAGACCGTTGGAGATGGTCACTGGCTCTTCCAAACATTGACAGCTTTAACTGCAGCTTATCTTCCAGAAACATGACATCATGCATGCAACACATGCAAAAAAATCCACCTCCATGAGCTACCTTGGAAGAGCAGGAAGAAATAGCATATTTATACATGAAAGTGATTTCAGCAGCCCAGTCCAAACATAGTACTGCTCTGGGCATAAGCAATCCTCCAGAAATTTCAAGTGCATTCTTTGTATATGAGTCCAGTTAGTCTTGGTTATGCTACAGTGACAAATAGCTCCCATAGCTAAGTGGCTTGAAACAATAGTATTTATTCCTTGCTCAAGCTTCGTGTTCATTGTGTATAGGTAGCAGGTCTTTACTCACTGTGGTCACTTAGGAACCGGTCTGACGGGTGGCCCACATTGGCATGTGCTTCCACCATAACCAAGAGAGGAAAAGGGCTCGGGTGGATGTGCACTGACTCTTAAGGCTTCTTCCTTGAAGCGACACATGTCTCTTGTCAAGGCAAGTCACATGGTCATTGCTAACTTCAAAGTGAGTGGAAAAGTGCAGTCCCACTTAATGTGCCTGGAAGAGGAGGAGAACTGAGTTCTTCATGGATAAACCTAATGAAAATCACAGAGACCAATGAAAATATCCATGCAGCCCTGGATGTTTGTAGGGTCTCGTGAGTATCACACAGGATTGCAGCAAAACCTTCAACTCTTCTATCCTTTAAAGTCTATGTATCAGCCTTAAATGAATAAAGATGTGGTGTGTGTGTGTGTGTGTGTGTGTGTGTGTATATGTACACAATGGAATACTTTTCAACCATAAAAAAGATGAAATCTTGCTGTTTGCGATGACATGGATGGACCTTGAGGGTATTATGCTAAGTGAAATGTCAGATGAAGACAGAAAAATGTCATTGCATTCATAAGTAGAAGATTAAAACAACAGCAAACAAACAAACACATGATCACAGATATTAGATTGGTGGTCACCAGAGGGGAAGGGGAAAGGGGGAAGGGCAAAAGGGCACGTGTGTATGGTGTCTGATGGTAATTAGTCTTTGGGTGCTAAACATGATGTAGTCTACACAGAAATCAAAATATAATGATGTACACCTGAAATTTATATAATGTTATAAACCAGTGTTACCTCAATAAAAAATAAAGTGAATTAATTTTAAAATTAAAAAATAATAATAAATTTAAAAAGTCTATGTATCAGCCAGGATCTGTTCAAGAAAACAGAAAGTACTGTAGGCATTTCAAGCCTGGAGGAAATTGGTTAGTTGTACAGGGTTGAAGAGGAAAAGGAAGGAGATGGTGGGAAGATCAAAAATGAAGAAGTGATTCCCAAGGTTAGGGATGCAATGGCCCTGCACTGGCATCCCCAAACCCGCACTGCGGCTGCATTGTTGGTTCTGAATCTGCCACCAAGATGCCACCTCACCAATGGCTGTCACTGTCGCCAACGATGTTGACACACCTGCACAGCCTCCCTTGACTGAGGTCTGCAGATCAGATAGCAGTAACGTATCATTGTTCATTACTTAATTTTAATGACTATATTGCGGCCATGTAGGAAAATGTCCTTATATTTAGGAAATACGCCCTACAGTATTAGTGGGTGATAGGGCATGAGTTTGGCAAATTGCTCTCAAAGGACTCAAGTGAAAAAACATTCTTTCTGTCTTCTGCATTGCAACTCTTCTCTAAGTTTGAGATTTTTTTATTTATTTATTTTTTGTGAGGAAGATCAGCCCTGAGCTAACATCCATGCCAATCCTCCTCTTTTTGCTGAGGAAGACTGGCTCTGAGCTAACATCTATTGCCAATCCTCCTCCTTTTTTTCCCTTTTTCTCCCCAAAGCCCCAGTAGATAGTAGTATGTCATAGTTGCACATCCTTCTAGTTGCTGCATGTGGGACACTGCCCCAGCATGGTCGGACAAGCGATGTGTCAGTGCGCGCCCAGGATCCGAACCCAGGCCACCAGTAGCAGAGTGCGAGCACTTAACTGCTAAGCCACGGGGCCGGCCCCTGAGATAATTTAATTTTTTTTTAATTTAAAAACTGAGCCTAGGCCGGCCCCGTGGCTTGGTGGTTAAGTGCATGCGCTCCGATGCTGGTGGCCCGGGTTCGGATCCTGGGCGCGCACCGAGGCACCACTTCTCCGTCCATCCTGAGGCCGAGTCCCACATGCAGCAACTAGAAGGATGTGCAGCTATGACATACAATTATCTACTGGGGCTTTGGGGGGAAAAAATAAATAAATAAAATCTTTAAAAAAAAAAAAAAAAAAAAAAAAAAAACTGAGCCTAGGAGCAATAGTGGATCATCTGAACAAAAAACACATCCTTCCCTTCCTGATGTGACCCCACAGCCCTCGCTCTTCCTGAAGATCAGTCGATTCCCTCACCAACATGGATCTTCTTCCCTTGCCTGCTGCTCTCTTGGCACCAGGATCCTGACATGCCTGGGTGACAGCCACAGCTTGACTTTTAATAGGACTCTCATTGTGCACCCAGATGGAAATGTGGAAATATTTGCCCTCTGGGAACGAGGACCTCTAGAACTACAGAACCTAAAGTTGCGAACACACATTTCAGTGGGATAATTCACTGCGATCACTGAGGGGATGGTAGCAGGACCACCGTTTCACCCTTTGTTTCGAAGACCCATATATCGTAGCTGTTGGGGACACAGCATCACATAATGGTCATTGATTAAGGTGGAGACTCTCAATAATATTGGTGCTCCTCTTACCAGTGCATTCCCTGTTTTTTGAATCAACTGCATTGAGGTGTAATTTACATATAATGTAATTCAGTAGTTTCAGGTGTAGAATTCATTGAGTTTAATCATGATTAGAATTTTTTATTACTTCAAAAAGTTCCCTCATAACCCTTTGCATTTTAGCCACTCTCCCAAATCTGGGCCCTGGCAACCACTGATGTGATCTCTGCCATGACAGTTTAGCTTTTTCTAAAATTTCATAGAAATGGAACCATACAGTATGTGGTCTTTCGTATTTGGTTTATTTGACTTGGCATCATACTTGTGAGATTCAGCCATGGTGTTGTGTGTCTCAGTGCCTAATAGAATTCTATTATATGCATAAACCACAATTTTGTTTACAATAAACTTGAAATCAAGTAGTGTAAGTCCTCCAACTTTGTCATAATTTTTTAAAACTGTCTTGGAGATTCTAGATCCTTTGCATTTGCAAATAAAGTTTAGAATCACATTATCAATTTCTACAAAAATGCCTGCTGAGATTGTGATTGGGATTGCATTGACAACATAGGTCCGCTTGGGGAAAGGAATTATCAAACAACATTGATTCCTCTGTTCCATGAGTACGGGATCTCTCTATATTTGTTTGATCTTCTTTAATTTTTTTCAACAATTTTCTTTTTTTTTAGTTTACAGTATATAGAGGCTTTGCACATAGTTTATTACATTTATCCCTAAGTATTCCATCTTTTTGGTGCTCTTATAAATGGTCTTATTTAAATTTTAATTTCCAATCAACCATTGCTAGTATATAAAAATATAATTAATTTCTGTATATTGATTATGTAACCAGCAATTTTGCTAAAATAATTTATTATTTCTAGTAGCTTTTTCATAGTTTCTTGGGGATTTTTCTATGTAGACAACCAAGTAGTCTGGGAAGAAAGTCAGCTTTAATTTCTCCTTTCCAATCTTTACACTTTTTCTTTTCCTTGTCTTATGGTCCTGCGGAGGACCTGTAAAACTATGTAGAATGGAAGTGACAAGAGTGAGCACCCTTGCCTTGTTTCAGATCTTTTGGAGAGAACATTCAGCCTTTCACCATGGCATACAATGTTAGCTGTAGGATTTTTATTGCTGTGCTTTATCATGTTGATAAAATTAATTTATATGCCTCATTTTCCAAGAATTTTATTTGTCAAGAAGGAATATTAAGTTTTGTAAATAACTTTTCTGAATGTTTAAATGATCATATGATGTTTCCATTTGAATCTATTGATACAGTGAATTACATTAATTGGTTTTCAAATGTTAAATCAACCTTACTATCATGAAGTTATACCCACTTATTTATGATGTATTATATTTTTTATATTAGGCAGGTTTGGGTTTGTTAATGTTTTGTTAAGGATATCTGCATCTCTGATCATGAGGTATATTGATCTTCTGGTATCAGGGTCATATTGGCCTCCTAAATGGAGTTGGGAAGTGTCTCAATTCCTAGTATGTTCTGGAAGGGTTTTTGTACAACTGGTATTATTTCACCCTTAAGTGTATGATAGACTTCACCAGTGAAGCTATCAGGACCTGGAGGGTTTTGTTTGTTTGGGGTTTTTTTCATGGGAATGTTTTTAACTACAACTTAATTACTTTGTAGATATAGAGCTATTCAGGTTATCAATTTCTTCTTGAGTGAGTTTGGTACGTCTTACCTTTAAGGAAAAGGTCTATTTCATCTAAGTTGACATATAAGTTCTTATGAAATACAGTAGATCATAATATTCCCTTAATATCTCCTCTATTTCTGTGGGATCTGTAGTGATGAACCTCTCTCATATCTGATTTTGGTAAATTCTGTCTTCTCCATTTTATTCTGCTCAGTCTGATTATAGTTTATTAATTTTATTGACCTTTTCAAATAACACAGTCTGGTTTCACTGATTTTCTTTACTGGTTTTCTGTTTTCTATGTCACTGATCTATTCTCTTACTTTTAATATTTTTTCCTTCTTCTTGCTTAGGTTTAATTTGTTTTCCTTTCTAATTGCTTACAGTTAAAGCTTAGGTGATTGATTTGAGACATTTCTTCTTTTCTAATATAAGCATTTAATGCTAAAAATGACTCTTTAAGCTCTCCTTTATCTGTGTGCCACAAATGGTATGTTGTGCTTTCATCTTACACAATTAAAAATATTTTCAATTTTTCTTATGATTTCTTTTTTTACCCATGGTTATTTATAATGTCTTTTTCTGTGTCCAAATATTTGGAGATTTTCTATGTATATTTCTGTTATTGATTTGTGGTTTTATACTGTTGTGATAGGAGAATATACTTTTTAATGCTCTCAGTACTCTCAAATCTATTTAGACTTGCTTTACGGCCAAGAATATGGTCTATCTTGATAAATATTTTATCTACTTGAAAAGAATGTGTGTTCTGCTGTTGTTGAATGGAGCGAGCTACAAATGTTGATTATATCAAGTTGGATGATAATTGTGGTAAATTGAATAACAGCCTCCAATGATATCCAGGTCCCCACCCCTGGAACCTGTGAACATCACCTTAGAGGGTAACAAGAATTTTGCATATGTGGTTAAATTAAGGATTTTAAGATGAGGTGATTATCCTAGATTATCTGGGTGGGTCCTAAGTGTAATCACAAGAATCTTTGTAAGAGGGAGGCAGAGGGAGATTTGAATACAGAAGAGGAAAATTGAAGACTGAAGCAGAGGGAGATTTGAAGATAACACACTACCGGTCTTGAACGTGGAGGAAGGGGCAGTGAGTCAAGAAATGCAAAGAATGTAGATTTAGAAGGTGGAAAAGGCAAGAAAACAGATTTCCCCTAGAGCCTCCAAAGGGAGCATGGTCTATTTTGGTTTCAGCCCAGTGAAACCCATTTCAGACTTCTGACCTCCAGAGCTATAAGAAAATAATTTTTTTGTTTGTTTTAAGCCATAAAGTTTGTGGTAATTTGTTACAATAGCCATAGGAAACTAATATAATTGTGTTGTTCAAGACTTCTACATCCTTACTCATTTTTGTGCCTACTTATTCTATTACTTACTGAGAAATATGTGTTCAAGTTCCCAGTATAACTGTATAATCTGGTTTTTTTCCCTTCCAGTTCAATTCATCTTGCTTCGTGTATTTTGTACCTCTATTATTTGTACCTCTGTTATACATTTCAGACTATCATGTTCTCTTGTTGAATTATCTCTTTCTTCATTGCAAAATGTCTCTTTTGATCTCTAGTAATATTCCTTGTCCTGAAATTTACTGTGACTGTCATAAAACATAACCATTCTAGCTTTCTAGATTAGTATTTTCATGAAATATCATTTTCCATCTTTTTCTTTGTAACTTGTGGCTTTATATTCAAAGTGGGCTTCTTGTAGACAATATACAGTTGTCTCTTGTTCTTAGAGCCAATATGACATTCTCCGGCTTTTAATTATAATATTTAGATGATTTATATTTCATTTAATTATCACTATGGATAGATTGAAAATGATCCCTTTGATATTCATTTTCTATTTGTCCTATCTCATCTTTGTTCTTTTTGGATTAAATGAGTTTTAATAATGATTCCATTTTATTTCCATGATTTGTTACAGTTATGCTTTTCTGTGTTATTTTTTAGTGTTTTTTCTAGGGTTTATGAGATACGTATTTAACTTATCATAATCTACTTTCAAATAATAGTAACCCTACCTTATGCATCATGTAAGAACCTAACAATAGCTTACTTAAATTAATCTATCCTGTCCTTGGAGCTAGTGTTTTCATACATTTTACTTCTTCATATGTTATAAATCCTTCCATCTATTATTGTTATTTTTACTTTAAACTGTCAGTTATATTTTTAAAAAATAAAAATTAGAAAAAAGTCTCATATACCTACAAATTTACAGTTTGGAGTACTCTTTATTCCTTTGAGCAGATCTCATTTCTATCTGGAAATATTTTCCTGTTGCCTAAAACACTTCGCTTAACATTTCTTGAGTTGCTACTCTGCTGATGATGAATTCTCTCAAGTTTTGTTTCTCTTAAAAAGTCTTTCTTTAGCTTTAATTTTTGAAAAATTACTTTTACTTTGTGAGACTTCTAGGTTGATAATTTTTTTTAAATGTTTTAAATGTATCTTACATTGTTTCCTGGCTTGCATAGTTTCTGATGAGAAGTCTGCTGTAAGTCTTAGCGTTGTTCCTCTGTATGCAATGTGTAATTTTTCTCTGGCTCCGTTAAGATTTTCTCTTTATTATTGGTTTTTAATTTAATGATATTGTTCCTGACATTGCTTTCTTTTCTTCTCTTTTCTTCCTTTCTCTTCATTGAGTTTCTGGAATTTGTGGGTTTATAGTTTTTCTTAAATTTGTAGATTGTTTTGCCGTTATTTCTTCAAATACTTTTTTTCTGTCCCTCCTTCCATCGCCAGGGACTCCAATTACTTGTGTATTAGACAACTTGATATTTTCCACAAGCCAGTCATACTCTGTTCATTATTTTCCAGCTTTTTCTTCTCTGTATGCTTCATTTCAGATAGTTTCTACTGCTGTATCCTCAAGTTCACTGCTTTTTAAAAAATTGCTCTACAGCATCTAATCTGCTCTTAATCCCATCCAGTACATAGTGGATTTCAGATATTGTATCTTTCATCTCTAGAAGTTCAACTTCAATCTTTTATATATCTTCCATTTCTTTCTTGATCATGCTCTTGCTTACTTCTACATTCATGAATATATGGAATATATTTAAAATATATATATATATTTTTTTTGGTGAGGAAGATTGGCCCTGAGATAACATCTGTTGCCAATCTGCTTCTATTTTTTTATATGTGTGTAGCTGCCACAGCGTGGCTTGAGGAGTGGTGTAGGTCCATGCCTGGGATCTGAACCCGCAAACCCGGGCCCCTGAAGTGGAGCACGCTGAACTCAACCACCATGCCACTGGACTGGCCCCATATTTAAAATATTTTTAAACTCCTTTTCTGCTACTTCCATCACCTTTTCATTTCTAGTTGTGTTTCTATTGATCGATTTGTCTCCTGGTTATGCATCATATTTTCCCGCTTTTTTGTCTGCCAGGTAGTTGTATATCATGTCCTGGACATCATGAATTTTACATTGTTAGTTTCTAGGTTTTGTTGTATTCTTTTAAAAACTTTTGAATTTTTTTTCATTTATGCAGTTATAATCAGTTGCATCCTTTTGAGTCTTTCTTTAAAGCTGTGTTAGAGTAAGGTCAGAGCAGTCTTTAGTCTAGGGCTGATATAGCCCCACCACTAAGTGATACCCTTGTGAGGATCTACCTGATGCCCCATGTGTTATGACGTCTTTCGTTCTCGTTAGTGGTACATGAACTATTCACCATCCTGTAGGGGCTACAAGAATTGTACTATCTGCTCCTTTTCTTGGCCTTTTTTCTTTCTTTCTTTCTTTTTTGTGAGGAGGACTAGCCCTGAGCTAACATCCGATGCCAATCCTCCCCTTTTTTTCTTGAGGAAGAGTGGCCCTGAGCTAACATCCATGCCCATCTTCCTCTACTTTATATGGGACGCCACCACAGTGTGGCTTACCAAGCAGTGCATTGCTGCACATCCGGGATCCAAGCCTGCAAACCCCGGGCCGCTGCAGCAGAGCTCGAACACTTAACCTCTTGCAGCACCGGGCTGGCCCCTTGCCCTTTTTTCTTATTCTGGCCATAGATATTTCCTCCTCATATATGGACAGATCAACACTCACTAAATGACTCAGGGAGACTTCTCTGCAGATCTCTCTCGACCTCTCTGTAGTTCCATCATCCCTCCTTTTTTTTTTGAGAAAGATTAGCCCTGAGCTAACATCTGTTGCCAATCTTCCTCCTTTTCTCCCCAAAGCCCCAGTAGGGAGTTGTATGTCATAGCTGTACATCCTTCTAGTTGATCTATGTGGGACACTGCCTCAGCATGGCTTGATGAGTGGTGCATAGGTCCGTGCCCAGGATCTGAACCAGCGAACCCAGGGCTGCTGAATTGGAGCTTGTGAATTTAACCGCTATGCCACTGGGCCAGCCCTTATCATCCCTCATATTTTGAACCTGAAAATTCGAGCCACCTTGGGCTCCATGAAGTCCAGTATATGTGTCTTCAAGTCTGTAAGACTGTGGATCTGATTGGCTTCCCCTCCTTTCCCTGAAGCCTAAAGACTGTCTTCAGGCACTATCCTGAGGCAATCACAGAGGTCACTTCATTTGTTTCCCTTCTCGCAGGGATCTCATTCCTGCAATGCCTATTGTCCAATGTCTGTAAATCACTATTTTATATGTTTTGTCTGATTTTATAGTTATCAAAGGTGAGAGGGTAAATCTAGTCCTTCATATTCCATCTGGGCTAGAAGTGGAAGTTTCCAGTATATCCTGTTTTGATATAGTGAATGGGGTGTCCTCTGGACATTGCACAAAACCTAGTCAGCTTGTGGGTATTCTGGACTTGGTTGTATGTTCACTTGTGATCACTTTCCTAAGATCCTTCCCTCCACCATCTACCATGGCAGTTCTGGCATTTCTTACTTCACTTAATAGAAAAAGCCATCACTTTTCCAAAATTCCAAGTCAGCCTAGCTGCAAATGCGCTATATTCTAGGGTCCTTTCCAGGGTAATAAATTCTTGTGTCATGGGAAAGGGCTCCTGGGAGAGGAAGCGATTAGCAGGGAGATACTCCTAGGAAAGAAAAAAGATAGATGACTCGGTCTGATCTCTTTTGGAACATGCTGATCACTGACCTCACGACAGATGGTGTTTTCTAGAAGAGCCTTTATCTATTGAATGCTTTTAACTGAATGTAACCTATGGTTAATAAACCTAGAATCTGTGGATTTATGGCACACAGTCCCTTGGAAAATGTCACATGGGCCACATAACTATCTGAGTACAAAATGGAGATGTTTCGTAACCTAAAATGTGTCCTACTGTGTGAGGTGACCTGCACTTCCCTTAGAGACCTCACCTATGACGCTGGGCCAGCATTGCACGTCTCTTGTGGAAATGAAGGCCCCCGAGAGCCACATTCAAGGTTCCAGACTTCTCCCTGCCTTGCGTGTATCTCAAGATCCTGCCAGCAGATATTTTCTAGATCCTCTTGCCCTCTTCATCCACACACAACCCTTCTATTCTCTTGGCAAGCCCGAGCGTATCCTCAGTTAGACTTCACTAGGATTTGACTGTTAATATTTGTCTGGTTTCCAGAAGAGAAGATGGAGCTCTTCTTCACCAAGGCCTCAGCGGATCCTGTGGGGATCCCTGGAGCTGAGTTGATCCTTCCTGCTTACCAAACTGAAGTTAAGAGGTCAGACTTTGTATCCCCATCAGTCAGGCATTGACTGTGTGCTCCTCCTTAGGTAAGGGGGTTCCCCGTGGTCACAGACACTGCCCAGCAAGGCACTGCAGCTCTGAGCCAACAACAGCTGATGCTTCCAGCACCCCACTAGGTGTGTTGATGGGGCACCAAAGTATCCACAATAGCATTCCACACTTGGTTTTTTAAAAAAATTCTAGCTGAGAATCACTGAATTGTAACAGCCTAACTGGTCATATCCCAGATGGAAAAATACTGACCTAGCTCCTGCTTAGGGAGTTAGCACCTGGCACTGGGCCTAACACACAGCAGGTGACAGAATCCTACTGCAATCCCATCTCCGATGATGGAAGCGGAACGCCTTCTCTCCAGTACCTCAGGCCAAAAATGTCTGGTTACACTTGACTCATCTTTCTCTCTCGCATCCCACATCCATTCCTCCACCTCATCCGGTTGACTCCCCCTTCAAAATGCAACATATGCAGAATCTGAACACTTCTTCCCCTTTCATTGCTGCTGCCCTGGTATGAGCCTCCAGACTTCCACCAAAATGATCCTTTAAATATATAAATCAGATAATATCATTCTCATGCCTCTGCTCAAAATCCTGCAATCTCCCTCTCTTTCACTCAGAGTAAAAGGCTAAGACTTTACAATGATGGAAGTCCCTGTAGGTCTTCCCATATCCTCTCTGAACACATCTCTGCTGCCACTCAGAGCCCCGGCACTTTGCTGTTTACTGTTTCTCCATGAACACGAGTGAGGTCCTACTCACTCAACTCAGGGCCTTGGCCTGGAATGTTCCTCCTCCAGACATCTGCATGGCTCATTCCTTCACCTTCTTCAGGTCATTGCCCAGATAACCGTCTGTCAATGTGCCCACGCTCTCTACCATTCTATTAGAAATTGCAACTTACGAAGACTCCTCACCAACACCACTTCCAAAGCTGCTACTCTGTTCTGTTGTTTCATAGCATTTCCATCTTAGAGCATATTAAGCAATTCACTTATTTATGTTCTTACTTTTTCTGTCTCCTCCACTAGTCTTCAGTCCCATGAGGGTGGAGAGTTGTTTGTTCTGTCCATGGATGTATTTTGGGTACTAGGACATGATTTGGTCAACAGCAGGTGCTCAATAGTTATTTGTAGAACCCATCAACAGCTGATGTAGAGACCCTGGGTGATTGAGCTTTGACTTGTCTTTTCTCCAAACGTTGCCCCCATTTTTAAAAACCTGATTCACATGCAGGTACCAGAATGTCACATTCTTGACCCCTAAAATATGAACTTACGAAATGATCTATCTTCAAAAGGTTTTAACTTACTGATCTTATGACTAAATTCAAATCTGACTTGAAATTTTGAATTTTTCTGATTTAGATAACTGACAAAAATGAATTCAGGAGAATATCCTTTCTCATAGGAATTTTCTCTCCAAGCCTTGTCCTACTGAACACAGTCTGTGATTCTAAGTCTCTTCACTCTCCATGGCCACATCCAAACATTTAACACCAGTCCCACAGCCTGCACAGTTGGGCAGCCCAGCTGGTCTGCAGTATCTGGGGGAGGCTCATGGCGGGCTGATGTCAACCAGCAGAGCCCAGTCTGGAAGAAGCTCACACTCAGCCTCCCTCCCACACGTTTCTCTTTCCTTCCAGTGTTATCAGCTAACTTTTGCTTCTCAGTGTTCATCTTCTACAATTTTTTCAACAAGGAAATTTGTGGCCTTTCTAGACTCTTTAGTCATGTTATTCTCAACCTATGAATATATTAATGAAAAACATAGAAATTAAGTGTGAATTGTTACAATTAATAACACTTTTAGTTATACATTTATTTCTCAAGGTATTAATTTTTTCCAATGTCTGAACCCATTCTTTTAAGGATTTACATTTTTTGCCTGAAAGGAAGATGAACATTTTTGCGAGAAGAGCTATGAAGCAGTGCAAAGCAGGGGATGACAGACGTTATGACAATTGATTTATTGATTCTCTTTACCTGCAAGATAAGGTTTATGAATTTGTGTTTTGTTTTTCAGTTTGTATGTGGAGACCAATAGTTGTCTTGGTTAGGCTTATTAAACAGTGCACTTCTTTGTCAGTATGGTGTGCAAATAAACCAAATAGAAAAATCACGTAGCAAAACTCAAGGTAGTTTAGAGTATAATTGTGTGGGAAAAAAAACAAAACTAGCACAATTTATGATACAAATAGGAAATGTTTCCTTAAATAATTTCATTTATCCTAGCATTTACTTTAATCTGAAATTTCTTCTGCTACATTGGCAAGCTAGTTTAATTATAGGTTATGAGTGCCTAAGTCTCCAAAAATCGAGACGGAAAAAGGAGGAGTGAAGGCAGGCGTGTGGAAAGCCACATCGCTGACCTGTCAAGTTCAGAGTTCTTGTATCCTCAGCGCTTCTCTATTGTGTAGGCATGGATGTTCTGGAATGTTCCTCCCTCGTGAATTCTTTTGCCCATAGCCTAAGGGACAATCTGACACTGTGCAATCTCTCCCTCGGTTTTCCTCATTTCCTCCCAGTCTCACCCTATTCTGGGAACTTGATAGGTATTTACTGACCAGTTTTTAAGATGGATAGTAAAATTAGTATCTTCCCTGCTTTCTTCTGTCTTCTTCTCTTCCCTGTTTAATTATGAGACCGCCCCTAGACTCACTTCCTCCGTATGCTGTCCCAACTTCTGAGGATACTCAGACAAAACCTTCACTTCTTTATAAAGTCTCTGACTTTAATCAGCCTCTTTCTTTTTCCTCCTTCTTCAAGCCTTTAAATAAAGTACCAGCTTCAGTCTTCTCACATTTATTCATTCCCACTTAGAGCCATAATTTGAATGATATTTATTTAGCTTAAAGGGTTCAGAGCAGTAAACCAGCCTCCCTTGCATTCATTTCAAGCCTGACTAGATGTACCTCCTGTTTCTCATCCCCCCTGCTCACTCTTGGGCTCTATAAATCTGACTTTCATTTAAATCTTTTCATAGAAAGAACTCTACAGCATCCAGCAGCTCCTTCTCATCCAAATCTTGTCTGTACATCTTCCTATGGTTTTGTCAGAAAAGGTATCTGTCAGTGAAAGTTTATACACTGAATCCCATTTTCTCATGAATTTCCATTGCAATTTCAAAAATTCACTCCTATAGAAAGAAAATTACCTTAAGGTATAATAAAAATCACATTAACAATCATGAAATTCACCTCTTAGTATATTTGATATTTTTTAAAGCACTATCCTTGTTTATTAATGGAAACCATTTCTACATAGGTTGGATGATAAAGTTGGATATAAAGATTGGTGGATCCACAACAAGTTCAAGGTATTGAGTAATGGAATAATGCTCTGTGGAAGGAGGTCTCCAAGGGAATGCCACAAAGCTTCCAGTACAATCTACAGTCTTAGAAGCAAGTCTTGGAAGAAAATGGTCTGCTTGTTGCATTCATTCAAGATAGGAAACTTTCATGGATAGTAAATGTGTAGGTTGGATTCAAAGCCAAATAAAACAAAAAATAAAAACCTCAGCAGTCTGAAATATTGGTCTAAATCCCAAACAATGAAACTTATTAAGTATCATATCAAATCGTGCATTTGAATTCTGCACCAGAATAGCAGTACTTAAGAGCACTTTATAATTAAGGAATTTTAGGATTTAGAAACTCTAAAATTCCAAAGGAATCTTTGGCATAATTCACTGACCAAAAACCCAAGTGTGTGTGTTCTTGCGCTACATTAAAAGAGGATCGAGAAGAAAGTGAAATGTTAATCCTGATGTGGCTGTTCCGCCCAGCACTGTCGTAGGATCGGCAGGCACAGTTTTAGAGGGACATTAGCAAACGTGTAAGTCCAGGCATGAACAACCAGAATCCAAGGGTGAGGGTGGGGCATAACAAAATCATTGTTTATTAGGAAAAGCTGGAGTAACTGGTAATGTTCAGCCTAAAGAATAAAAAAGGAGATATAATAACTGTCCTCAAATATTTGAAGATTTCAGTGCGGTAAAAAGAATAGGTTTTTATCACCAGTGTCAATGCGATCTGATACAAATAGGTATTGGTTTCCTGGAAGACGCTGCCGGGTTGGTACATCCACCTCCAACACACAAACACACGGTTCCCCACAGCTCCTGGGAATGTCTGAAACCTGAAGGACGTATTCTTGCCTGAAATTGTATTATTAAATATAATTAACATTTTAAAATATCATGAAATCAGAGATTAACATGGGAAACTAAGAAAAAGCACTTCTCTCCATGCTACCACATTTCCCAACGTCCCAGGATCTGCCCGCTGGATTACAGCGGGTGACTATGCGAGGACTGTTTCTAATCTGGCTTTGATAGATTTTGTTGTATACATCCGTGGAATCACCACCACAAACAACATTTCCATCACCCAAATGTCACAGTGCCACATGACTGTCATTACCCACAGCCAGACAACCATGGATGTATTTTAGACCATCATAGGTTAGATTCCCCTTTCTAGAATTTCATCTAAATGGAACCGTGCACATGTAGTCTCATGTCTGGCTTTTGATCAGGGTAAATTTTTTGGAGATTCATCCACTTTGTTGCATGTGTCAGTAGCTTTTTATTACTGAGTAGCTTTCCATTGTATAGAAACCATAATTTTTATCCATTCACTTGTTGATACACATTTGGATTTTTCCTAGGTTTTGGCTATTTTAGGTAAAGCTCCTATGAACATGTCTGTAAAGTCTGTGTGTGGAGACAGGTTGGCATTTCTTTCAGTTAAGTACCTAGAAGACATGGCCAGCATTATTTTCTATGTTTCTGTTTGGGGCATCAAGTATAAAGGGTTGAGTTATTCATACTCCTAAGTTCTTGGCACAATAGCATCATCACTCATGCAAAGCCCTTTTCTTGTTTTATTTATTTACTTATTTATGAATTTATTTATTCCCTTTCATCTCCACTCCCCACCTTGCTTCACTGCCCAGTGATTTGACACACGTTTGATATGTAGCCAGGACTGATAGGAACTCTCTGAAATATTTCCACACCTGTTTTTGTAAATAATATAACCATAATTAACATGATTAATACAATTAATCAACGACATAAATGTGGTTTACCCAGTGTGATGGTTAGTTTTCTGTGTCGACTTGGCTAGGCTGTCCTACCTAGTTATTTGATCAAACACTAATCTGGGTGCTGCTGAGAAGATACTTTGTAGATGTAGGTGCAGTTACCATCTACAGTCAGTTGACTTTAAGCAAAGGAGATTATTCTGGATAATATGGGTGGGCCTTATCCAATCAGTTGAAGGCCTTAAGAGCAAAAACTGAGGTTTCCTGGGGAAGAACGAATTCTGCCTCAAGATTATAACATAGAAATCTTGTCTGAGTTTCCAGCCTACTGGCTTGTCCTATAAATTTTGAACTTACCAGACCCTACACTCATGTGAGACATTCCTTAACATAGATAAATAGATAGATAGATGACAGATAGGTGATAGACAGGGTAGATAGATGACTGATAGATAGATAGATAGATAGATAGATAGATAGATAGATAGATAGATAGATAGATTGATTAAATAAATTTTATTGGGTCTGTTTCTCTGGAGAACCCTGGCTGATTCACTCAGTAGACACACATGCACTGTGGTTCTGAGACATCTTCTGGTGTGGGCCCTGGAGTGTTGAGCAGGGGGTAGTTTTATACCTTTCATGTTTGGGGGTATTGTGTCTGGTTTCACAAGTTCTGGGTAGAAACATAAGGGCCACACAGCTGAGCTGAAGAGGACTTGTTCTGGAAACCCCTCCAAGATAGGTCTAACCATGCCAGGGAGAGTTGAGGGCAGCCCTGGGCCCAGGCAAGTGTCTAGCAGAGCACTTGCTCCCACCATGCAGTTGTGTTTCCTCAGGAGGATTTGAGGAACTTTACTTTACTTGGCAACTTATTTCCTGACAGGCGTAGCTGTTTCTGCATATTTTGAAGAAATCTGAGTGGAGAGAAGGTGGCTTCACATTTTTATCTTTAATCCAACTGCAGTCTACCTTTGAGTATGATGTTAGGTAAGGATCCTGTTGTATTTTCTCCATGCAGTGAGCCAATTTTGACAACACTATATACCAAATAATCTATTTTGTCTATGGATTTGTGTCGTCAGCTTTATTATATACTAAATGCTCATATAAATACATGGATCTGTCTCTGTGTAATATATTGTTCCAACTGGATTGTTTATCTATTCTTGGTGAAAATATATATTCTTTATTATCTTAACACTGAAATATGTCTTAATATCTGGTAAGGCAGGTTTCCCCTATTTGTGCTTATTTTTCATATTTTATTTACCCTTATGGACTTTTATTCTTTCATATAAATTTTATGGTTAGATTTTTGCATCCCTCAAAAAAATTCAACTGAAATTTTTGTCGGCATTGTCTTGAATTCATACCTTAACTTGGGGAAAACTAGCATCTTTATAATATTAATTTGTTCCATCCAAGAGTATGCATAGTCTCTCCATTTCTGCATTTCATTTTATGTGTCATTCATTAAAATTTTAAATTTTTTTCTATACAGTCCCTATGCATTAATGATTAATTCCTATGTACTCTAGAGTTTTGACTGCTACTTGGAATAGTATTTTTATTATACTTTCTAGTTAGTATTGTCATTGTAGAGAGATGCTAAGATTTCATAAGTTCTTGTATCTGAAAACATTGGTGAATTCTCTTTTTAGTTCTAACACAGTCATGTGCCACATGACGACGTTTCGGTCAACAACAGATCACATGTACGACGGTGGTCCCATAAAATATGTGCCATATAGCCTAGGTGTGTAGTAGGCTCTACCACTTAGATTTGTGTAAGTATACTCTATGATGTTCGCACAATGACAAAATCACCTAACAACACGTTTCTCAGAATGTATCCCCTTTGTTAAGCGATGCATGGCTGTAGTTGGAGGTTTTTGGATAGATGATTATATCATCTGCAAATAACACCAGTTTTATCTCCTCCTTCTGATTCTTATTTCTTTTTCTTTCCTGATAGCATTGCTTAAGTACAAATGATAAACAATAGCAGTGATGATGGACATCTTCACCTTGCTCACATTTAGAGGAAATATTAAAATGTCCTTAAAAAGTATAAAGTATGCTGTAACTTCGAGGGTATGTAACTTTAACATGTTGAGGAAATGCTTTTCTATTTCTGGTTTGTTAACAATTTTCACTATAACTGTGTCGAATCTACCAAGAACGTTTTCTGCATCAATTCAGATAATCATGCATTTTATACTTGAGTCTTAGTTAATGTGGTGAATTCCAATGACATGTCTCCTGATGGTGAACCATCTTGCATTCGTGAATAAGTCTTATTTGATTATCACATCTTTTAAAAAATATGCTGTTGGATTTTCTTAGCTATATCTTAGTTAAGATATTTACATCTGTGTTCAAAATAAACTATGCCTATAATTTTCTTTTCTTGAATTGTATTTATCTAGCTATAGGATAAAAAGCATAATTTTTGGTCTTTTTATATTTGGGGGAAATAACATTATAAAGTAAGAATTAATGATTTCTTGAAAGTCTAATAGAACTGATTGATAAAACCATCTGGGCCTTAGAGTTTGGGTGAGGAGAAAGAGGCTTTTTAAATGTTATATTTATACATATGTACTTTGTGCCAATTAAAAGTATGGTTAAAACAGTTTCAAAGGTCCTTCTTAAGGGAGGCGATGAAGCCCTTATCTTTGGTAGAATTTGTCTCTAGGGTTCTATTCCTCTTCCCCCCGAGTACCACCCTCTTCTCTCCATTCCCTGTCCGAGTCACACCACCTGGTGAGTAGCTTGAACTGAGCTGATCAAATTCAGTTTCTAGTCATCATTTGCCTTCTTCCTGGTCTGAAGCCCTGGTGGAACCTGCCTGCCTTCTCTCACTCTAAATAGTTGCCATTTTTTCCCACCCAAAACAAAAAGTCTTTTAGCACTCTAATCTTGGGAGTTAGAAACAACCAATTGAAACAAGAGAAGTGAGTCCACCATTGCCATGGCCCATAGGAAAATTCCCAGCAGGTTCTGTTCTGTTGCACCTTGGTCAGGGTGCAGAATTTACCTTCTGGCTCCCATATCCCTACAAGCTTTACAGGTGTCCAGGCTCTGTTCAGGGTCTTGCTTCGCTCGTCCCCACGGAGTTGGAGGCCAAGGAGTTCACAGTGAAGTGTGCTGGGCAGTGCACACTCTAGGGCAGCTGGGCCACTCCTTAGCCATTGGGAACAGAATATCCCTTAAATTGAGAATACCACTCCTTTCAAATAGTTGTCTCTCTGTGGGTCATTTCTTAGCCTTCGGTCTTTTCTCCCCATATCAGAATAATTTAATCTTTGTAATGGACTTAATGTTTGTGTCCTTTCCACATTCATATGTGGAATCCTAATCCTCAAGGTGATGGTGAAGGCTTCAACAGGTGATTAGCTCATGAGAGTGGTCCCCTTGTGAACGGGATTAGTGCCCTTATGAAAGAGACCCCAGAGAGCTCTCTCATTCCTTCCAGCCATGTAAGGACACAACAAGAAGTTAGCAGTCTGCAACTCAGTCTGCAGCCATTCTGGCACCCTGATCTCAGACTTCCAGCCTCTAGAAGTGTGAGAAATAAATTTCTGTTTTTTATAAGTCACCCAGTCTATGGTATTTTGTTATAGCATCCTGAACAAGACAATCTTTGAGG
Source organism: Diceros bicornis minor (assembly GCF_020826845.1). Classification (NCBI taxonomy): domain Eukaryota; kingdom Metazoa; phylum Chordata; class Mammalia; order Perissodactyla; family Rhinocerotidae; genus Diceros; species Diceros bicornis. Next base: position 5,123,107 of record NC_080778.1, on the reverse strand, counting down.
CAAAAGAGCTGGCTCTGCAATGATGCTTCTAAATCTTTATGTCTGACATCTGGGTCTTTGTTTCTGCTTGACGTGCTCATCAGGCACCAACAGAAGAGGAAGGGAGAGAGGAAAATGGAAAACCATTTTAAACCATGGTTTAATAACCCAGAGATGTGACCTGCCACCCGTGCTCACGGGAGCTCATCTACCCAGGGACCACATCCTGCTAAGTCAAAACACAACAAAACTTCTCCACCCATAGTTATCGTTGGGTAAAAACAAGAAAGAAGCAGTAAAAGGAGACAAAATTAAGATAGAAAAAGGCAACTTAAAATTGTTGTTGCAAATGAATTTGAAGCTCTTGGCTGAGACCAACTATTTCCAAAGATATGGAAAATACTTTTGTACGAAATGGATGGAAAACTGTCTGCAATTCTTGAGAAAGTTCAGGAATCAGGAAAAAACATGTAAATCAGTTTTTTATTTTCAAAAAGGACAAAGGAGAAGGTAGATTTATGAATTGCTTGATCCCAGACTATTCTTTCCTGTGTTATTGAAGCACAAATTCGCGTACACTTTGAGCTCAGTAATAAACCACATCTTGCTAATTTCATTTCCTTTTTGGATAGGCTCATATACGACGGAAATTCTTAAATTCCTACTACTCTTCCCATAAGGATGTTAGAAGCAGCTAAAGAAGGTTCAGCTGCCACACAGATCACCATACATAACAAATTTTTAACTATTTCCAAATAAGGAGTGGGGTGTGTATGTATATTAAAGTTAATTTTAATCTAATGCCTAGGAGTAGTTAGCTAGTAGTTAGCTAATCAGAAATCTGCACTTCAGAGGTGTCTATTGCAAGATTTTTAAGCATTGTTATATAAATCTGCCATAGAAATTTATTTAATTAGCAAAGTTTCCTTGGTGAAATAAACGGTATTCAAAAAACACAATTGAATGGGAAAGTTTTACAGGTTCCACTGACCTTGTATTATCCTTGTATGAATAAGATACAAAAATCCAGTAAACCTGCTCCCCTAACATGTATGGAGCAGTGCTCTAGATCTGGAATTCTCCATCCAAAAGGACTAAGGACAATGGTTGCCTTCCTCCGATTCAAGAAGACTGACCCTGACATGGGGTACTATTGGGCTTGCCATGTGTACCTGAGAACACATAGAAAGGATTCCACTAGGACCACAAAATCCAGCTGTATATCTACTTTGAGGTCTGCTTGTTAATCAGTATATGTGAGGCGGAATTGAGTCTCAGCCTTCTTCAGTTATAACAGCCCACCTGGTCTCAGGGTGCAGAGTAGGTGGCCCATCTCTAATCACCAGTGATTAACAGTGTTACTAAAAGAATCTGAAAGTTGTTTGCTAACCCTTGCTTTATACCATGCAATCCACTATCCTGCTACAATTGACGAGACCAAGGATTGGTGTCTGAATGAAAGGCAGGCATCTACCAGAGGGCCTGGGGCCAAATTATCCAAAGGGGCCTCCATTTAGGTCTTTTCTTGGGGAATATGAATACAAGACATAGAAAGGCAGTGGGCAAAATCAGAGATGTAGCACAGGGAGAGAACTGTCAGTGGAAAGCACGAGACAGTGGACAGAGATGGAGAGAGTTGGTGTGTACCAGAAGTGGCAGGGCAAGCAGAGACAAGGCAAGGCGAAATTGTGACAAAGTCAATGGAGGGAGCAACATGGCTCCCCAGAGCTACTGGGGATGGGATGAGTCACGGATGGGATGAGCAGAGCGTGGAGCAGAGTGACTGTAGTCCAGACAGTGTGCTCATGGTAGACCTAGTATCCCTACAGCCTGACTGCTGGGCTGTAGGTCAAAAACATGATGAAACATGTTAAGATATTTCTAAAACCTACAAACACTCACATGCATCTTGAAAGGAAGAATGATACCCATCTGCTAATCAACCTAATTAAATTATTTTAGCAGACCTCCCTCACTTACTAAATAAGTAAACATTCTTTCCAAGAAGCTGTTTTGTATTGAGGCAGAACCCAGCATGGCTTAATTAGGACTCTTATCAGAACCCTCATATCTATGCTTCATCTATACGAAATAAGAATCAAAGAGAGGGGAAACTTCTAAATGCCAAAGCTTAGAAGAGAGAAGATATTGGAAAACATGACGATGAGTAAGTCATTCGTGCAAACTTGTATGGGCTGCCTAGATCTGAATGGCATTTGAGGTGATAAGAAATGATTCACCACAGTTCCCTCATCTAGACGGCTCTCTACATAGTAGAACAGACAGCCTCCTATGGAACTTTTTAGAATAAAAGGCAGTGTGTGATATAATAGAGACATAAATAAAATATTTAAATGTAGATCAAGACATGCTTACATTCTTTTACGAATCAGTCTTTATTCAGGAAAACTGTTCTTTCCTAAAGCTCCAAGTAATTCACCCTTCTCTCTTGCTTTAACAAGAATTGCTGCTATTGAAATTCTTTATTTGATCAAGATTTCAGAGCGGCTGTCAACTTTTCCTGTGTCTTTACCACTTGTCACATGTAACACCCATTACAATGAGTAAACCTAGGAAGGTTCAAACTGAAGTTTTGTTATTAACATCAAAGACAACATTGAAGTGGCTGGTTTCAGAATAAATATTTTCTCATACTAGCATACAGTAGGTAACTGACATACATGAAGAGTGCCTGCCCTAGGATAAAGCTGACACAGAGGAAATCAAAAGCAAATGACAGAACCAGACAGATTTTTTAAATTTGATCATTCACTCCCTATAGCCAGCCATGGTTCAAGAGCCAATACACTTTGATTGATCTGCAGTAATTTTTATTTGTGCAATATTTGTCCTGGCATGGTATCAGGGTTATTCTTGCTCTATAAAACAAACATTTGGAAAGCTTTTCATTATATCTACTATACCTTGGAATAGTGCATAATCCACAATAATTTTCTTTAAAATTTTGAAATTATCTGCATAAAACTACCTAAGCCTGGTGCCTTTTTAAAAAAAAATTTTTTTCTTCTGTGATTTGCTGTAGGTATGATGACCAATAATTTATTTTTCAAAGTGCAGCACTTTTCAGATGAAAAAACGGTCCTAACCAGATGGATGCTAAGAAAACAGACATAAAACTCCCAGACAAACTAGGGGATGTTGTGGGTCTTGGGAAGGAAAGGGTTAGCTGGGCTCTGTACTGCACTCTCTTTCTACAGGACCCAGAGGAGACAAAGAGACAAGAAAGAGACAAGAAAGAAACAAGAAAGAAACGACTCGGTCAAATCTCCTTGGAAACATGCTAATCTCTCATGATATTTACTAGTGGAAAGATTAGGAGAGTCCTCACCTATAGAAAGTTTTCAGTAGGCTATACCTGGACTGTATAGGTTGCATGTGAAAAACATACGATTTGTAGATTTGTAGCACATGGGTCCCTAGAAAATGTCAAAGTCAAATACATAATTATTAGAATATAGAGAAATTTCGTTGTTGAAATGGCCCCTTTGTGAGAGCAATGCCCTGCATGCCCGACTAGGAGCCTCCTATGATAAATCTTGGCAAGCAAGAACCTGGGAATTGCACTGGTGGTCTTGTCTTCCCCTTGATTTCTCATGGTTACCTGTACCTTTTGAATCACTAGTAAAGCTTAATAATGGGTACAACTTCTGATTCTCGAGAATTCTATTTGATATTCTGACCAAATTTCCTAATTTATTACTATAGTATTGTGAGACTATATGTTTATAATTTTCTTAGTCTCTTCTCTACCTGTGATTATATGGTAATCCTCAATCCTAACATCATGTTTCTGCGTCTTTTCTCTTGTTTTCTTGATTGTCCTTGCCTTTAGAGTTCTGTGTACCATAGTTACAAACACAATGTCACAGACATAATGCCACTTTTACCCATAAATACTTCAGTGTGCATTTCTTAAAAACAAATGCATGCTCTTATCTAACCACAGTGCAATGATTAAAACCAGGAACTAAGCTTATACAATACTAACATCTAATCTACAGACCTTTTTCAAATTTTGCCAAGGGTTCCACTAATGTTCTTTACAGAAAACAAACAAGCAAACAAAATTCTGGTTCAGGCTCCAATCCAGGGTCACAGACTGCATTTGGTCCTCTCGGCAAATTAGCCTCCTTCAATCTGGAACATCTCCTCGGTCTTTCTTTGTCTTTTAAAGAGTGTGTGGCCTGTACACGTTTTCAAAAGACATGTTTTTAATAAGACGCTTGACTTGAAGGAGAATTTACCTAAGTATCAGTTTTGTTGGAATAATTTGGTCCTATTGAAATACAGAGAATGCCCTACAATTGACAGGAATATATAAAAAATGATAAAAGCAAAATCCAATCAAAGAATGTGTGAAAGGTTTTTATTTGTGTTTGTTTATTGTTAAACACTGAGATCAAAATAACTTACTGACATATAAACATAAAAAACTCAAATAAGCATGTCACTACTGAAGAAAAGAGTGTATTTTCTGAGAACCAATTTTTCTCCTCACCTCATTTATAGTTGATGTTGATCAAAACATACAGTTGACAATTTAAGGGATAAAAAGAAAGTGTTATGCCTAAGCACACACACCAATTATTCTATGTATAGTAGAAAAATGGGGTAGGAGTTGGGAGCAATCAAAGACTAGGAAAAAACACACTGTCATAGTTAGCGTGCTGCGCAACCAATTCATGGTGTCCCAAGAGTGCGTATGTTATTATCCATGCTTGCCCAGCTCTGGATAAAATAGCAAGTTTTTTACCTTCGTTATTTTATTGACATCATATTTGTTTATAACATTGTGTAATTTCAGGTGTACATTATTATTTATCAGTTTCTATATAGACTGCATCTTGCTCACCACCAATTGTCTAGTTTTTAATCCACCACCATACGTATGTGCCCCTTTACCCCATTCTCCCTCCTCCCACTCCTTTCCCCTCTGCTAATCACTAATCTATTCTCTTTATCCATGTGTTTGTTTATCTTCCACACATGAGTGAAATCATACGGTGCTTGTCTGTCTCTGTCTGGCTTATTTTGCTTGACACAATATCCTGAAGGTCCATCCATATTGTTGCAAATGGGACAATTTTGTCTTTTTTTATGGCTGAGTAGTATTCCATTGTATATATATACCACATCTTCTTTATCCATCCATCTGTTGATGTGCTCTAGGGTTGCCTCCATGTCTTGGCTGTTGTGAATAATGCTGCAAAGAACATACGGATGCATACTCCTCTTTGGATTGTTTATTTCAAGTTCTTTGGATAAATACCCAGTAATGGGATAGCTGGATTGTATGGTATTTCTATTTTTAACTTTTTAAGGAATCTCCATACTGTTTTCCATAGTGGCTGCACCATTTTGCATTCCCAGCAGCAGTGTATGAGGGTTCCCTTTTCTCCACAGTGTTTTGCTTGCTTGTGTTTAGGGGTTTTTTGTTTGTTTTTTTACTGGATACTTTTGTCTGGTATGGAACATGATCTCACCAGCGTTCTCTATTCCCACATGTGCCATTTCTTTGATTGGCTGGTCTGATCCAATTGGAATTTGGTCTAACTTAGTTGACTCTCCTTCAAGCTTTCTTTGGTTTGCTTTATGGCACGTGGCTCTTCATAGTCAATTCCACCATCTGACCACCTTACCCACCGCCTTCAGATCTGTGTGGTCATTGCTTTCCATCTTACCTCCCTCCCTGGTGTTAGTGTCAGCCCCACAGATTGGGGAAATCTCCCCAGGTACTCCTTCACCAAAGCAATCCTTCAACATGTGGCAGCACATAGAATCAGCTCCGGGGAGACAGAAAACAAGGCAATGGCTCCTGTACCCAATATTTTTGTAAATTTATTGAGTTTTTCCTTCTAGAGTAACAGATGTCAAAAATTTCTAATGTTTCTTGAATGCTGAAATATTTCCATGGGTGTAGTCACTTTGAGGGAACAAAATCCTGAGGGAACACACATATGTGTGCATGTGTGTGTGCATGTGTATATATTATGATCCTTATTAATTGTATTATTCAAGTCTTCAATTAGCTAGTTTATCTCTTTCACCCAAAGATTGGTAGAACTATTAAAATGCGCCATCATATTGCATTTTGTTTTCTCATTGCTCTGTCTTAGTGAGTCTTTTCAATGAATATTCAGTTTCCTTTCCATTTATGAAATTTTTCTTATAGTTACCTTGAATTCCTTTGATTTTGTTCTCTTCATCAAGAATATCAATTAGTTGGTTTACAAATTGGTTTTTCTCTCCCTTTTCCAATATGTATTAACTACCCTCTCACCTAATACAAGTTTTTCCATTTGATCTGAATTCTGGGTGAGCTTTTCATGTCTACCCTCCACATAACTGACTCATTGTCCCCCAGCATTGGTTCCACTCTTTGGTGTGGATTTTGACTCTGTTATTGTGCTTTTAGCAGCTATAATCCTTTCTCAATGGTTCATCTCAGTTTTTAAAATCTGGTACCATTTTCTTTTTATCTCATTGTCTTTCTTTTCAACTCAGTTTGTTGAACTGAGTTGTTCACTCAGTTTGTTCAACTCCTAGAAGCTTTCTAATCTTGACTCTTATGGTATTTGCCTTCTCACATGTATAAAAGGTTTTTAAATTTTTCTTTAGAATCTTGGAGTAGAATATTTTTAGATTTATCTAGGCTTTATTTTTCAGCCACAAAAAGCAACACTTGATCAGGTTGCCAGACAAAAAACCTTTGATGTAGGTCCCTGGAAGGCAAGTGGTTGTGTGAAGCCAGTTCCCAGAGTCTCCCTACGTCACCCGGTGCGGCCCTGCTCCTCCCACTAGACCCAGTCCCAGCACCTGAAATCTCCTTTCCTTGGTGCTCTCTCCACCTCTCCTCGTGGAGGATCTGTGTTCCTCCCTGCCAGCACTTCCCTGCTCCCTTCACGTTTGTTTTCTGGCTGTTGCTGGGTCTGAAGGGACACAGCAATGTGGTGGTGTGGCTGGAGAATGGGAGGGATAATACAGTTCTTGGGCTGCCTCAAAAAGCTGTTTGGACACAATAGAAGGCCAGCTTCCCATGGGCGATGCTGCAGATCCCTAAGTCGGGGGGCAGAAGCGAGGATGGAGCCCAGGGTCTTCATTCCTTTTCAAGTGGCCCCTTTCGTGAGGGTAGGTTCCATCAACTTCAGAGTTTCTAAAGATTTCTCACTGATACTAACCATAGGTTGTCTGCTGGTTGTCATTTGGGCTATTGGCTTTAGTTTGTCACAGTGAGAGGCCAGGTTTGTTTCGAGTCCTTTACGTGCAATGGGGTGTGTAGCTCTGAGAGAGACAGAGAGAAAGAAACATTCCACTCTTCCTTTCACCCTAATCAAGAGATGGGAAGCAAGACTCATTCAATATTCCTATTTCTCCTGCTGTTTTCAAGTGGTGATGACTTTGGCTACCTGAAGTGGCCCAGGGGACAGATGGAGAGGCATCTTTCCACAACCCACAGCCAACACTCTGTGGTCCCACCCTGCTTCAAAGGGCCAGGGCTGTGGTCTCCACTGAGGCAGGGGAGACGTTCAGGCACTGAGGGGAGGCCGCACTGTTTAATCAAAACATAGGCAGCAAGCACATCCACTTTCTGGACAAAGGCAGACTTCTCACCAGAATTTTGCTGGTATTATTCATTTTCTTCCCTTGGCGCATTGTATACGAGTTACTGTCTTAGGAAGAACACTCAGATCTTGGTCTAACTGCCTTAATGGATGTAGTTTTTTATTTCCATTTTATTCCCAAAAGAAAGGGAAACAAACCATTAATTATGGGGTTCATAAATAAGACCCCAGAAAGGAATTTGACCAAGAATCTCCCAATCAGAATTCTTTTGAGTTTTCTTCTTTTTCTCCATGTTATCTAGAAATTGAGAAATATCTGGTGTTAGCCAGGTGACAGTTTAAATCCAGAACAAGTTTGAAGACACACTGACACAATTTCCTTTCATTCAGGTGGGACTTGGCTTATCAAACTGACGTCTGACAGGCGAGCTCGAATGCTGTCACTAACAGGCAAAATGTCACCAGGTCCTGGGAGGTCACTTGGCATCCCCGTCTACGTGACCTCTTGGTTGGAGGGCCTGAGTGGACGGGGTCACAGGTGACGATGCCCACAGACCCGTGCACAGCCTCTCTTCTTTTTGCATTTTTCTTTGTTAAGCAAGAACCATTGGCACTAGCACCCAAAGCTGAGGAAATGTCTACTCAACTTTCTGAATTAAAAATGAACTCAGCGAGGTAACCCTACTATTCTTCCGATAGAATCAATAGATGATCATCAAAGGGAAGGGTCTGGAGACCATTTTGTTCCATCTCAAATGACAATGGTTAAAGCCAGGCTAAACTTATGTCCGCAACTGCTTGCCCAGTTCTCTTTCTACCAAATAATAAAACTCCTCTGTAATTTTTCCACATTATTCATGATAAAATAGTGGCTATTTTATATACTCTTCTAAAGGTACTTCATACACAAAATTTTCAGGATTTTGGCACAAACTGAAAATTCCAGCAATTGCCATTATTCAAAAAATAAGCCATTTCTTCGGGGTTTTTTCCCTTTTCCTAGAGAGTGATCTCAGAATATACATTCTTAAGCAATTTCTAATAAGCACCCATATGGCACTATGAAGTATTGTGAAACTGAGGATATTTCTTAAAATCATAAATGCATAAATTTGTGAATGCTCAAGATTTCAACAACCAAGCTCTTTTTTCCACAGATTTTTCTCGAACAAAACTTCTGTAGTTAAAATAACCAAAATCATATGCACTTCCAAATTTTGTAAATATTTCCAATTTCCTGTATTTCTTCTGCATCAGTACTTGAAAACCAATTTTTTATGAGAACACAAGGAAATGCTAAATAGGAGGTGTATAAATGGTCTCAGCTTACATTTCGTAGTCTGGGTCTTATATATTTCACTAGCATGTAGAAATAACTAGTTTAAAAATATCACACATTCTACAATTTCGGTATTTATACACGTGAATGGATCAGAAGCAACCACTGAAGCTCTCCAGAACCTCGTGGCTATCAAGTAATTATTGCCCATATCTATAAATACATATGAAAATAATATCTACCTCCCAAGGCTGTTGAGACTCAAATCAGATCTTAAAAGTTCAAGCACCTAGCACAGTACAAAAGACAGAATATGGGGCCCACCTACATGCAGTTGCCATTTCCTCTCCTTTCCATGAGAAGCAAGTCAGCTCCCAGTAGATGTGACCATGGCTCATGGATGACCCAGTACACACCCAGAGTACAGCACCGTTCACAGACATTGCCTCCTGTGTATAAGCCTGTCTTTCCGATAGAGTATTAACCCTTGTTAAAATAAAATAAAATGGAGACCAAGCTTGAAAATCCCTGAAGCAGACAAAACCATTGAGGCCATGTAAGCAGAACTAAATCTAGCTTATTTTTCGAACAGAAGTGAAATTTAACTTAGGTTATTTCTTGTAAGTGCCTTTGATAATCATAAAAGGAACTTAGGTTGTCTTCCCAAAATGGTATAAGATAATCCCCTTTACCCAATCCCTGCTGTCTGGAAACCCCCGTTGTGATAACCAATCATCGTAAAGGTTAAATTACTTGGTCATTTTCACTTTATAAGCCATCCTGTAACGTCATGCCTCTGAATTTCACATCAGTTTTGGGTTTGAAAGCTCCCAGTTCAAGAACTGCTCTTATATGCACAATAAACTCTTACTAAATGCTATTTTATTGATATGGCTTTAATTTTTACAGTTTCTGGATTTTTGACACCCTTGTGGGTAGACTGCCTATTTGTCTTTCTGCTAATCTCCCCTGGAATAGCTCCCGGCACGTGGTACGACTCAAAATATTTAAAATTCATAAATGGATGAATATTGCTCAAAATATGGTTATATAAATTTAAAACAAAGAGCATGTAAATTTTAAAAAATAGGCCTTTTCTTTAATACTATTTATAATTTGGAACCCTAACAATGCATTTAAGATGCAACCCTCCAAATTTTGGAGGGAGGAGTTTCACAGGGACAGATATCTGTTGCCTAAAAGTATCAAGATGTTGAAATACAAAAACAAAAAAAAAAAGTAGGGAAAAAATATGTAAAGACATGGAAAGGAGAAAAATTAATTTTTGGCTAGCCCATCTACCTTCAGATGGTGTAGAGTCTGGAAACACACAAAAGCTATATTCAAAGTATGTGCTCCAACTCTCTTGGAAAGCATCAAAAGGCTCTCTCACACCACATTGTCGTAAGTGGAGATCTTAGTGTCGATTGCTGGTTTTTAAGCAGCCAATAAGTAAGGGCCCATGCTCTGTTGGTTGCTGAAACTTACAAACTTACTTAGAGTGATGGGCAGAACAAATTTTAAGGCACCAACTAGCAGATGAAGGCTGGGCAAATAGACCAAACAAGTTCCTTATGTTTAGAATTCTTTACCATGTAGCTATATCGACTGCTGGAAAACAGATTTTAAAATTTTGAGTAAGTTAATCTCCAAAATAGTAAAGATTAATCCAAGGATTTCAAATTTTGGTAGCCTCAACATGGCAAAGATCCCTTCTGTTTGCATCAACACAAAAGTGCATGAGTTGTTGTTTCATATACTAAATAATTACTCTCAGACTGTCAATGTCAATAAAAAGAATTTTATTTTTAATTGCACCATATTCTCTTTAATGAAAAGGAAAATTAGATTCAATACTGCTGAGTAGCAATAGAGTAACACATCCATCTGATTCTTCATTTTTTTTAAGTAAGGGTAGTTTTTATGTATATCAAGCATTAAAAAAATCTAAATGCTAATTAGCATATAAAATATTCTTATATTTCTTAGTTCATAAAATGAGTGACCAGATACCACCACATTGTAGAGTGTTGTGAGATAGAAAAAATAAGCAAATTTTCAAATTTAATGTACACACGAATCACCTGAGTATCTTGTTAAAATGCAGAGTCTGATTCAGCAAGTCTGGGGTGAGAGCAGAGACCCTGCATTTCTAACCAGCTCCCCGGAGATGCTGATTCTGTTAGTCTGGGGACAACACTGTGAGCAGCTGGGAGATAGAGCAGGAACACCATTCCTAGCAAGATGGCTCTGCAAGGCTTGCAGGGCAACCTAACCAGATAATGGGGAAAAAGGATGGCGAATACATTTTAAAGTGAAATGTAACGCAAATGCCAAAATGACTATCAGGAGTCAAACTGCACTAAATTCTTTTATTAGAAATAAGACAGGACAGTGAGGGGGCCTGTGTAATTCTTCTCAGTCTACCTCCATTGTGTTTCCCAAAGCCCAACAGCAGCTCATTCCTTCTGGCTTACATTCAATTCATGAGGCTAAGAAGCGGAATATTATTTCTCTCTGTTTAAATGTCATGCCCCGGATGTTCCAGAATAACCCTAATTTCAAATCTCTACCCATTTTTTTCCCTTTACATATTTATTTCTGTGGGATCGTAAACCCTCATTTTTGATCCAGAAAATATGGCCAATGCATTAGAGACAGTCGTCTGCCCAGCCTCACTGCTGCGTCAGGGGCCAATACTGGTTGCCGTGGAACTGGGGGCTGCACGTCTTTCCTCCAGGGCCCAGTGTCCTCGTCTCGTGGCTCCACCATCCCCTGCAGCCTCAAGGTCCCTGGGTCCTCTGCATTTGGGTGTCGGAGAATGGAAGAGAGAGGGAGCTTGGCAATGCGGAGACCAGGCCTGGTCCTGTGGACATCACCTCGTCCATGGGGAGAACCCAGGCATGCAGGTCCCCCAACTGCAGGCACCCTGGTCTGGTGGTGTGACTGGAGGGAAGGAAACACAGAGCATTATCTCTGCAATGCTGCCTAATTGATTTCTAACTATCACTGAGCGGGTCTGAGTGATGAAGAATTCACTGGACTTGAAGAGTGAATCCAGACCGTGCCAGGAAGTGCCACAGAATGCGGGGTCTGGAAGAGCTCTGAGATGTTCCGGGACCGCACCTCCTGCCTGGGGAGGCGGGTATGGGGAACCGTTAGGTCTCCTGGGCCACGTACATTCCAGTGGCGTGGCACCCCAGGAAGCCGGGGGAGGTTCAGCAGGGAGAAGGGCCTGGTGCTCATCAAACAAGCTTCACAATAGCCCGTGAGGTGGATACGATCCTGTTTGTACTTGAAGACGTGAAGAATCAGGAAATATCTCTAAGGTGCTAGTAAGAGGAGGAGCCAGGATTCCAAAGGTCTATTCTGCTCCAGGGCCAAACTCATGCCCATGGAACTTAGCTGGATGTGGAGGTAATTATTAAACAAGCCCAAATAGGAGGCCCCGAGGGTGTATGTGTGTGTGTGTGTGTGTGTGTGTAGGGAGTATGTCTATATGTTTGTGTGATTGTGTGTGTGTGTGTATGGTGTATGTATGTGTGTATGTTTATGTGTGTGTGTGTGGTTGCGTGTGGGGTATGTCTATACATTTGTGTGACTGTGTGTGTGTAGTGTACGTATGTGTGTGTATGTTTATGTGTGTGTGTGGTTGTGTGTGGGGTATGTCTATATGTTTGTGTGACTGTGTGTATATGTATACGTGTGTGTGTAGTTGTGCGTGGGGTATGTTTATATGTTTGTGTGATTGTGTGTGTGTGTATGTTTATGTGTGTGTGTGGTTGTGCGTGGGGTATGTCTATATGTTTGTGTGACTGTGTGTGTGTATATGTGTGTGTGTGGTTGTGTGTGGGGTATGTTTATATGTTTGTGTGACTGTGTGTGTGGTGTATGTGTGTGTGTGTGTGTTTATGCATGTGTGGGTGTATGTGTGCGTGTGTCCAGGAAAGACAGAAGAGGGTGGTCATAGCTAATGTATATGTTGCACTCAGAGTAAAGTCATACCACTGCAGTTTCTGCCCAGTTATTTTTAAGCTCTGAACGCAGAAAATCTAGCCATATGGAAACATTTGTTGACAACACAGAAGTGTTTTTTCATAGTTCAGCCCAAATTTGTCCTACTAATGCCAACTTAGGTGACATGATTTCCAGTTTAAATTTGAGTGAAAATGACTGTGGCCCCACACAGAGCTTGCACCAGCCCTCCGTCTGAGGTGAGTGGCCTTCGTTTCTTATTTAAGTTTTAGAGTGAGGCTGATTCTAATCCTTTTCTCAGTCTGCGTGGTCGTGTGTGAAATGACAGCCCTGCCATAAAAAAATTACATGGGCAGGCTAACAATGACTTTATTTCTTTGAGCTTGAAAGAATTGAGCCAATGGCAGGGAAGGAATGTTCCCACTTTGGAAATTAAATTTATATCCTGAGGAAAGTCAGATTTGGAAAATCTCAGGTAACATCCAAAAATTTAGCAAATGGTTTAATCACAAACAGACACCAATGGAAGCGCAGGAATAGATCAGACTTAGCCACTGCAACCCTCCACGTGTGGCTGTGTCCCTCTGTCACCCACAGGACTGAGAGGGAACACAGAATACGATTTAGCTTTCGAATTTGCAAATTTTTATTTGACAAAGATTTGGAAGCATCTTATTTAATTTGAATGTCTTGTTATGAGAAATACAGGCTTAGAAAAACTTGTTGGGCCAAGAGAGGCGTAGAGATGAAAAATTAACTATAAAGTCGGTTTTCCAAGTGGTCCTTGGGTTTCCCAGAGAAAGGGGGAGGGGAAGGAAGAAAGGAAGGAAGGCAGAAAGGAAGGAAGGAGGGAAGGAAGAAAGGTAAGGTGGAAGGAAGGAAGGAAGGAAAGACAGAAGGAAGCAAGGAAGGAAGGAAGGAAAGAAGGAAGCATGAGGCCAGATGTGTTTTCCAAAGGTTGCCCAAATAATCACACACACACAATGCTAATCATCATTTTACCTATAAAACACCTTAGAATTAAATCAGAGGAGCTATGAGCTTGCAAAAGTATTGAGGGAGAATTTTAAATGAATTCACCTTCATCTTATGTCATCATATTTTGAAGCTATTACAGTTCAAAACTTTCCACACATTCTGATCTCAAATAACGAAAACTACTTTCGGCCTGCTGAAGGCTCCCTGTCAGGGTCTTCCGGTTGCCATCAGAACATACAGAAGCTGCTTCATTCAGTGGTGTGAGAGCAGCAGGACCAAGGGCAGGTCTGGCTCGGACCTCGTTCTCTGCGTCTGCCCACTTCGCGGGCGGTGCGGGATGATGGGGCAGCGCCCGGCCCCGCACCCTCTGCTGTAGCTGGTGGGGAAGAAAGGGAGGTTTCTCCTTAGCCCCACCACCATGACTGACGGGGCTCAAAAGAATGCTCTGTAGCCGGAATGTTCCTATTCGTAGGGCACGCCCCTGCTGGAAAGATGAGGAAAGAGATTGGAGCTGAGCACACTGGCTCTGAATCCTGCTTTCCACATCACTTTGGGCAAATTGTTTAATCTCTTTGAGACTCAGTTTCTTCATCTGTAAGAGGGGCACCAGCAGCAACCGATCAGCATGGCTTTGAGACTTAGTGATTCTGGCTGATAGGGACGCTGAGCAAATGGCATCCCTGATGGCGTCTCGGCACCACACAACCCCAAGGCCCTCCCAGCATAATCGGTTTCTCAGTTTCCACTGGACGATTCCCATCAGGACAGTCACTCTCCAGCACAGCTCATTTTTAAAAGCTGTACCTTCGTTTTACACCCTCATTTCTGTTTTCTTCACGGACAAACCTTTCCAGGGATTTGTCCACACACTCTGCCTTCATTTTTACCTGCCATCTACTCCTTTCCTCCCTTCAGTCTAGCTTCCATCAGCAATATGCCATCGACGTTGTTCTTGCAATTGTTACTTAACCTCCATTGTGTTACATTTCTGTCCTGCTCTTACCTCGAGGAGCACTCTTCACGGGTGACACCCCATCCTGGAAACACCCTTCTCCCTTGGCTTCTTCCGTTTGGTTCTCTTCTGGGTCTCCCCACCTGGAGAGTGGCTTCTCCATCTTCTTGGTGAGCCTCTCCCCTTCCTGAGCCCTAAATGTTGGGTGGCCCTAAGCCTTCGTCTCATCTCTCCCAGAAATTCCATTACCATCTTCATGCTAGGGACTCCAAATTTTCATCTCTAGCCAGACTTCCTTCCAAGCTTCAAACTTGAATATCCAATGGGAACCACAGGCATCGTGTCTGAAAGGAAACTCTGATTTCTCCCCCCAAATATGTACCCAACACCCAGTCCCCCCAACTGAGTAAATAGGGCCACCATTCATCCAGTTACTCAAGACAGAGACCTAGGCATATACCTCAGTCTCTCCTTTCTCTTAATGTTCACACCCAATTCCCAGCAAACCCAGTCAAACCAACTCCCAGAATGCACGTCTGTCCACCCTCATGTCCTTCCACCCTGGCACTCATCTTTCATGAGGACAGATGCCAACACTAACCCGTCTTTCTGCATTCACTGTTGTGTCCTTGCCCCACCAGCTGATCTCTTTTTCCTAAATTCCTCATCAAGCCCTGTAAGACCCTGCATATCTTATAGGTCCTTACTCGTCTCTCCACGCTCATCTTGGTTCTCTCTCTCTCCCATGGCATTTTGTCGGCTCCTAGAATACGCCAAATTGTGTTTTTACTGAAGGGCCCTTTGCACATGCTGTTTCTTCCGTCTGGAATCCTCTAAACTGTTTGCATGGGTAATCCTTCTCCTGCTTTATGTCTTAATAAAATATCAACTACATGGAGTTATTCCATCTCCCACACCATGTCATGAGAATCTTTTTTTTTTTTTAGTGAGGAAGCCTGGCCCTGAGCTAATATCTGTGCCAATCCTCCTCCATTTTGTAAGTGGGATGCCTCCACAGCAAGGCTTAACTAGCGGTGTGTAGTTCCACACCTGGGATCCAAATCTTCGAACCCCGGGCCACTGAAGTGAAGCACGTGAACTTAGCCGCTATGCCACTCTATGCCACCAGGCTGGCCCCAAGAATTTTGTTAGATTGCTCTAGAGCAGACGCCCTGAGGGTGGGGTAAGCCCGTCTTGTTTGACCCTGCATCCCCGGCACCTGGCGCAACGCTTGATGTATAGCAGGCACTTAACAAATATCTGAAGAATGAGTGAAAATCATTAATAGTAAAACTTTTGCTGCATACTTCATGGAGTATGCAAATCAAATTACACAAAGTTATTGGAAAACAATTTGTAATTATAGAATGACTTAAGTAAAATATATTAGCACTTTACTTACTATGCATATATATTGATAAAATTTTAATACATAAAATGTCTAATCCCATAATCATAAAAGCCATTGAAATTTTTTAAAATGCATGCAGATTTTTAGAAATCCTCCTCAGTAAATTAAATTTACATGCCAATTCCATTTATATGGGAGCATTCTTTCATTCACCCCAAATTATATTTAATAGCCTATTCTGTGGCAATCTCTGTTTTATCAGTTAGAATGTGTCTGGCTACAAGTAACAAACAAAACTATGACTGAAATAAAAACAAAAGCAATAATAATAACAACAACAAGACTCTGCTGAGTTAAAATAATAAGGGAATTTATAATCTCATATGAAAAGAACGCCAGAGGTAAACTGCACCAGGGATTAGCTTGTAGTATCTCAGAGGCATCATCTGAGAACCAGGGTCTCAGATGGAAAGACCTCTCCACTCTGCTCTCTTTTGACAGACTCTCTCCTTGACCAAACTTTAGTCAGGCTCCTCTGAGCTCTCTTCTCGACTAGGCCTCAACCTTGGTCAGCCACCCTGCCCTTGGTCTGCCAAACCCAATTTTAGTAAAGAATCCTAAATCAGTTTAGTGAGAATTCCCTACCCTTGAAGTCTAATCAAGATCCTCTTGGTAATTTTCCATCCGCTGGCCCCCTGACTCTGCTCATTGGCTGTCAACCCTCAGTTACCTTTGCTGTATTTGGAGTTGAGCTCAGTTTTATATGAAGGTCAGTAGCTCCAATAAAATCTGTCTTGCTGTTTTTAGCAAGTGTCTGTTACACCTTGTTATTGGCTTTCGTCTCAGCTTGGTCACAAAATGACTAAAGCATTTCTACAGGTCGGATCTTGCTACAGGAGCACTGGAAGACAAAGGAACATGGGTCTTTCTTGAGAGCCCTTCCAGAAGCAGTCCAGCAGACTCCCTCATGTCGTTGGGGCCACAGGCCCATCCCTAGAGAGTGTGGGACTGCTACACTGGCTTATGCTCAGAATTTACAGGAAGAATGGCTGTTGAGTATTCAACCACAAAGGCCATTACAACTCTGCCAGAGATGCAACAGAAAGCAAGACAGCTGACCTCCCCACCTGCAGAGAGTGTCATGTGGGAAATCACCTTGATGCAATGGTAACCTCCAAGTACACTACTGGGTAAGCTGTCCCAGAGGTCACAGGAAGAATAAGATGCTCAAATCACACAGGTTACTAAAATCAATTAAAGAAGCAAGTGGAAAGAGATGGGGTAAGTTAGCACACTTAGGATAAGGTGTAAGCAAGGTGGACCATACCACCTGAATCCTGGGTGTGTGATGTTCATATCTCCTCTCTCTCTCTCTTGCTCTCTCTCTCTCCTGTTTATCTATCTATCTACCTATCTATCTATCTATCTATCTATCTATCTATCTATCTATCTATCTATCTGTCTGTCTCTCTGTCTATCTGTCTGTCTGTCTGTCTATCCGTCTGCCTGTCTGTCTGTCCATCTATCACTGTCTCTCTCTTTCTGCTGCATCAGCCTTTCCCACCGATGATGTGGTTACAAGGACCAGAGTTCAGTTTTGAGCAAGGACATCCACATTAAGAAGGTGCCCTGGGTCAATGACACGCAGCAGTTGCTGTATTAGACAAGTGCAGGAACAAGTATGCCTGGCTGTACTTTCCCAGTTGGCCTAAGGAACAATTAGAAGTTTTATGTGTGTTTCTTCTATGAGTGTTATTTGTGTTTTTTCCTCTTCTTGGGAAGAGGACACATGAGGCCAGAATGGGTGTCACCAATACATGGCTGAATTATGGCCTCATGAATATTAAGTGCTTATTTATATTTAGTGTATCCTGAATATTTACTGACTCATACATTTAGTTTCAAGTGTATTCTACATATAATTATTTAGTATATTATGAATATTTAGCACTTTTGTATATTTAACATACTATGAATATTCAGTACCCAGGAAACTCATGAATATTAGGTGTCTACTTGTTCCATCTCTTTCTGTCTCTGTTTAACATTCACATGCTACTAGCTACTTACCTATACTTAGTACAATGTATAAACTCTGCCCATGTCTGATAAAATTTTTGCTCACCAGCTCATTTTCTATACTTAAAATAAGTTAAAAGTTTTCCCCTATGGTTTCAGAGGTATTCATCCTTTATAGTAGAATTGAATACTCTCAAAAGTAAATGCACATTACAGAGCCCAAATTCTAGTAATTCTAATAAACAAAAATTAATGGACTTGAGTAATTAAAGATTGTTTTTTATCATTGAGAAGTAAATAAGCATGTTCCAATAGAGAATGGCAGGATGACATACGCTAGGGAGTCTGATCTGGGATGGCTTTTGAAGCAGGCCTGAAGGATGAGTAGTACAAGCCATGCAATGAGACTGGGGGGCATCTCAGGCAGAGGGGAAAGCAGATCCCAAGGCCCTGCTGCAGGAACACACTAGGTGTGTTCTAGGACCTAACAGAGCCCAGAGTAGGGTGCTTAGTGAGCAAAGAGGAGAGATCTAGGAGCTGCCACTGGACTGGTAGGCAGGAGCCAAATATTGCACTGGAGGCTATTGAGAGCTGTAAGCAGGGGCATGTCATAATCTGGTTGATTTATACCTTTAATTTCATTCTGGCTACTGTTTAGAGACTGGATTGGTGAGGAAACCAAGCATGGAAACAGGTAAAATAGTCAGGAAACTGTTGTGATAATCCAGCTCAAGACAATGGTGGTGTGGACAAATATGGCAGAGTGGAGATGAAGAAAAGTGTGTGTGGTTTTAAGATATATTTTGAAGATCAAATCAACAAGACTTACTGGTGAATGGGATGAGGAAGAGTGGAAGGGAGGAGTCAAGGGTGACTTCTGGCTTGAGGAACTGGGTGGAGGGCAGTACCGTTCCTGAGATGGGAAGTGAAAATTTGGGAAGAAGACTCAAACATTCTATTTTAGACAGGTCACGTTTGAGTTGCCTATGAAATGTCCAAGAAGAGATGTTAATAAGACAACATAATAATCCGACTTGCATTTCAAAAGCAATGTTTGAGCTAAAGATATAATTCGAGCCTTCTCAGTGTGTAGATGGCATGTGAGGCCCTGGAGATGAATGAGGTCACCTAAGGGAAGAGAACAGATAAAGAAGTGATGCAGGTAAAAAGCCAGGTTCTTACAAGGGGAGCTCTCCCTCACCATGTGGCCCAGCCTTCAGGTATCCCAGGTCTACATCTCTATCCCAGAGATATGAAAAACTCATCTTTATGTGAAAACCTGTAGGTGAATACTTTTAGTAACATTATTCATAATCATCAAAAACTAGAAGCAACCCAAATAGCCTTTAGTGAGTGAATGGACAAACTGTGGTTCATCACACTGTGGAATCCTCAGCAATAAAAATGAATGAGCTATTGATACAAGGGTGGAAATTAATAAAAGAAACCTCAACTAAACTGGAGTCAGGAAGGCCTGTAGGGGGAGCTCTCACACCCCATCACACACAGCTAATTACACCAAACAGGAAGGGATAGTGGCTTGCATCTCAGCAGGGTGTACAGCTACTTTACTTCTGAAGGAAGATTTACATCCCAACCCAGCCACCGCACCACCAATGAGAAACGTCACAGCTCAGCCAATGAGAAGCCGTTGCCATCCTGAAATGTTGCTTTTCCCCAAAGGACTTTCGTTTAGTACAGTCCCTCCCTACTCCCCCTTTTTCTCTGTAAAAGTGGCTCATCTCCTTTGTTTGCTGGACCTACCTATGGTTTGCCATAGCATGCACCTTCCAAATTGCAATTCTTTTCTCTATTCCCAAATAAACTCATTTTGAGATAAAGTAACAGGCAAATTTGCTTGTTAAGTTGACATGGGTAACAACATGGCCGAGCCTCAAGTGCATTATGCTGAGAATGAAAGAAGCCAGTGCCATACATACATGCCACATGATTCCATTTATATGACATTCTGGGAAAGGCAAAACTCTGGGGTCAGAGAACAAGTCAGTGGTTCCCAGGGATAAGGGGCAGCATCAGGGAATTCTCCGGCTGTTAGAATTGCTCTCTGTCCTGTTGGTCCTGGTGGCTACAGAAATCAGTATGTGGTAAAACCCATAGAACATTACACCAAAAAAAGTGAATTTTACTGTATGCAAATTTTAAAAAATAAAATAAAAGTTGAAAAAAAAAAAAGCCAAAGAGTCCCAAACCTGGGAGGCTTGTGTGACTTCTACTGTTAACTAACCTCAAGTGGTGCCCAAGACAGTGTGGTACCTGGACCTCTGAATCTGAGTTTACCTCGCTGCCTGTGAGATCACCAACTATTTCTCAGGAGAGGTTAAGATAAGCAGAAAACACATTTTTATTCCCCAAAAGAGCAATGGTCTATAAATCTGAAAACAAACTAATGACAGCTGCAGAACTGCTCTTAACCAGTAACATAGCCCTTATTCTGACCGAGCTCTCTGCACAGAGTCAGCAGTAGAACTCTGACACAATCCCATTAAAAAATCCTGGGTCCGTGCTTCCTCCTAAACCAGTAGGAAACTTGAGAAATAAAGTCACATCCCACGGTTTGAGTACAATAAGAAAACTCAATCAGTCTTCGTCCGCTTCCCCTTTAAAACTGAATTACTTATGCAATTCTTTTCTGTAAAACAAATCATTTCACTGCAATTGAAAGATATAATTTATCAACTCTCTTTTGCAATAAAAAGTAATGACAATGTGTCTTCTTGTTATACCTTGGAGAACCCCAGGGCTGACGTGTGCTCTAGTGAGGTAAATTCTGCACCCCATCCTAAGGGCTGTGGTTATCCAGAGTAAACCAGGGCTTCTGGGGCAAGCTGGGGCTCCCTCTGGTGGCTGCCTCAGTTGTCTGCTCTGGGATTATGCCCAAATCTAAGTTACATTGTCTCAAACCAACAAAAGCAGCAATCTACTTTAGGTACAGGAAAGCATCCATCCATCCAGAGCACGTGGGCAGGGACAGTTACAAGACAAATGGTAGCATGAAGTAAGTGATCCATAGTGTTCTGTTTACCAATTGACCCCTTAGAGAGAGCAAAGCAACGCAACTTTTTCTCATAGGTCTGATGATCAGAAAAGCTGAGCTCCAGAATTTCCACTGCCCAACTAGCAGCCATTCCAACATACGTCCCTGCAGGTGTCTGTGACCTGGAGTCTGCAGAATTCCCTGAGCTAGTGACCTCCTCCTCCTGCTGCAAGGTCTCCACCAGTCTCCTCCTGGAAGCCTCTCTTTTTCGCCTACTATTCCTCTAAATGAAATTCTTTATCTGCGATACCATAGAGACCAGGAACGAAAAAAACATGTCATCAGAAATCCAGTCCCAGGACCACTAGATTTTTAACCTTGCCAAGAGGTAAGACTGTCTCTTTATCTGAAACGCAGCCCTCATATGGTGGATTGGTCGGTTTCACTGGAAGGACTTCTCGAATCACGGAGGGTGGGAAGGAGAGGCAGTGAGACTGGGAATTTTCCTCACTTGGCCTCATTGAAGTTAGACCTACTGTTGCCTTCTTTTATCATGTTTAATTACTAAAAGTGAAAGGAGAATCTGGTAACTTACCTCTAAGAGATAAACAAAGATGTATGTGCAAAGATATTAATGTTAGCGTGTTAATGAAAAATTGGAAACAAACTCCTGGCCATCAACATGGGACTGGTTCCCTGCCAGTGGAATATACCCCTACAGTGGAACACGACATAATCATGGAGAGACCAACACTCGTCTGTAACATTGATGTGGCCGGAACTCCACGGCGTGTTGTGTGTCGTGAAGAAAGCTGTCCTGCAAGGTGAGATACAATTGATATCAACGTGAACAGACATTTTCCAAAGAAGACGTACAAATGGCCAATTGGTACATGAAAAGGTACTCAACATCACTTATCATCAGGGAGATGCAAGTCAAAACCACAATGAGATATGACATCACTTCTGTTAGAATAGCTATTATCAAACAGACAAGAGATAACTGATATTGGAGAAGATGTGGAGAAAAGGGAATCCTTGTGCACTGTTGGTGGGAATGTAAAATGGTACAGCCACCTTGGAAAACAGTATGGAGGTGCCTCAAAAAGTTAAAAATTGAACTGCCCTATGGTCCAGCAATCCCACTCCTGGGTATATATCTAAAGGAATTGAAATCAGTATCTTAAGAGATATCTGCACTCCTCTGTTTATTGCAGCACTATTCATAACAGCCAAGCTATGGAAACAACCTAAATATCCTTCGAAGGATGAATGGATAAAGAACATGTATATATACATACACAATGAGTATTATTCAGCCCTAAACAAGAAGGAAATCCTTCCATTTGCGACAATATGGATGGACCTTGAAGGCATTATGCTAAGTGAAATGAGCCAGACAGAGAAAGACGAATACTGTAGGGTGTCACTTACATGTGGAATCTAAAAAAAAAGAAAAAAAATTCATAGAAACAGAGAGTAGAATAGTGGTTGCCAGGGGCTGGGGGTAGGAGGTGGTGGGAATGGGGTGATGTAGGTAAAAGGGTACAAATTTTCAGTTATAAGAAGAATAAGTTCTGAGGATCTCATGTACAGCATGTGACTGTATTTAATAATATGATATTGTATACTTGAAAATTGCTAAGAGTAGATCTTAAGCATACACGCTGCAAAAAAAAAAGTTACCTATGTGAGGTGATGGATGTGTTAATTATCTTGATCTTGGTAATCATTCTACATTGTGTGTGTATATCAAATCATCACATTGTACCCTTTAAATATATACAATTATATCTGTCAATTATTCTTCAGTAAAGTTAAAAAAGTGTCTGTACTTGTGCAAAGAAAGATCTGGAAAGGAAGTTTACTGAAATGCTAACAATGGCTATAAGTTTTTAAGTGATTTTTAATTTCTTCTGTTTAATTTTCTGTTTCACTTCAATTTTCTACATATATGTGTTATCTATATCATTGGTGATACAGTTGTTTTCATTATTTTAAGGTAAAAAGACTGGGTATGATTTTTATGAAGTCCTCTCTAACTGTGTGGGAGTAGGGGGAGTTCTACTGGAAACAAGAGGGATAGTTGGCAATTTTAGGGGAACGGAGGGACCTAGATGAATTCTGGTTTTTACTCCTCTATTTCAAGATGACAAATGATAATCTGCTGAAGAGACCAGTGGGGAATAACCTAGGAAAATGAAGCCCTCAAATGAGGTACAAATCTTCTAAAAGAATCAACTGTGGGGGCGGGCCCGGTGGCGCAGTGGTTAAGTTCTTGCCCCACCTTGGTGGCCCAGCATTCGCAGGTTCCGATCCCAGGCGCAGACTTACACCGCTCATCAAGCTGTGCTGTGGTGGCGTCCCACACACAAAATACAGGAAGATTGGCACAGATGTTAGCTCAGGGCCAATCTTCCTCACCAAAAGAAAAGAGACAAGGACGTGCACTGTTTTATTTTTGCTCATCGTTTCACCGTTATCAGCTGGCAAAGCCACTGACACATATTATAGGTTCAAAAAATGTTTGGATAAGTGCCTAAAAGCACTGTGGCATAACTTTTTTTTTTTTTAAAGCTAGCTTTTATTATGAATGGTAGTCCTACTACATTTTAAACTACATTCCAGTTGAGACAACAATGGTTGGTGATGATGTAGTCATATGAGCGCAATCTCACAGGACCTTCAGTTCCTTTATTCTTTTTTTTTTTATAATTTTATTTATTTATTTTTCCCCCCAACTATCTTTTGCACAGTAGATAGTTGTATGTCATAGGTGCACATCCTTCTAGTTGCTGTATGTGGGACGCGGCCTCACTGCGGTGCGTCAGTGCGCGCCCGGGATCCGAACCCGGGCCTCCAGCAACAGAGCGCGCGCACTTAAGCACTAAGCCACGGGGCGGGCCCAGTGGCATAACTTTTTTAAAAAAATAATTATAGCACTTACCAGGCTGTGAAGCAGACTTAAATTACCTATTAATCTTAAGGTTGCATTTTGGATTCTTTGCTTTGGTTGCATAATTTACAGCAATAAACTACTACTCACTATTTTTTTCTTGACAGTTACCTAGTTATTGCCATCCCTCTAGGATACCACAAACACTAGAGGAAAAACAAGAACCGTACAAAGATGTTTCATTGTGAGAAAAGGTAAAACATGTAAATCCCCGGATTTGAAAACTTGAGACCCTGTTTTTCCCAAGGACATCACATGCATGACCTAACAAATTAGTGTGATTCTACTGTAAACCATTAACAAGCGGCAGAATCTATTCAAGGTCATTCAGCAAATCCACAAGAGGGAGCTAGAAACCCAGAAATGGTCCCAATTCAGGGATCTGAGATAATGTGTACCCTGCTCAGAATCACAGGGGCTTTTAGAAACAAGAGTCAATGAGATAGATATATTTCCCCGCTCTGAGTACCAGGGAGGAGGAGGGCGGGCAGAGGTCAGTTTTGTTGGCTCTCAAATACAGTAGTGAAGGATGTTACATTGCCAAAGACTAAAAGAAAACAGAACAAATATTCTTTTTTTTTTTATTGAGGTCGTAATGGTTTATAACATTGTGTAATTTCAGGTGTACCTTATTATTTATCAGTTTCTGTATAGACTGCATTGTGCTCACCACCAATAGACTAACTTTTATCCATCACCATACATATGTGCCCCTTTACCTCTTTCGCCCATCCCCCAACCCCCTTCCCCTCTGGTAACCACTAATCTGTTCTGTTTGTCCATGTGTTCATGTGTTCACATATGAATGAAATCATACGTGGAATCAAACATGAAATCACACAGTGTTTGTCTTTCTTTGTCTGGCTTATTTCACTTAACATCATGCCCTCAAGGTCTAAGCATGTTGTTGCAAATGGGACAATTTTGTCTTGTTTATGGCTGAGTAGTATTCCATTGTATAATATTCCACATATTCTTTATCCAATCATCTGTAGAAGGGCACTTGCGCTGCTTCCACGTCTTGGCTATTGTGAATAATGCTGCAGTGAACATAGGGGTGCATAAGTCTCTTTGAATTGTTGATTTCAAGTTCTTTGGATAAACACCCAGTAGTGAGATAGCTAGATGGTATGGTATTTCTATTCTTAATTTTTTGAGAAATCTCCATACTGTTTTCCACAGTGGCTGCACCAGTTTGCATTCCCACCAGCAGTGTATGCGAGTTCCCTTTTCTCCACATCCTTTCCAACATTTGTTAATTTTTGTCTTGTTAATTATAGCCACTCTGACAGGTGTAAGGTGATATCTCAATTGTAGTTTTGATTTACATTTCCCTAATAATTAGTGATGTTGAACATCTTTTCATGTGCCTGTTGGCCATCTGTATATCTTCTTTAGAAAAATGTCTATTCATATCCTCTGCCCACTTTTTGATCGGGTTGTTCAAAACAAATGTTCTTTAAAGTTGGAGGAGCAGGAGCTGAGCTCCTGGTCAGGGGTAAAACTTCTCCTTTCAACTGAGGGCACTCCACCCGGGATCTGCTTAAAGTGTAAGATGACATCGCACACATTAAAAAGGAGTGGTTTCATTATCTTTCCTTTCTAAATGCCTTACAATAAACTTGTTTCACAGATTTTTCAAATCCATAAAAAGCAGCAATCACCTGATGATTACTTGACGTATAGGAACTCAAGAGTCCTCTAGTTACAGAACTTGCTCAAGATCCCGACAATTATAAGAGGTTGGGCTGGGGTTCAAACCCAGGTTTGGTTTTATCTTTAATTCCTAGTCCTTTCCTTCTTCACCTGCTCCTCGGCCGCCTTTTCCACTCTTATCTTGCGGTGGTGACATCACAGACAACACCCTTTCTTCGTCATGATATGATAGTCAGATAAAACCCCATGATATCGATAGGTCTCTTCCTTGATAAATTGAGATTTCCACAACTTCTTATGTCTTCAGTGGTTCCCTGTCAATCTACTCTGCTGGGCAAACTCCCTCTGCTTGCAAAATTCTTAAAAAGACAAAGAAACAAAGACACCCTTTCTCCTTCCTGCCTCCCGTCAGCTCCAGGCCTGTCTTGCCCCTTCACGGTGCACAGCACACGCATGTTTATAAAGAGCCGTCTACTATTTACCCCCTACATCAGCCCCTTTCTCTTTGGCCCCTTGTAATCTGGCTAAATTCTACTACTGTCCTCCCTCCTACTGTAATAAATGCAGAGGTCCCGTGACAATTGCTATATATAGATATCAATACAGATATAGAGATATGTAGATATATAATGGCTATATATCCAGCAATATATTGATATCTACATATAGATATGCATATCCAATGCTTTACTCTGTCTTTTTTCTCAACCTTGACAGCACAAAGCACCCCTGGGCAGCTCCCAGCGCCCGAACCCCTCCTGCCCCCCCGCTTGGCTTCCTGACCCCATTTTGTATTCTTACTTTAGTCTAACTTTGCCAACCTGTCTGGTTTCTTTTCTTGACTCCTCTTTCTACTCTCTCTTGACTTTCTCAATTTCTCTTAAAAATCAGAGAATTTCAGGATGATAAAGGAATCTCAAAAGTTATCTGGTTTAACCACCCTCTGTTCCCCATCCAATATCCCTCTCTAAATGCCCATGTGCAGGGCAGTGCACCTTCATCTAGCCGACAATGTAGAAAGATCTGTCATTTATCCCACCAAAACTGTCTTCCTACAGCCTTTTTCAGTTCTGCCCCTCGAGGTCACCAAGAGCAAGTGCTGCCCTGGCCTCCACACAGTCACTCCAGATACGGAGGGCTCTCGCCTTGCCCTGACTTTGCCCTCAAACCCTGAGGTTTCTTCTTTCCAGATAACAGCCCAAGTTTCTTCAACTGCAATTCATAAAATATGGCTTCTTATTCTCCACTTTCCTGACCCTGAGCCCATCCCAATTTACCTATATTTAAACTCTGAATTTTGCTTGCCTGAGCGGATCAGTACAGAATACGGAGGGATGCTCACCATTCTGGTTCCGGAGAAGATAAGGGGTGGGCGGTGGATTCCCAGCTGGAATGAGGCCCTAGGTGGATGGATGGATAGATAGATAGATAAATAGACAGACAGATAGAGAGATAGACAGACAGATAATCTAGATTCACACATCAGAAGGAAAGTCAAACCAGCTAGGCTAAATAAAAGCTATTTATTTCAGCGCTGAAAGATGACAAGAGCACTAAATGTGAGTGTGATGATCGGACGTGTGCGTGGAGCTTGTCCCTCACCTGTTGTGAGTCGGCAGGCGAGCAGTGGACGGGTGTTGGTGGCCCACTTCCTGTGGTCCTGACCACACAGTGATGGCCAAGTCCTGTCCACGGCTCTGTTCCTCCACCAGCACAGCTCCCCCTCCAGAATGCCTGGTTAGTTCTATTATTCTCAAACCTTGACCACACTCTGAAATTATCCTTTTTGACTTATTTACTTGGCTATTTTTCTGCACCTCGTCCTACACCTGCGGAGAAAACTGTCTTCTTCACAATGGTGGTGCCGGTACCTGGCATGTAGTAACAACTCCATAATATTTGTTGAACCAATAAGCGATTTAGTAAATGGAGGAGCATATGTTCACACACAGAAGAGGAGGCAGTAGCACAAGCGATTTTAAAACACAAGGACCTGGGAAGGTTTGCCGATGTTGTTTTGCCATCGTGTGGCCTTTCAGACTCTTGCAGCTCATGCCTTACAGCTGTACTGCCTTTTCACAACTGTTTGTCCAGATGAGGATAATTCTTGCTGTGTTTGCTGCATTGGCTGGCGGAATTGAGTCAGAAGCTAATGGGACCTTCTATACTCACCTTCTTCTCTCCTGCCTCCCTTTCTGCCTGTATCTGTTTATGCCCCCTAGAGTTGGTGCTTCCCTGAGGTCCGTGTGTGGCCTCTGCTTTTCTCGCTGGGAAGTTTTTGTTGGCTCATTACACCCGTGTGCTAATGACGGCTAATTCCACATTTCAATCACGGACCTCTTCTCCAAGCTCCGACGCTTCATTTAAGCATTTAAAGCTACAAGCTTCTCTCTAAACATGGCGTAGCTACATCCCAGAAATTTATATACGTTGTATTTTTGTTGTCATGCAGATCAAAATGTTGCTAATTTCCTCTTGATTTCATCTTTGGCCCATGAATTATTTAGAAGTGTGGCGTTATATATTTGGGGGATTTTCCTAGATATCTTATTGTTATTGATTCCTAATTGAATTCCATTGTGTTCAGAGAATACACTGCAAGATTTTGATCCTTTTAAATTTATTAAGACTTGTTTTATGTGCCAGCATATTGTCTATCTTAGTGAATGTATCATGTGCGCTGGAAAAAATATATTCCGCACTTGTTGGATGTAGCATTCTATAACTATCAATTAGATAACGGTGGTGGATGATGTTCAGATCGTCTATGTCTTCACTGATTTTTTTGTCGATTTGTTCTGCCCACTGCAGAAAGAGGCATCACAGCTCCTAGCTGTAATTGTGGAGTTACTGCTATTTCCCAGTTCTGTCCATGTTTGATTTGTGTATCTGAGGCTCTGTTATTAAACATATATGCATATTTATTTGCTGTCTTCCTGATGAATTGTTACCTTTATGATTATGATAATGAAATGTCTCTGGTAATACTCTGATGTTACAACAACCACTCAAGCCTTCTTATGCTCACTGTCTGCTCATCATATAACTGTTTTTGGTCCATTTCTTTCAACATGTCTTTGTCTTTATATTTAAAGTGTGTCACTTGTAGCCAGCACATATTTGGTTTTGTTTTCTTTATCCACTCTGACAATCTCTGGCTTTTAATTAGCATGTTTGGAGCATTAGCATTTAATGTAAGTGTTGACATGGTTGGGTCTAGGTCCTCCATTTTATTATTTTCTGTTTGTCCCCTCTGTTTTTGTTCCTCTGATGCTCCTTTCCTTCCTTCTTTTGGATAGCCTGAATTTTTAGTATTCCATTCTAATTTATCTATGGGCTTTTCAGCTATATTCCTTTGTGTGTTTTTAGTGGTTGCTCTACAGATTAAAATATATGTACCTAATTTTTCACATTTGACTTAGAGTTAATATTGTCCCACTTCAAGTAAAATGCGGAAGACTTGAAGACTTATTAGACCCTCCACCACCATCATCCCACTAACCTTTATATTTCAGGGGTCAGAGTATGACGTCCACATAGATTGAAAACTCCACCAGACACTCTAATTTTTTCTTTTTAACAGTCATAAGTATTTTAAAGAACTTCAGAGGAAGAAAAATAGGCACATATATTATCCAAGCTATTTATCATTGCTTTTTCTTGTTTTTTTTTTTTTGGCTGAGGAAGACTTGCCCTGAGCTAATATCTGTGCCAATCTTCCTCTATTCTGTGTGGGGGTCACCGCCACAGCATGGCCACCAACGAGTGATGTAGGTTGGTGCCCGGGAACTGAACCCAGGCCACCGAAGAGGAGCACGCTGAACTTAACCACTAGACCACGGGGCCAGCCCCTACTTTTTCTTTATTAGTGAAAATCCAGGTTACCCTCAGGTGTCAGTTTCCTTCAGCATGAAGAATTGTGTTTTCCATTTTGGTCTGCTGGTGATGTTTTCCTAGTTTTCCTTCATCGGAGAATATCTTTATCTTGCCTTCATTCCTGAAGCATATTTTTGCTCAGTATAGAATTCTGGATTAACAGTTCTTTTCTTTCAGCATTTTAAATACATTCTGGCCTTCAGGGTTTCTAATATGACTTTTTGGTCATTCAAATTATTGTTCTCCTATATGTAATGTGATGTTTTTCTCTAGCTGCTTTAAAGAATTTTTCTTTATCTTTGGATTTCAAAAATTTGGTTATGATGTGTCTAGGCATAGTTTTCTTTGAGTTTATTCTATTTGGGTTTCACGGGGCTTTTTGAGTCTATAAATATATATCTTTGACCAAATTTGAAAAGTTTTCGGCCATTATTTCTTCAAATATTTTTTCTGTGCCAGTCTCTTTCTTTTTTTTTTTTTTTTGTGAGGAAGATCAGCCCTGAGCTAACATCTGCCAATCCTGTTTTTTTTTGCTGAGGAAGACTGGCCCTGGGCTAACATCCGTGCCCATCTTCCTCTACTTTATATGGGACGCTGCCACAGCATGGCTTGCCAAGCGGTGCATCGGTGCGCGCCCGGGATCTGAACCAGTGAACCCCGGGCCACCGCAGCAGAGTGCGCGCACTTAACCACTTGCGCCACCCAGCCGGCCCCTGTGCCAGTCTCTTTTTCTGATGCTCTGGAACTTCAATGACACATATTTTAGACCTTTTGACATTTCCTCACAGTCTCACAGTTTCCCAACATTCCGTCATTTTTTTTTCAATAATTTTTCTCTCTGTTCTTCAGATTGGGTTATTTTTATTGATCTACCTTTAAGTTCACTGACACTTTATTCTCTCCTCTCCATTCTGCTTTTGAGCCCACCCAGTGAATTTTTAACTTCAATAAGTTTATTTTTCAGATCTAAAATTTCCTGTTGCTTCTTTTCAATAATTTCTACTTCTCTGCCATAAACTTCTATCATTCTGTTTATCTCAGATGTGTTTACCATTATTTCCTGGAGCATAGTGATAACAGCTGCTTTAAAGTCCTTGTCTCATAATCCCTATATGTGGTTATCTTGGGATTGGCATCTGCTTACTGTTTTTTCACTTGAGAGTAAGTCACATTTCCCCAATTCTTTGTATGTTAAGCAATTTTGGCTTTATCATGGACATGTGAATGTTATGTTGTTTTGACTCTGACTTCCATTATAATCCTGTGGAGAATATTGATGTTTTGTTTTACCAGGCAATCAACACAGTTAGATTCTGAGAACAAGTATTCCCACTTCAGGCAGCTAGGATGCTAGACAATTGCAGTTGATTATTTTTGACAAGTACCCTGGGGATAGGGCTATCCGCACTGAACAACCTCTGAGTCAGGTGAGATAAACACAAGCCCTGTGAATGGGTCTTTTCCAGGGACCCACAGGTCAGACAGTGATAATCTCTTGGTTGCTTCCAAGTTTTGGAAATTATAAATAAAGCTGCTATAAGCATTTGTGTGCACGTCTTGTGTTTATCTTTTTGAAAGAGTTCTGCACTAACAGTGTGTGCCCACTACTGTCTGTTCTCCTGCTGATTAAAACTAAAATCTCTAGGCAAGACATAAAAGGTAGAAACTTGTGGAGTCTGAAGCATAAACAAAAACAGGTGGATTGTGAAGGGCAGTAAAAAAAGTTGGAGAAACTACGTGAAATGGAGTGAGCTTCCTGTTTATTTTTAACAAGGATACCAAG
This sequence comes from Diceros bicornis minor, assembly GCF_020826845.1. NCBI lineage: Eukaryota > Metazoa > Chordata > Mammalia > Perissodactyla > Rhinocerotidae > Diceros > Diceros bicornis. The sequence goes on along the minus strand of NC_080778.1, from coordinate 5,091,725 downwards.
ACAATAAAAAGGGGAAAGAATAGTCCTTTCAGGGGGCCGGCCCCATGGCTTAGCAGTTAAGTGCGCGCGCTCCGCTATTGGTTCAGATCCCGGGTGTGCACCGATGCACCGCTTCTCCAGCCATGCTGAGGCAGCATCCCACATACAGCAACTAGAAGGACGTGCAGCTATGACATACAACTATCTACTGGGGCTTTGGGGAGAAAAAGGGGAAAAGGAGAAAAGGAGGAGGATTGGCAATAGATGTTAGCTCAGGGCCGGTCTTCCTCAGCAAAAAGAGGAGGATTGGCATGGATGTTAGCTCAGGGCGGATCTTCCTCACCAAAAAAAAAAAGAAAGAATAGTCGTCAACATATGGTGCTGGCACAACTAGATATCTACATGTAAAAGAATGAAGTTGAATCCTTTTCTCACTCTATACACAAAAGTTAACTCAAAATGTATCTAAGATCAAAATGTAAAAGCTAAAAGTGTAAAATGTTTAGAATAACACATAGGAGTAAACCTTCATGACCATGGTTGGGCAACTGTTTCTTAAATGTGACACCAAAAACACAAGCAACAAAAGAAAAAAGGGATAAATTGGGCTTTTTCAAAATTAAAAACTTCTGCATCAAAAGACATCATCAAAAAAGTGAAAAGGTAACCTATAGAATGGGAGGAAACATTTGCAAATCATATATCTAATAAGGGACTTGTATCCAGAATATATAAAGAATTCTAACAACTCAACAATAAAAAGACAAATAATTCAAATTTTCTTAGTGGAGAAAGTATTTGAATAGGTGTTTATCCAACGAAGATAGCCAATAAGCACATTATCTTTGTCCATTTGGGCTGCTATAACAAATTACCATGGACTGGGTAGCTTAAACAATGAACATTTATTTCTCACAGTTCTGGAACCTGGAAAGTCCAAGACCAAGGCACTGGCAGATTCAGTGTCTGGTGACAACCTGCTTCCTGTTTCACAGACAACTGTCTTCTCACTGTGTCCTCACATGGCAAAAGGGGCAAGAGAGCTCTCTGGGGTCTCTTTTATAACGGCATGAATCTCATTCATGAGGCTCCACCATTATGATCTAATAACGTCCCAAATGCCCCACTTCCAAATACCATCACATTGGGGTTAGGATTTCAACATATGAATTTGGGGGGGGGCACAAACATGACACTCATGAAAAGGTGGTCAACATAATTAGTCAATAAGGAAATGAAAATCAAAAACACAATGATATATGACTTCACATCCACTAGGATGTTTAAAAATTTTTAAAGATAAACAATAACAATGGTTGGCAAGAATGTGGATAAATTGGAGTATTCACACATTGCTGATGGGACTGTAAAATTGTGCAGCAACTTTGGAAACATTTTAGCAGTTCCTCAAACCACTAAATATAAAGTTACCATATGACCCAGCAACTCTACTCCCAGGAATATATCCAAGAGAAATGAAAATGTATGTCCATACAAAAACTTATACATAAATGTTCATAGCAGCATTATTCATAATAGCCAAAAAATAGAAGCAACTCAAATGTCCATCAAAGGTTGAGTGGATAAACAAAATGTGGTATATGCATACAGTGGAATATTATTCATCAATAAAAAGAAATGACAGGCTCCAGCCTGGTGGTGTAGCAGTTAAGTTTGCACATTCCGCTTCGGCAGCCCTGGAGTTCACTGGTGCAGATCCTGGGCGTGGACCTAGGCACCACTCATCAAGCCATGCTGAGGCAGCATAGAAGAACTAGAAGGATGTACAACTATGACATACAGCTATCTACTGGGGCTTTGGGGAGAAAAAAGGAGAAAAGGAGGAAGATTGGCAAGAGATGTTAGCTCAGGGCCAGTCTTCCTCAAAGAAAAAAAAAAAAAGGAATGACAACCTAAAATCACCAGAAAGAAAGGTTCACAGTCCTTTGGTGAAAAGACACTCACCTGATAGGCCCTGGGTGCATCTCAGTGAGAGGTGAGACCTCTCCAGGGACTAGGACATTGATGGCCGCCATTGTATGACCTGGTGTGGGCGTACTGACACAGTCACTGGCAGATGCCATTGGAGTTCTCCCCTTGGCTTCTCCGCCCAGGGTCTGCCTCACTAGAGCACGGATTTAATCCAGCTCAACCAGGGCAAGTAGCCCGCCCTAGAGACTGGCCCAGCCCAACAACAAGCCCTTGGGCAACTTGTGGGCCTTCATAGGCTAGATGCCTGGATTCTCTGCAGTTGGGCGAGTGGGTCCACCTCTGCCATGCAGGGCATGTGCGAGGCGTAGGTGGAGTATGCAGGGCATTGGGGGAGTGTGTGGGGCCTCTGCCGTGGGGTGACTGGGTCCACTTCAGGGGGTCAGGGCACACGCACGGGACAGGACTGTGTCAATGTTGCGTGTGGCCCTGTGGGTGGTGGGGCCTGTCAGCTGCAGAAGACTTGTGTTTCTCATACAGCCACATAGGGGATCAGCCCCACCTTCCAAAGCCTGAAACAATTGGGTGTGCCCCTGCCTGGGGCCAGCACCAACCAGCTGCGATCCTGACAGAGCTGACAAGAACCTTATAGGCCAGAGGCTTACAGCAATTGTAAGCCCCTGAGCCTAACATCCAGCCATGCTGGGAGCCTACTCACTTAACAGAAAAACTGCAACAGGAATGTGCTATTAGACCTTGCAGCCAACTGTGCTGGGGCTCCCCACACCTGATGAAGAGACTGAAGGGTCCATAACAGCCACACACAGCTGAGCGTTACAACCAGCTGGCCAGGGGGAGAGCGCAACCTCCCTGGACACCTAAGGCAAGGGCAACACTGCCACAACAGAAGGATACATGTAGTCCACACAGGGGTCACTCCTGGAACATTTGGAACTGGTGATGAGAGGGAAGAGCACTGCCAGGCTTCATAAAGCATCTCTTACATAAGGTCACCTCTCCAAGATCAGGAGACGTAGCTGACCTACCTAATACACACATACAAGCACAGGGAAAGAGGAAAAACGAGGAGGCAAAGAAATACGTTCCAAGTAAGGGAACAGGACAAAACCCCAGAAAAAGAACTAAATGAAACAGAAATGAGCAACCTACCTGACAGAGAGTTAAGACAAAGAGTTAAGACAATGAGTCATAAGGATGCTCACTGACCTTGAGAGAAGAAGGGATAAACTCAGTGACAACGTCGACAAAGAAATGGAAAATATAAAAAAGAACCAATCAGTAATGAAGAATACAATACTGGAAATGAAAAATTCACTAGAGGGACTCAAAAGCAGAGTAGAGGATACAGAGGAGTGGATCAGTGGCTGGACAAAAGACTAGAGGAAATCACCCCAGTTGAACAGATAAAAGAAAAAAAGAATTAAAAAGCGTGAGGACAGTCTGAGGGACCTCTGGAACAATGTCAAGCACACTAACATCCATGTTATATGTGTCCCAGAAGGAAAAGAGAGAGACAAAAGGGCAGAGACTCTATTTGAAGAAATAATACCTGAAAACTTTCCTAACCTAAGGAAGGAAACAGACATCCAGGTACAGGAAGCACAGTGAGCACCAAAAAAGATAAACCCAAAGAGGCCCACACCAAGACACATTATAATTAAAATGTCCAGAATTAAAGATAAAGAGAGAATCCTAAAAGCTGCAAGAGAAAGGCAACAAGTCACATAAAAAGGAAACCCCATAAGGCTATCAGTTGACATCTCAGCAGAAACCTTACAGGCTAGAAGAGACTGGCACGACATGCTTGAAGTGCTAAAAGGAAAAAACCTACAACCAAGAATACTCTCCCTGGCAAGGTTATCATTCAGAATGGAAGGAGAGATAAAGAGTTTCCCAGACAAGCAAAAATTAAAGGAGTTTATCACCAAGAAACCAGTCTTATAAGAAATGAAAAAGGGACTTATTTAAGGAGGAAAGAGAAGACCACAAATAGAAAAAAATTATCTATTTCCATGATAAGAGGGTAATGGATATAAAAGCACAAAAAGAGGTTAGATATGATATCAAACACATAAAATGTGGGAGGAGGGGAGTAAAAGAGTAGAGCTTTTAGCAAGAAGTCAAACTAAAGAGACCATCAACTTAATATAGATTGCGTATACTTAGGTTATTGTATATGAACATCATGGTAATCACAAACTGGAAACATACAGTAAATACACAAAAAAACTAAGAGAGAGGAACCCAAACATAGTACTAAAGAAAGTCATCAAACCACAAGAGAAGAGAGCAAGAGAAGAAGAATGGAACAGAGAAGAACTAGTAAAACATCCAGAAAAAAAGTTTAAAAATGGCAATAAGTGTATACTTATCTATAGCTACTTTAAATGTCAATAGACTAAATTCTCCAATCAAAAACCATAGAGCGGCTGACTGGATTAGAAAAACAAGACCCATATATATGCTGCCTACAAGAGACACACTTCAGACCAAAAGATACTCACAAACTGAAACTAAAGGGATGGAAAAAGATACTCCATGAAAATGGCAATGAAAAGAAAGCTGGGGTAGCAATACTCATATCAGACAAAATAGACATTAAAACAAAAACTGTAACAAGAAACAAAGAAGGGCACTACATGATGATCAATGGAACAATCCAACAACAGGATATAACACTTGTAAATATCTATGCACCCAAAATAGGAGCACCTAAATATATAAAGCAATTATTAACAGACACAAACTGAGAAATAGACAGTAATACAATGATAGTAGGGGACTTGAACTCTCCACTTATACCAGTGGATAGATCATCCAAACAGAAGATCAATAAGGAAACATTGGCCTTATATGACACACTAGATCAGATGGACTTAGTAGATATATACAAAACATTCCATCCAAAACCCAAAGAATACACATTCTTTTCAAATGCACATGGAACATTCTCCAGGATAGATCACATTTTAGGCTGCAAAACAAGTCTCAACAAATTTAAGAAAATTTAAATAATATCAAGTATCTTTCCTAACCACAACAGTATGAAACTAGAAATCAACTATGGGAAGAAAATCAGAAAGCCATAACTATGTGGAGATTAAACAAAATGCTACTGAACAATGATTGGGTCAATGAAGAAATCAAATGAGAAATTAAAAAATACCTGGAAACAAATGGAAATGAAAATATGAAATGCCAGAATTTATGGGATGTGATATATTTAAAGTGCTTTTGATAGTAAAACTGGTTCTAAGAGGAAAGTTTATAGCAATACAGGCCTACCTCAACAAACAAGAAAAATCTCAAATGAACAATCTAACAGTGCACCTAAAGGAACAGGAAAAAGAAGAACAAACAAAGCCCAAAATCAGTAGAAGGAGGGAAATAATAAAAATAAGAGCAGAAATAACTGAAATAGAGACTAAAAAAAAATTATCAGTGAAACTGAGCTGGTTCTTTGAAAAGATAAACAAAATTAACAAACCTCTGGCTAGGCTCACCAAGGAAAAGAGAGAAAAGGCTCAAATAAATAAAATCAGAAATGAAAGAGGACAAATTACAACAGACACCTTAGAAATACAAAAGATCATAAGAGAATACTACGAAAAGCTATATGCCAACAAATTGGATAATCTAAAAGAAATAAATAAATTCTTAGAATCATACAACCTTCCAAAACTGAATCAAGAAGAACTAGAGAATTTGAATAGACCAATCACCAGTAAGGAGATAGAAACAGTAATCAAAAACCTCCCCAAAAATAAAAGTCCAGGACCAGACGGCTTCCCTGGTGAATTCTACAAAATATTCATTTTTTAAATTTTTTGTGTGTGAGGAAGATCAGCCCTGAGCGAATATCCATTCTAATCTTCCTCTTTTTGCTGAGGAAGAGTGGCTCTGAGCTAACATCTATTGCCAATCCTCCTCCCTTTTCTTCCCCCAAAGCCCCAGTAGATAGTTGTGTCATAGTTGCACATCCTTCTAGTTGCTGTATGTGGGACACAGCCTCAGCACAGCCGGAGAAGCGGTGCGTCAGTGCGTGCCCGGGATCTGAACCCGGGCCGCCAGTGGTGGAGCGCATGCACTTAACCACTAAGCCACGGGGCCGGCCCTCTACCAAATATTCAAAGAAGACTTAATACCTAGCCTTCTCAAACTATTCCAAAAAATCGAAGAGGAGGGGAAGCTTTTTAACTCATTTTACAAAGCCAACATTACCCTGATAATGAAACCAGACAAGGCCAATACAAAAAAGGAAAATTACAAGCCAATATTACTGATGAACATCGATGCAAAAATCCTCAACAAAATACTAGCAAATCAAATACAACAACACATTAAAAAGATCATACACCAAGATCAAGTGAGATTTATTCCAGGGATGCAGAGATGGTTCAACATCCACAAATCAATCAACGTGATACACCACATTAACAAAATGAGAATAAAAATCACATGATCATCTCAATAGAGGCAGAGAAAGCATTTGACAAGATAGAGCAGTCATTTATTATAAAAATTCTGAATAAAATGGGTATAGAAGGAAAGTACCTTAACATAATAAAGGCTGTATATGACAAATCCATAGCTAATATCACTCTCAATGGTGAAAAACTGAAAGCTATCCCCCGAAGAACAGGAACCAGACAAGAATGCCCACCTTCACTGCTCCTATTTAACATAGTATTGGAAGTCCTAGCCAGAGCAATCAGGTAAGAAAAAGAAATAAAAGAGATCCAAATTGGAAGAGAAGAAGCAAAACTGTCACTATTTGCAGACGACATGATTTTATATATAGAAAACCCTAAAGAATCCACCAAAAAACTTTTAGAAATAATGAGGGAATACGGTAAAGTTGCAGGGTACAAAATCAACATAAAAAAATCAGTTGCGTTTCTATACGCTAACAACGAAGTAGCAGAAAGAGAAATTAAGAATTCAATCCCATTTACAACTGCAACAAAAAGAATAAAGTACTTGGGAATAAACTTAACCAAAGAGGTGAAAGACCTGTACACTTAAAACTGTAAAACATTGTTGAAAGAAATTGAAGAAGACACAAAGAAATGGAAAGATATTCCATGCTCTTGGATTGGAAGAATTAACATAGTTAAAATGTCCATGCTTCCTAAAGCAATCTATAGATTCAACATAATCCCTACCAAAGTTCCAAGAACACTTTTCACAGAAACAGAACAAAGAATCCTAAAATTTATATGGAACAACAAAAGGCCCCAAATAGCCAAAGGAATCCTAAGAAAAAAGAACAAAGCTGGAGGTATCACACTCCCTGATTTCAAAATATACTACAAAGCTATAGTAACCAAAACAATATGGTACTGGCACAAAAACAGACACACAGACCAATGGAACAGAATTGAGAGCTCAGAAATAAACCCACACATCTATGGACAGCTACTTTTCGACAAGGAAGCCAGGAACATGCAATGGAGAAAGGAAAATCTCTTCAGGGGCCGGCCCGGTGGCGCAAGTGGTTAGGTGCGAACGTTCCGCTGCCGTGGCCCGGGGTTCGCCGGTTCGGATCCTGGGGGCGCACCGACGCACTGCTTGTTAAGCCATGCTGTGGCGGCGTCCCATATAAAGTAGAGGAAGATGGGCATGGATGTTAGCCCAGGGCCAGTCTTCCTCAGCAAAAAAGAGGAGGATTGGCACTGGATGTTAGCTCAGGGCTGGTCCTCCTCACAAAAAAAAAAAAAAAAAAAAAAAAAATCTCTTCAATAAATGGTGTTGGGAAATCTGGTCAGCCACGTGCAAAAAAAATGAAAGCAGACCATTATCTTACACCATACACAAAAATTAACTCAAAGTGGATTAAAGGCTTGAATGTAAGACCTAAAACCATGAAACTTCTAGAAGAAAACATAGGCAGTACACTCTTCAACATTGGTCTTAGCAACGTATTTTCAAGTATCATGTCTGACCGGGCAAGGGAAACAATAGAAAAAATAAACAAATGGGACTACATCAAACTAAAAAGCTTCTGCACAGCAAAGGAAACCACCAACAAAATGAAAAGACAACTTAAAAATTGAAAGAAGACATTTGCAAAGCATATATCTGATAAGGGGTTAATCTCCAAAATACATAAAGAACTCACACATCTCAACTACAAAAAAACTAACAACCCAATTAAAAAATGGGCAAAAGACCTTAACAGACATTTGTCCAAAGAAGATATACTGATGGGCAATAGACACATGCAAAGATGTTCCACATCATTAACTATCAGGGAAATGCAAATTAAAACTACAATGAGATATCACCTCACGCCCGTCAGAATGGCTATAATTAACAAGACAGCAAACAACAAGTGTTGGAGAGGATGTGGAGAGAAAGGAACTCTCATACACTGCTGGTGGGAGTGCAAACTGGTGCAGTCACTATGGAAAACAGTATGGAGATACCTCAAAAAATTAAGAATAGAACTACCATACGATCCAGCTATTCCACACTTGGGTATTTATCCAAAGAACATGAAAACATGAATGCATAAAGATACACGCACCCCTGTGGTCATTGCAGCTTTATTCACAATAGCCAAGACCTGGAAGCAACCTACGTGTCCACCAAGGGCCGAATGGATAAAGAAGATGTGGTATATATACACAAGGGAATACTACTCAGCCATAAGAAATGATGAAATCCAGCCATTTGTGACAACATGGATGGACTTTTAGGGTATTATGCTAAGCGAAATAAGTCAGAGGGAGAAGGTCAAATACCATATGATCTCATTCATAAGTAGAAGATAAAAACAACAACAAACAATCACATAGAGACAGAGACTGGATTGGTGGTTACCAGAGGGGAATGGCGGAGGGTAGTGGGTAAAAGGGGTGATTAGGCACATGTGTGTGGTGATGGATGGTAGTTAGCCTTCGGGTGGTGAACATGATGTAGTCTATACAGAAATCGAAATATAATGATGTACACCTGAAATTTATATAATGTTATAAACCAATGTTACCGCAATGAGAAAAAAAAAAGAATGAAATACTGATACACATTATAACTTGGGTGAATCCTGAAAACATTGTGCTAAGTGAAAGAAGCCAGGACAAAAGAACATGTATGATTCCATTTATATGAAATGTCAGTACAGGTAAATCCATAGAGATAGAAAACAGATTGGTGGTTTCCAGGAGGTGGGGGGAGAGAGGAATGTGGAGTGACTGGCTGATGAGTATGAGGTGATGAAAATATCCTTACCTTAGATAGTTGTGCTAGTTGCACAGCCTTGAGTATACTAAAACCACTGAATTGTGCACTTAAAAAGGGTGAATTTATGGTATGTGAATTCTATCTCAATAAAGCTGTTATTTCAAAAATGAGATAACATTTTCACCTATCACAGTGATAATGTCTAAAATTCTTATAATACTCAGTGCTGACAAACATGTGGGTAAGTAGGTACTCTGTATGCTAAAGGTGATTGTGTAAATTGGTACAACTTCTTTCATGGGCAATTTTGTAGTTTCTATCAATATTTAATATGCACATACCTTTTGACCCAGAATTTCCAATTCTAGGGAAATATTCTATTAGTAAATGCGTATTTGTACACAACAGATTTGGTAGATCTATGTGTGTTAATACAAAATCATCTGTAGGCTATGTTGTTGGACTGACAAAATTTGAAAAGGTCTGTGGCTTAGTTAATAGTATTGTATCAATGTTAATTTCCTGATTTTCTTATATAATGGTTACATAAGTTTTCAATATCAGGGTAAGCTGGGTGAGGGATATATAAGAACTCTCTGTACTATTTTTGCAACATTCTTGTAAGTCTAAGATTATTGCAAAATAAAAGCCTAAATATGCCACATATAGTTTTGGAATAGATATGTATGCTGTCAAAATATAGCTGTTTGTATGGAAATAAACCCCAGATTCAGGAGAATGGTGTCCTGCAGTCAGGAGTATGGAGAATACAATCAGGGAGAGGCGTAGAGAGATGACTTCAACCATACTTCCAATATTTTGCTTTATAAGCTGCATGATAGATATTGTCATTTATTGCATGATTCTTTGAAATTTTTGAATGTATGTTTTTTGGTTTTTTTGAGGAAGATTGGCCCTGAGCTAACATCTGTTGCCAATCTTCCTCCTTTTCTCCTTTTTTCTCCCCAAAGTCCCAGTAGATAGTTGGATGTCATAGTTGTACATCCTTCTAGTTGCTGTATGTGGGACACCACCTCAGCATGGCTTGGTGAACGATGTGTAGGTCCACGCCCAGGATCCGAAAGGGCAAACCCTCGGCTACCAAAGCAGAGATGGAGAACCTAACCACTATCCCACTGGCCCCTGAATATATGTTTTTATAACAAATTATTAAAAGGAAAGTGCACAGAAAAAAGACAACACAAAAATTGTGTTTGTCAGAGGGGTGTGTGTAGCACCCCTCTGACAAAGGGTGCTAGGATTAAAGCTCTTGGTTTGAAGAACTTGACAGTGTTAGTAAATCCATTTGCTTCGAAGAGGTACTTTTCACTCCGTTGCCAGATGCATCCAAAGAGGCATCTACTGGGATGCCCTCTGTCCCTGGGATGGAAGAAAGGGGACTCCTATGGAATGGAGAAAGAGGGAAAATCCTTCAACAACCATTTGTTCTGTGACCAGAGCGGTCTTGTGTTCACAGAGAGGCCGTCTGCCCGCTCAGGAGGGTACAGCGAGAGTCTCCGTCTGGGCTCCGCACGCTGCTGTGAACTATTTTTGTCACTACTGATGACTCATAGCTTCAACAGAAATCAGCAGCCGGTCCCCAGCAACCACGAATCATTTTTTTCCCGGGACATTTCCAATCTCTCTGGATCTTACGGAGACTGTTATTTCTTCTTGCTTCAATCTTTGTGACACAAGACACAATCTTCACAGCTTTTCCACTTTCTAATCTGCAAAGTGGATTTGAACGTGGATTGAGCCAAAATAACAGCAAAGAAACAGTTTTGTGGGCCTGAATCCCTCAAAAAGCCAGACTGCTGTGGTACTTTTTAAACCTTAAGGGACAACGTCCCAGGAGTAATCTCAGCTTCCTCTCAGCTTTTATTAATTGCTTCCTGGCCTCCAGAAGGTGGGATGATCACGGGCTGTGTCGCACAAGGCTCATATGGCCTCCTGGCTCAGATGCTGATGTTGAGCACCCCATAAATTCCTGCAGAGAGCAAGATGCATAAGAACGGCCAATCTGCGGATGAACGATAAGAATCAACAGCAGAAAAACTGAGCTATTCTTCTAGCATTTCTTCTTTTAAATCTAGTTCTTATGGATTTGCCTCCACATTTTAGTCCTCATCTTACTTTGCTCACAGGAGACCATCTCTCCTTATTGAAGGGCCCTCTCTGTCATCTTTCAGTCCATCAGTGCTCCTTTTGTCCTTCCGTATGGCCATTCCTTGGTCTTTTGCTGGTTCCTCTTGCCCTTTCTGATTTATAAATGACAGTGTCTCAGATTTCCGTAACAAGCCCTCTTCTGTGCGTTGTCTCAAATTCTGCCTAAGCAACCCCATCCGTTCTTTGGCTTCATGACCCATCCATGCCCCAATAACTCTCGAATTTATATGCCCAACCCAGACCTCTTTAGATGGTTATTGGACAAATCCGGTAAGAAAATCGCACAGCTACGTCAAACCTAACGTGTCTGAAATTGTCATTTCCCACCTGACGTGTTCTTCTCCAGGGTTCACTAGCTCCACAGTGGTGCCCCTATCCGCCCTCTTGCTCGCAGCACACCTAGGAGTCATCCTTACCTCCTCTGTCCCTTGTCCCACATCCCCATCAAAGCTTCTTCATTCTCCCACGCAAATCTCCATCTCAGGGCTGGAATGCCAGACACCTTGGTGCAACAGGGGACCCTGGCAGCAATGCTCCTGACACCTCACAGAATGTTCAGGAGGCTGGGACCGTGGACAAACGCTTCCACGAGCGTCACTTTCTAGAGGAGAGCAGGGAGCTGTGATGATGGCAGCAGTAACTCTGGCATGAGTGGCCGCAGGAGTGGCAGGGGCTGGGGAGGAGTTACTGCCCAGGGGCTGCAGCCGCAGGGGCTGTTTACACAAGGAGGGCTTCACACAGGATTGCTGCTGAGACGTCCCTCCGTGGTGGCTTACTTAGAGATGAGTGAGTATGGGGAGCAGCGAGGGGAAGAGCTGGGATTCCTGCTGCAGGTGGGGATGCAGAGAGAGGTGCACCTGTGCTGTCAGTGAGCACAGCATCCTTCCCTGTATTGCCTCAAGACCAGGAGCCTCAGAAACCAGGGCTGTAGTTGTTTTTCCAGTTACTTGGACCAACTTTCTCCCCCTCCCCTGAGGTAAGAAGTATTGCCAGAGTCTGGAGGCTGTGTGAAAATTAGCACCTTCCTTCAACAGCTGAGTCAAATAAGTCTTCTCATGACTTCGCATCCAATCGCCTCAATTTCTAATAGGCGAGGAGGAGGGCAAACAACTTAGAAACAAAATACAAAAGTTTGTTTGTGTGACGTCTCTGTGATGCCCACCTACCTTCTCATAAACACAGGCTCCTTGTACCGTCCATCTGAGGAGCAATATTGCAGAGAGAACACATGGAATAAACTGGCAAGGCTTTACCCCAAAATTCCAAGGGGCACCGTGGGGCACAAAACTGGACATAGAGAGCTGAGTCACGGCTCAGAAGATGGTGGTACGTGACATCTGCCATGTCCAAAGGGAGAGAGTGAGGCAGGACTGACTGGAGGCACCAGACCGGGGACATGCCGGGGGCCGTGTGAGCACGGAGCCCACAGCCCCTTACCCAGGGTCCTCTGTGAGGGGTCAGCCTGTCAGCCTCAGGAGCTGAGCCGGCTGGGCTTTAGGAGTCAAGGAATAGAGTGCATGAGCTCTGACTCTCAGGATGGCTCTGCTTAAATGCTTTCCGAAGGGGAGCTCTAGTCTTACAGCAGTGGGACATCAGCACTGCATGGGTTAATTGTGAATTAATTAATATCAGTCATGAATTATTACTGAGCACATTCCTTTCTATCTCTGAAATGTATTTTCCTCATTGGCAAAATGGGTATAAGAAGCACTTGATAAGTTGTAATAAGGATTAAAAATACATGTGTGTATATATGTATATGCATATGTATATGTGTGTATATGTGTGTGCATGTGTACGCATATATGAATATTTGTGTATACATCTATGAATATTCATATGCATGTGTATAAATGTATATGTGTACATATATGAATATGTGTATGTGGAGTATACTTATATGAATATGTACATTGTATGTAAAGGGACAGTCACATGATCACTTCCTTGTCCCCTGACCCAGCTGGGCCACACCTCCTCGGCACCCACACCACCCCAGGTGGAGAAAGCCCTCCTGGAGCCCCTGCTGCTGCCTGAGAGAGCAATGCCTTAAGGACGCTTTGCCATCCTAGGATGGGCACACCAGCCTTTGCAGGACGGAAGCGTTGCCAATTCGCCCAGACCATCTGGCTTGAACTGATTACCTGCCTGTCCCAACAGATCATCATAAACAGTCCTACCATCCCACACATTCTGGTCACTCCTGTTGTCCTAATCGGCTACATTCACACCATCAGCTCTCCTCTGCTCCATGCACTCCCCAATCTGATCCAAGTTGCCACTCTCCCAAACCCTTCCACCGCACATCTGAAAATTTCCTTTTCATTTTAAATTTGTACCATTTTACTGGTGTATAAGTAACATATAATAAACTGTGCATATCTAAATTGTACAATTTGATGAGTTTTGACATGTGACGTCATCACCACAGTCAAGATCTTGAGCATTTCCATCACACCCAACATTTTCTCATGCTTCTTCGTAATCCATCTCTCCCTCCCAACTTCCCATGCTGCAGTAGCCACAGATGTATTTTCTATAACTAAATATTTGTATTTTATACAATTTTATATAAATGGAATAATGCACAATATACTTTTTATTGTCTGGCTTCCTTTATGCAACATAATTATTTTGAGATTTTTCAATATCACGTGTCAATAGTTTGTTCTTTTTTATTACTGAGTAGTATTCCATTGTGTGAATATACCAAAATATGCTTATCCACTCCCCTGTTGATGGACATTTGGCCTGTTTTCAGTTGTTAGGTATTACAAATAAAGCTTCTGTGAACACTGTGTGTCAGTATTTTTGTGGAATAAAATTTCCATTTCTCTTGGATAAATATCTAGGAGCAGAAAGATTGGGTCACATGGTAGATATCTCTCTAATTTTTAAAGAAACTAGTAAACATTTTCCAGAGTTGATAAACAATTTTACACTTCTACCACCAGTGTGTGAGAGTTCCCACATCTCTGCCAATACTTAATATGGTCAATCTTTTTAATTTCAGCCATTATAGCAAGTGTGTAGTGGTTTCACTTATTTATTTTGTGAAGTATCTGTTAAAATCTTCTGTCCATTTTTATTGAGTTGTTTGTTTTCTTATAATTTGATAGAAAGAGTTCTTTATATGTATAAGTTCTTTGTTGGATGTATATTTTACACATATTTTCTCCCAGTCTATGACTTTTCTTTTCATTTTCATAACAGTATGTTTTGAACAGCAAAAGTTTTCGTTTTGAGAAAGTCAAGTTTATTGATTTTTTTTCTTTTATTTGTGGCTTTGGGTTCCTTTCAAAGAAATTTTTGCCATACTCAAGGTCACTAAGATTTTCTCCTCTGTTTTCTTTGAGACGTTTTATAGTTTTATCTGTTACATTTGGACCTATGACCTATTTCAACTTGATGCTTTAAATGGTGTGAGTTAAGGTTCTACATTTTTGTTTTTGTTTTTATATGACTACCAATTGTCCCAAGACCATTTGTTGAGGAGATTATCCTTGAATTGCCTTGGCACCTTTGTCAAAAATCAATTGATTTTAGATACGTGAGTCTATTTCTGCACTTTCTATTTATCTTTTTCTATCTTTATGCCAATACCACACAGCTTTGATTAATGTAGTTTTATAATATGTCTTGAAATCATTTAGGATAAATTAGCCAAGTCTGTTCTTTTTCAATATCATTTTGACTGTATTAGGTCATTTTCATTTCCACTTAAATTTTAGAATTAGCTTTTCAACATCCAACAAAAAAAGCCTGCTGGAATTTAATTGGAATTGCCTTGAATCTGTGATCCATTTAAGGAGAAGTGGCATCTTAATAACAGTGTCTTCTAATCCATGAACATAGCATATCTTTCCGTTTTTCTAGATCTTCTTCCATTTTTCTCAGCAATGTTTTGCAGGAAGATATTACAAATAAGATAAATGGCCCTAATTAGGTAATATAAATTGTAACGCATCCATGTTATATCAGGTAAGAGACGTGTATTACTAGATAAAATAGAAAACTCGAATTACAGTACACTAAAAAATTGGAGCTTAATTTTCTCTAATGTATAATTCTTGAAGGAGGCAGTTCAAGGCTTGTGTGGAAGACTCATGATGGTCTTAGAGGCCCGAGTTCTTCTATATTTCTTCTCTATCAATCTTAACACACAGCTTCCCTCCATGGTCAAAGAGACTACTGGAACTATAGTCAATTCATCCACAACACAGACAGAAATTCAGAGGATGGTAGGTAGGAAGAAAACTGCTTAAAACACAGTCAAGAAATTTAGGACACAACTGAGGAAGGCAAGCAAAATAGAGTGGAAATGAATAATTATTTAAAGAACTAAAGGCAAAAGTGATGTATTCAAATGACAGGCAGATGAGGCACAATAGATGCATAATGGATAAGCTCAAAAGGGAGACTCAAAATGCAGAACAGAAGGTCAGGGTATAAGTTATAAAAATATATGCTATAAATTAGAAACTCTAGGAAATAAAAAATATACTCTTTAGATTGAAAAGCCCACTGCAGCCATTGAAAAATGGACACAGAACAATCCACAAGTTACTGAAAAGTGGAGGTAAAGAAGAAATCTTTAAACATCCAGACAAAAAAGACTGTTATCTATAAGAGAAAAATAACAGACTGGCTCCAGAATAATCACTAGGTACATTCCATCCGTCAGTGAAGCAATATCTACAGAGTCTCAAAGGAAGACTGTGTGACTGATGAATTTTCTACGCAGCCAAGTTGTTGTTTAAAGGGTAAAAGGACAGAAGATAAAGTATAAATGGATAGTAATAAAAGTAACTGCTAGAACAAAATACAAACGCCCAGGTTACTAGAAGTACACACAAGAGACAAAACAACAACAAAAACAAATGCATCAACATAGTGGAAAACAGGCTTTAAATAAGCAATAAAAATAGTAAATGTATCATAAAAATTATGACAAAATGAATACTAAAAATATCCTCCATAACAATAAATGTAATTGAACTAATCTCATTTTTAAAAGATAGACTCTCAAATTGGATCAAAAGACAAAACCTAATATATGCAATATATAAAAAAATAAAACCACCGAAAATGAAACACAGCTGAGTGAGAAACGGGTAACAGGGGCTTCACTTGAGGAGTGGGACCATTGTCTGAAGTGAGACAACAATTTTTCTTTTCCATCGATTATATTATATATAAAAGGGTCCTAAATTCAATGTTTTCATGACCAGGAAGGTACAGTCAATTAGTTGAACAGGCAATCCACAACAAGAGGCATTGGTGGGACCTATCTGGAAAAGGCATTTAAATTCAAATTATCTTTAAAACACTGCATGACCCAACAAAATATTTTTGCAGGTCAGAAACACAGGACAAGAGTCTCTGATCGTGATGTTTTTACTTAAAAGGAAAAGGAGGTAAAGTAAGGGAGGTCAAATTGCTGTTATAGTAAGGGGGGGGGTAGTTCTGAAAAGAGGCAGTCTGAGGGGCTTTGTGTAAGAACTGTGAGTAAGACCACAAAGAACAGGCGAGGGGTTGGTAGTGGTGGGCTGTGGAGAGGGCTGTGAGCAAAGCAGCTTTGCATTATAGTCATTTAAGTTGAATTTGTACCCATCCCATTACACTGTGAACTCCATATTATTGAACCTTTATCTGCCACTGTGCTTTCTACTTAGAAGAGAGACAGCCTAGAGTCACAGAAAATCATCAACTTTGGAATCAGATGAGTGTGGATTCTGTCTCAACCAATTAGTGCAACCCACATGCATAACAGCTATGCTATTTGACTTCTCCCAAATACACTAAGATATGTGAAATATTGAGGGCAATACATACACATCTTGATGTATATTCTTAGGACTTTATATTTACCATTTATACTTGTCAGTAAAACCAGAAGTCAAGCCAAAGCAAAGGCCTCAGCCTCCAGGTGCTGGTTGGGCATCCTCTCTCCATACCCCATGCCCTAGCTCATCTCCCCTCTCACTACACCTCCACCTCCACTTGCCATCAGTTCACAATCGTAAGGTGTTCCTTTAACCTGGTAAATCATCCAGAATAAGGCGGCAGAACAAGAGAACCACTATTAACTTGTGCACAGTTACTTTTGCAAGCCACTAACCCAACTATTTGCCTTAGGAGCCCTCAGGTCAGACCTGTTTACCTTCATGAAAACCAAGTGTCCAAGAACACACATGGATTCTGTTTGCCTCATCTGGAGGGAATGTTCTCACAGTCAGGTCTGCAATAAGCGGGAGTCATATATCACCCTCCTTGCCTTGACATTTTTGATTCATGGCCACCCTACCCGCCCCCGGCAGAAAGACTCTAACCCGCCAGTCACATCTAATTAAAAGTTATGGAACTTAAAATGTATTCTGGAAACAAATGAAAAACCCATCTTAAGGAACTCTAACTCATCATGTTTTCTTTCTAAAAATTCCATCAGAAACTTTTTATGAATTGTCCTCAAGACATGGGACAAAATATCCATACCAGTGCCACAGATTAGTTCTGATGGGAGAATTTTATGCCCACTCAACTTTCAATTAGCTGGACAGAAAGTAAGGAGTGAATATCTTGGGGACTCTGGCCTACATCATTATCAACAGAATGTAACTCAACCACCAGCTCTGGGATGCAGGGTTATCCTGCTGTGCTGGTCACCTTGGCTGAGAACACATATTGAAACCAGTGGTCAAAATCCCTGTGGCTTCACCTATAAGAAGTTGGAAAAGCATCTCAATAAATATGGTTCCATCGCATCTTCAGGATATTTAAAATCTTTTCTAGGAAGTTCAATGTTATCCACTGGAAACTGTTTTCAACGGTGTTAGCCATGACATTAATTCACCACGACAAAGAAATAAACAATGCTTTCTTTTCAAAATACTTTAAACTTAGATATGGATGAAATTTTGAGCAATTGAGCTAGGTGTCATCCTGTTTGAAACATATACTGTCATACTTTAAAGAGTTATGCTGTTTAAAAATAATGTAGAGTGACTTTAAAATAACCCAGAGTAACCCAACAATTCAACTTAGTTGCACTAGTGGAGAGGGACCACATTATATGGTAACTTTCTTGTCCCTGTAAACATCCTGGGCATGATATACTGGAAAGACCATGGACTTTAGAGATAGACACACCCATGTTTTACTTCCAGCATCCCATTAATTATGTAAGCTTACACTAGCATCTGAAAACTCCAAGCTACAGTGTGATTATAAAAGTAGAGTTATATATATAACACCTACCCCATCAAGGTTGTTGTGGGGACAAAGAGCTATGGGACAGCATTTCGTAGTCTGGCATAAAATTGACCTGTTGATTTCTCTTTTCCTTCCTCTGGTTTTCTGAAGTCCATATCTGGAATTTTGGAATGTGCTGTATCCTAGAGGTCCCATTGTTTCTGCTGTATGAAATGCATATAGGAACAGTGCTTGTCTCCATGGGTTAGCAAGGAGATAAAATAAGAAGACATTGTTAGGTACAATTCCTGGCACAGAGTAAGTGAGTCTTTAGATGTTAGCTATGATGATCATGCATTTTCAAGGTGCTGTCAGATGTTTTGAAGGATCAATATCCATAATAGAAACAGAAAATGAAAGTGTGGGAGAGATGCTCTGAAAGGAACAGGAAATGAGAAGTTAGCACAGGAGGAGCAGAAAGGAAAACTATCTGTGTTACGGAAAGAAACTATTTCTGACCAAGGTAGAAGACATGAGGGGAATAACTATAAGACAGTAGAATTTATATGAGTACACTCAGCGTAGCTGTCCATAATGGTGCGAATGCAGAAATGAAACAAGGTACGTGAAACTATTCATTAAGACTTAGGCCATTAAGCTACTATACTTCTTACAAAATGTACACATATATAATGGACACATTTTCAAAACCAAAAATTGGAGCATAGAATTAAGCAACATAACAAAATATTTGATTTCTGGTAGTACAGTAACTAAAACTTACAACACATAATTAACATTTAAGGAGCGTTTAAAATGTTCCCCATGTAAGATTTTTAAAATGCAATTTCTCTTTCCTTTTGAGTGCTCAATATAGTAGTATTGTTTTGGAAAAGATAAAACTAGATTATTTCTAGTTCTAAAATAATTTGTGTGCTCTTTCTTTAATCTCATCTCAATATATTGGATAACAATATAAAATCATCTTAGAAGCATTCTTAGTTCACAAAATACTGTTCTTGGGATATATTCTTGAAGATGTGCAAGTTCCTCAAAGTATTTTCCCTAACATGAAAGTAAATGTTAAAAAGAAGTCACATGAATGCCAATTGTATTTTTTATGAGATGCTTTATTAAAGAAGTCAACTATAAGTCATGGTTCAACCATAGTTAATTATCCATGTCAAAAATAAATCCTTTAGCTACTATTAAGATGTACCACATCCTTCAAAAGCATGCACCATTTAATTAGAATACACACTGCCTCCTGTTTTTCAGTCCATCTTCCATCAATCACTCAGACCCAAGGAATTTTCCTCAGTGCTGTCTGAACTACGTGTTTTTCCTGATGAGGAAATTCTCCTACATAGGTGAGGAATGGCATTCATTTCCCACACTTGGCCTCTAAGAACAGAGCACACAGAAAATAAAACTTGGATGGAGACACTGCCTGCCATCAGAGAGTGAGGCGATGCATTTGCCCTGGAAAGAAGAAAGGAGCACGCTGGTCCAGTGTGTGCTGGCTTCAGAGCAAGCCTCTGAGTCCTACCAAACGGAAGTCTCAGCTCTGGGCCTGGAGGCGTGCTTTCTTGTCTCCGTGATACAAATCAACAAAACGATTTTAACAAAATCTTGATCTTTGACGGGGAAGTATTATGTCCAAATATTGCCGTAGAAATGATACATACTTGCTGTGAGGGACGTTACCTAAAAGAACACAGTATAGTCAGGAATACTCTAGAAGCTCTATCTGGGCTGGAGGAAATTATTTTAAGAGCAAGGTCATGAAAGAAATCTGTCTCTACACTTCATGTAACTTTTCAACCCATTTTAGGTTTTTCTTCTAGTATATTATTAAGCAACATCACTAAGTAGAAAAATAAGGTAGAATTCTTGGTTTCAGAAAACTAGGTATAACCTCAAAGCAGTGAAAAAGGATGAGAGTAAAGCTACAATATATAGTCCTATCTCAGGAGGAGCATGGATAAAAGGTTATATTTATGATGATTTTATCCATGGTGGATCCCGAAACGTACTTGCTTGGCCACCACCATTACTTTTCACCATTTCAACATCCATATGATGCTGGAAATTCCATCGCCTAGGGAAACATCAATAATCTGCATGGCACATATGGCTAGCTTCCTTAATCCTCTTTCACCTTGCTTGCTGCTACCACAGAGGTTATAAAAGCTACTTGTATAGCTTTTTTCAGCCTCCCGCAAAGGTAGAAGCAGCCACATGACACAGTTGCGGCCAATGAAACTTAGACAACTGGTAACTGCTGCTTTCCCTCTTCTCTTCCTTCCTGCTGGAAACATGGCCTGGAAGCCTGGAAATCTACAGCCCTTTGTCAAGATGCAAACATAGGGTTAAACCCAACATGATAAAGATTGTGGAGCAGACAGAGAAAAGAATCTGTGTTCCTAATAGCAACATGAAGCCTCATAATAAACCCTGTGCTGCCACCAGTGTCTCATCATGTAATGCAAAGAATGTCCAATTTTACTCAACATTATTTGGGACCACATGGTTTTTGCAAAATGCATACCACTCTTGAGTATAAATACAGACAATTCTGATCACAGCCTCAGATGCCATATAGGCAAAGCAGGAGCCATTAAATAAGTACAAATATTCATTGAGCAATAAGGACTTAGAATTTTGATGTGCTGTGTGGAAGAATCAAGAGTGAAAGACATATAGGACATGCTCCCCACGTGCAGGCTGCTTTCAGTGGATTTTGGAATCACTACTGCTGCAGAACCCTGGATTGACGCACTAAATTAAACCTAATTGCATTCACACATATCTGGGCCTGTCCAGCCAATGATCTAGTAAAAGTTGATTTCCATGAAGGCCGAAGAGCCAGGTGTGATGGGCTTGACCCAGGAAGATGGTGTTAATTGTCAGAGGGAAACAGTAATTTTTATATGTTGCAGTGGATGACTCTCTCCATACCTACATCATCCCAATGTCTGTACATTAGGGAGAAGACAGTTGTAAGGGTTTTTCAAATTAGAAAATAACATTTCACTAAAAGTTCTACTGATACCTGAGGGACAAACAGAAATGCTTTGGAGCTCCTCTTACAGAGCGTAATACAGAAGTAAGGGGGGCACGGTTCCCCAAATATGCCAATCATCTTTTATTGTTGGCACTGTAAGAGGCCCAGGTCACCCGTGGTGGCCCCCAAGGGGGTGCAGCTCCAGTGAAGGGTGTCAGTGTTCAGCCAGAGATGTGACTCTTGCAAATGGCAGCTCCCCCAGAGTTTTGTGACTGAAAAAATACAGGAGTCTCCAGGGGAAGCATGTGCTGTATATAATGGGCCAGGCTGTGTCTGCTTGAATGCACCCAGAAGGAAGAAAGTGGGGCTGAAATCCAGCTTGCACCCCCGTGCTGCCCATCCAACACGGCTGCCCCGGTCCGGAGCAGGTTTCTCTTTCTGATGTGACAAGGATTCCATGTGGGCTAAAGCCAGCTCTGGAGACACCTTTCAGTGGACAAAGAGCACTGTACTGAGGACTTTCAAAATTACAGTAGAGAAATTTTGAGGAATCTGGAATCCCACCTCAGTGCCTGAGAATGAGAGTCAATAGATCTGGGTTATTACTCTGATGAGGCCCCAGAAACTCAGTTTACATGGTTAACATAACAAAGAAAGTCAGACTAGAATGCAAACTAGTTTAAAAGGTTGATGTGATCAGCATTTCAATTCTCCTCTTAGCTAGGTCTTTGGATGGATAAAATATTTTTCTCCCAATTTTAGAATGGTACCAAATTGCTAATATTAAATAGGTATTTTAATAATAATTATCTCTTTCCCTGAAAGATAGTCTATGCTTTTCACATTTACACTAAAAATATTATAAAGAGCTCTAGCAAAGTGTGAAACAAAAATGTCTTATTGTTTGACTTCCCTCTTGGGTGTTGTTCACCAACTGTGTGCCCGATGCAACGACGTCCATCGCTTAGCCCAGACAATGGCTGTGCTGCTGTCAGCAAGCCTTTCCCGATTGACACCTCTTCTTTTGTGAAATTCATTCTAGCCTATAAAAAGAATAAAATTGTATGTTTATGTCTTACAGTTGGCAGTCCAACGAAATACAATTTCACTCTTTTTGAAAGCTTAAAGAAAAAAAAAACCCTCCAGGTTCAAATGGCTTCACTGGTAAATTTTACAAAACATTTTATGAGAGCAGCATTACCCTGACAACAAAAACTGACAAAGATGTTACCAAAAATGTTCAGATCCATGTCGCTCAGGAATATATTAACAAAAATCCTTATAAAAATATTAGCAAAACTGATTCAGTAATATATAAAAAGTACATTACATAATGACCAAGTGGTGTTTATCTGAGGAATGCAAGGTTGGTGTTCCACTTGAAAAACCAAACAAAGTAATACACCACATTAACAGAATAAAAGAGAAAACACTATATGTGAGTCTCAGTAGTTGTGGAATGAGCACTTGATAAAATTCAACATGTCTTCATAACAATAATGCAAAACAAAATAGACATACAAGGGAATGCCCTCAATAGGTAATATCTTATGAAATGGTGAAACTTTAAACTCTTTCCCCTTAAGATTGAGAAAAGGGCAACGATATCCACTCTCACTGTTTCCATTCA
The DNA here is from genome assembly GCF_020826845.1 of Diceros bicornis minor. Taxonomy (NCBI): domain Eukaryota; kingdom Metazoa; phylum Chordata; class Mammalia; order Perissodactyla; family Rhinocerotidae; genus Diceros; species Diceros bicornis. Next base: position 5,068,614 of record NC_080778.1, on the reverse strand, counting down.
ACATTTTACTAGAGTTCTTAACAACTGACCTAACACAAGAATATAAAAGGCACACAGATTGACAAAGAAGAAGTAAAACTCTTATAACTCACAAATAATGTAAATATTTACGTAGAAAATTCAAAAAGTACTAAACTAATAAGTGAAGTTATCAAGGTCACAGCACACAAGGTCAATATATAAAAATTATTTATATTTCTATACACTAACAACAACTGGAAAGTGAAATTACAAATATAAACATTTTTATAAAAACATCAAAAGAATATCAAATTGCTAGGAATAAATCTAACAAAAAATATGCAATGCCTCTACATTGAAAACTATAAAACTCTGCTGAGAGAAATTAAATAAGACCTAAATAAATTGAAAAATGTTCCAAGTTTATGGAAGATATAATATTGTCATCATGGCATGACCCAGAAATGGTCTATAGATTCAGTGCAAACTGCTTAAAAATTGCAATAAGTGTTTTTGAAGAATTAGGCAAGCTGATCTTAAAATTTCTCTGGATATTCAAAAAAAAATTCTAGAAGATTTTTTTATTTTGAAAAAGAAGAATAAAGTTGGAGAGCTTAAATTCAAGAATTAGTCTAAAGCTACAGTAAGCCAGACAATGAAATATTGGCATAAGGATAGGAAAATAGATCAATGGAGCAGAACAGAAAATCAAGAATAGATCCATACATGTATGGCCAATTAATTTTCAACCAGTGAGGGAAGGAATATCTTTTTAACAACTGTAGCTGGAACATGCCCAAGGAAAAAAATGAAAAGTGACCCCTACCTCATTCCATATTTAGAAAATAATGTGCAGGAGGGAAAAGATCTACATATAAAACTGAGAACCACAAAACTTCTAGAAGAGAACATAGAATAACTTCACAACTTTGGGTGAAGTGAAGATTTCTTGGACAGGACACCGAAAGCACTCACCATAAAAGAAAAAAATTGATAAATTACACTTTAAACTGTCTGCTCATCAAAAGATAGCACTAAGAAAAAGAATAGATAAGAACAGATTGAGTAAAACATTCATAGTACATATATCTACTTGTATTCAGAATATCTAAATATGTCCTACAAATCGACAATGTAAAGGCAAATAACTCAATAAAAAAGGGCAAAAGACTAGAACAGACACTCACAAAAGAAGGTATATGAATGGCCAATATGCTTATTAAAAGGTGTTTCACATCATTAATTTTCAGGCAAATGCAAATTAAAACCACAATGCGATACCATTTCACACCCACTAAAATTACTAGACTCAAAAAAGTGACACTAAATATTGTCAACACTAAACATCGGCAAGGAAGTGGAACCATCAGAACTCTGATACGTTGCTGGTGGGAGTTTAAAATGGTACAGTCACTTTGGGGAGCTGTATGGGAATTTCTTACAAAGTTAAATGTTCACTTACCCTTTGATCCAGCCATTTCATCCCTAGTTATGTGTCAAAGAGAAGTGAAAACACGTTTACAAAATATTTATTTGTATAAGAAGGTTCACAGCAGTCTTATTCGTAATTGCCAAACACTGAAAACAATCCTGTGGTCGGGGGAATGGGCAAACAATGGAATGCTATTTAGCAATAAAAAAGAACTAACCAGAAAAAGACATTAGTGGGACACTAGCAGAATTTCAATAAGATCTGCAGATTGTTTAATAGTTATTTAATATTATTGTGTCAATGTTAATTTTCTGGTTTTGATCATTTTGCTGTGGTTACAGATGATGTCAACATATAGATATTTTTTACTCTATTTCTGCAACTTTTTGTAAGTCTGAAATTATTTCAAAATAAAATGAGAATTAACAACTGACAATGCAACAGTTAAGCAAAAAAAAAAAAAAACAAACTGAAGAGTATATTTGTATGATTGCAGCTGTATTAAGTCCAAGATGTCCATGAGGATAGAAATTAGAAAGTGGTTGCTTGGTGGAGGGAGTTGCGGAATTGATTGGAAAGGCACGTGAGGAAACACTTCAGAGTAATGAGAATGTTCTGTATCTTGTTTTGTGTGATGGTTACAGAGCTGGATATAATGTCAAAACTCAACACTAACGATCAGTGCCTTTTATGAGATGTTAATTATACCTCAATAATAATAATAATAAGACATCAGAAAAAAAAGTACCAAGGAAAAGATTAAAATTGGGACCAAATAATTCTGAATGAAGAAAAACGACCAATTGAAAGATAAACTCTGAAAAACAGAAGCAGAGGTAGGAGAACTCAGAAGAAATGGCATTGAGAACAGAGGAAAATAGGACATAATCTGCAGGGTTGGGAAAAGAGACCCAGATTGCTTCTGCGAGGGGCTGCACCTTGAGCTGAAGTGGATGTTCTTCTCCCAACTCCCTTCAAAATTGTCGTTTTTTCACTTTTTAAGACTCACCATCCAGACTCTTACACTGACCCAAGCTGTAAAACCTTAGGCATCGGACAAGAAGACAATTTAACAATTCCTTTAAGCGAAAAATAAAGGCTCCAGCACTCCCCCACCAACAACAATAAATCTTCTTAAGAATGGCATTTCTAACAAAATTTACCAGTGATGTTTTAAAATTATTTACTGATTTCTGTAATATATTTATGTTATATTGAAAAGTTGTGTACTAATTATTATCATGATACAGTCCAGAAGAAATGTTTAACATTAAGAGTCTTATATTTAAAGAAAATTAAACCAAAAATATTGAATATACTAGATGGATGGATGGATGGACAGATAGATACATAGAATGGGGTGTGTGTGTGTGTGTGTGTGTGTGTGTAGAAGTATGATAAGATGATCAATAAAAAACTTGCAATCTTCATTATATTTTATTTCAGAATATCCCTTGTGAGTAAAACCATATAAAATTCCTGATGACTTTAGCAATATACGTATACACACATATGTTAGTAAATGAATGGTAAATATAAAATTTTTATGGTATTTAGATTCTACATTTGAAGGAGTTTTGTAATCTCCTTATTTCTAAAAAACAGTACTTAAATATACACTAGAAACCACAACTTCTATAACTATAAAAGATGAGTAAAATTTTACTTGCCAATTTAAAAAAATGTTCCAGAAAGTTTATAGTTTTAAAAATTATTGAAGGGGTATACAGGCCAAAACGTTTGGAGACCGTTGGTTTAGGGCACCATCATCTCTCCTGAACTCCTGCAGAAGCCTCCTGACTGTGTCTGCCACTCTTGCTGCCATACCACAAGCCATTCCTGGAATAGCCTGGTGCTTAAAAAAAGAGAGGGAGACTGGAGCTGGTCCAGCGGCATAGTGGTTAAGTTCGCGTGCTCCACTTTGGTGGCCTGGGGTTCGTGGGTTCAGATCCTGTGCACGGACCTACGCACAGCTCATGAAGCCATGCTGTGGCGGTGTCCCACATACAAAACAGAAGAAGATGAGCACCAATGTTAGCTCAGGGCCAATCTTCCTTACAAAAAAAAAAGTGGAGAGGGAGAGAGAGAAGAAGGAGAAGGAGGAAGTAGGGGAAGGAGAAGAAGGAGAAGACCAAGAAGGGAGGAGAGGGAGAAGAAGGCAGAGGAGGGGAAGGAGAAGAAGGAAAATCAAATCACGTCCCCCCTCCTAAACAATCAGTAGTCAATGTACACAGTAAACAGTGTAAGGCACAAGTGCTCCCACCTCACACACATTAGGATGGCTACTTTCAAAAACATAGACAACAAGCGTCGATGAGGACATGGAGAAACTGGAACTCTTGTGCACTGTTGTTGGGCAAGTAAAATGGTGCAGCTCTTATGGAAGTATGGAAGTTCCTCAAAAAATTAAAAATAGACCTACCATATGATCCAGCAATCCCACTTCTGGGTATATACCCGAAAGAATTGAAGCCAGGGTCTCAAAGAGATATTTGCACTCCCACGTTCATAGCAGCATGATTCACAATAGCCAAATGGTGGAAGCAACCCGTGTGCCATGGATGGATGAATGGATAAGCAAAATGTGGTCTATACAGACAATGGAATATGATTTAGCCTTAAAAAGGAAGAAAATTCCTTTTGACATGGATGAACCTTGAGGATGATATGCTAAGTAAAACAAGCCAGTCACAAAAAAGACAAATACTGTATGATTCCACTTATATGAGGTACCTGGAGTACTCTTCTCAGTAGACACAGAAATTGGAACAGTGGTTGCCAGAGGCTGGGGGAGGGAAGGGGAGCTATTGCGTGATGGGTGTGGAGTTTCAGTTTGGGAGGATGAAAACATGGAGATGGGTGGTGGTGATGGCTGCACAGCAATGTGAATGTACTTAACGCTACTGAACTGTACACTTAAAATGGGTCAGGTGGTAAAATTTATGTTATGTGTATTTAAAAACGTACAAGTGCTCAGCTGTCCTACAAGGGCCTACAGGGTCCCGTCCTCCTGCCCACCTCTCCCGCCATCTTCCCTTCTGTGCTCATTGCTGTCTGTCCATGTTGCCCTTCTCGTCCCTTAAACATAACAGCTGTTTCTGCTCTTGGAGTCTTTCGGTTTGCTGTTCATCCCCGGGAACGTGCTTCCACAGATCTTCGAACGTCTGGCTGTTTTCAGCCTGGGGTTTGGCTTCAATGTCACCTCCTTGGAGAAGTGTTTCTTCACAACCTTCTTTAAAGGACTCCCCACTCAGGCTGTCCTTTCCTAAGACACTGCTTATTTTCTCCTTAACACTTATCATCATTCATACACATCTCCTTTTAAAAACCTTTTTTCTTGTTTTAGATGGGGTGATGGGGTTTTATCCATCCTGTTTCCTCATCACCCCAACACCTATTCCAGCGCCTAGCACATGAAGTGTATTCAATATATACTTGTGAGTGGAAGGAGGGTGACCAGGGCAACAGCATCGTTTGGAGGTTTGGGTGATTAACTTATTTGCATCGGACACTCTGCAGGATCTATGTGCCACTCTTACTCTTTCATTGTCCATTCATACCTCAGTATCTTGACCACTACACCATCTCACCACCATTCATGCCCCACCTCCCACCTCTTCCTCAGGCCACCTCCTCCCACCCGAGCATCCAGCATCGTGCTTTGGAAGGCTAAGCAAGACATGATTTCCCTGTATACTGTTATTGAATGTATCAGATACCTCTTGGGAATCTAACAGCTCACAAGGTCTTCCTCGTGGAACCTCGGCAGCCATGCCTGCACATCTGACTCGACTCTCTGTGGTCCCGCATGATCAGGCCAGGGCAGCACATCTGACTTATTTTGCTGGGCCAAGCACACTCTAGTAGACAGCGGGGGCTCTGCACTCAGATTTCCTGGGTGTGTACCTTACTCCTCCTCTTACCAGCTGGATGACCTTGGACAAGAGAGTTCACTTCTCTGGACCTCCACTTACTTTTCTATAAAAAGAGGATATGTTTCTTAGGAGGCTGAGATGATACATGCAATGCACTTAGAATAGCAACAGGCACATAATTAGCACCCAATGTTATCATCTCCCACGAATTTAAAACTGGGAGTCAGATCAGCCGGCTTTTTCTGTGGGAGGCTGGAACTAAAGTGATGTACGTTTTGGTGCTGGGAAGTGAGCATCTTCTACCACGTGGATTCTTAACGGGATTTATTGGAGAGGAGTTTGGGGACCTTTACGATGCCCTGGAATTATCCAATTGTCTCTTCGTTTGATGTCCGGAGGTTTTTACACCTGAGTCAATGAAGATCCTGGTGAGTCAGCAGTAAACTTCCCTTTTAAGTGGAGGAAGGGCAATAGTGAAGGTGTGGAAGAGGACCTCCACCTCGGGAAGCTTCTCCCAGAAGCAGATCGATTTGAGGAAAGAGGTTTACATGCAAGTGAGGATCTGGAACTTGCACAAACAAATCCACTCTGTAGAGAAACGGGTGCGGATGCTCCATTCTAGTCCTTACACCGTGGATCAGACACTTTGCCAGGCCTCCCTCCTCGTGCATTTCCCTGAAGACCTCTCACCTTCTCACCCACAAGTATCCGGCTTTCACCTTTGTTTTGCTTTTTTTTGTGTAATTTGTTTTCTAAAGGATTTTGTTATCCACATGTATAAACAGCTTTGTAATTACAATGCTTTCTCCTTCCTGTTTTTAGAATGAATTTTATTTTAAGAAGAATAATGTCTATTAACACAGGTCATCTGTAAATCAGTGGTATATGTAATTACAGGTTAAAAATGAAGGAAAGGATAAAAGGGAGAATAAGCTTTTCTTTCCCAAGGACTTTTAAAGTAGTATATGTTAATGACATTTGAAATCACTTACCAAACATATGAGGTGCATTAGTTGGAACTGAAACACAATATTTTCGAATTATACACATGAAAAGCCACATGAAGCAATCATTTAAAAGGTGGTATTCATTTGTGGCGGAAAAAAGTTACTGTTGTACTCAGACTGAGTTGTCTGACTCCAAGTTGGGTAGTTTATGGTAAGTTGTGTTGTTGTCTTCTGACTATTCACTCTCCTCGCCCACTGACTCCCCTGGGCGGGGAGATAAGGGTCCCACCTCATTGATTTAGGGCTTGGCCACGTGACTTGATCTGGCTAATATAACGTGAGTGACGTTAAAGCACACCAGTTATGAGTAAAAGGTTTAGAAAACATGGAAAGTCTCTGCCGGATCTCCTCTTTCTCCCATCTCCACCGTGACAACTGTATGCCCAGTGTGTCCCTAAGCCTAGTTCCAGAGGAAAAAACCCATGGGCCAAATTTAGATGTCCCCTGCCTGGAGCAAAGCCACAAACCCTGATCTGTAGCCACTGACAGGCAATGTGACTGAGAAATAAGGAGTTGTTTTTGTCAGCTCCTGAGATTTTGAGGTTGTTCATTACACAGCACTATCACATCCAAAACCGATTAACACAGCTGAAGGACGGAATTCAGTTCTACAAAATTAGAACTTAGTAATCAATATGAAATGCACTAGGAACTTGGAAGCACGTGAAATTCACTGTCTAAATGAAATGCTCTAACCGTGTAGTCATCGGAGGTCCATGCTTTCTATAGAGGTGATGTTTGCACAGATGTCAAATATGAACTCTAGGGTCAGGGGCTGCCATCCCTCTACTCAGGTGCCAGTCTAGGCTTTGCTCTTAGAACAGGGTAAGAGAAGGTGTCCACTAAAGTGATTTCTTCACTCTTTAGGGATGGATTATTTGCTGCTTCTGAGAAAGAGATGAGAAATATCAGAATAAAGTCTTTTCTGAAATAAGGCCCTGAGCAGATTGATTTGGCTGCCAGGTCCAAAAGTTATCTACTATTAAGACATGAGGATCTCCATAACCCCAAACCTATGCAAACGAAGACTAAAAAGAAAAACCTTGAAGTTACATCCTATTTAATGAGACAGAAAAGGCTGATGACTCACAGGTGCGGGACAAAAGAGCCTGTTGGCCTCTCACTGCTAACTCATGAACTGGGCCCAGGGCCCAGATCAGATATTGTAGATGTCTCCATAGGGGGCAGGTCTTGGTGCATCTCTTTGATTAGCTGTAGAAGAAAGGGGCAATGTAGTTGTGGATGTCAGTGGAGGGTGGGGTGCCCATCATTCAGTGGGGGTGGATCAATAGAAGCTTCTTGGTTACTGTTATTCAATGAAGCAGAACCAGGACCTTGAACAGAAGCAGATGATTCTCTAGATAATTCTGGTAGCTACCTAGACCCAGGCAGAGGCCAATCACCAGGCCCACTTGAGTCTTAGCTCTTGAGTTGTGGGTAGAAGAGAGTGGTTGGGTGTCTTCAGTGGTTGGTTGGTTGGGGTCCCAATACTGCAGGACAGTGTAGCACATCTCAAGTTAGAAGACCTCTGTGGAGCCATTGCACAATCAGATCTTTCTGAAATTGGTTTTCTGCCTGCAATCACTGGAATATTGTCATCTTTTGGTTGTATTAATCTCTGGCTCAGACAAGCAACGTGCTTTTTCTGCCCAGCAACAGCTCTTTCTTACAGTATGAGCAGCAGGCCGGTAATCACAGGCTCTTTTTAAAATAAAGACCTGATTTTTTAAAAAATCTCTCTTTAAAATTTGCTCTCCATTTTTGATTTGTCTATTTGCCTGGTACAGCTTCAGCTCTTTTCCGCCCACTCACAATCTTGCAAGCTCCGCTGCTTCTGCAAAGCCAGGTCTATCCGCTCATAGAATCATTAAGAAACTCAACTTTCAGGTGCAAGCGTTTCCATTCATTTTCCAGCTGAGCTTTAACCAACTGAACAGAGCAGGAGTCACATTGCTCTCCCCTAACTGAAACCTTTCCTCATTCAGTTTTGGTTACAAATTCTCTTAGCTTCTATTGCTAATATAGTTTTACCCAGAAAATATTCATCAGTTTTTCTTCTTTAGCTTTTATTTTCTCTCTCCAGTGATCAGCCAGTTCTGCGTCCCCTGGCACATTCCATGGCTTGCTTTCTTTTCCTTATTTTTTCTCCTACCCTGAGAATCAAGAGGGCGTACAATCCATTTTCATCCCCAATATACAGAAAAAGAGGATAGTCATATAGCCTCTTCTTGTTAACGAAAAAAATAGAACTATAAGCATATTTATGTATAAGAAAAATAAGCTTTTCTTCTCAATACTATAGCCTTGGGAACTGAAGAGAAGGGATTTTAATAACCACTCAGGTTTCTGGGTATATTGCCATAATCCAAGTGTGGCGTCTTTATTATGGAGCACTATAATTTTCCAGTTTAGTAATACACAAGTTTTTAAAAATATAATATTATGCTAAAAAATAGAACTTTAGGTTTGGATCTCTTTAATTTTAGGTTAGCTAATAGTTTTATGGTTGGCTCTAATTTTAACCTGACTACAGATGCACCGTCTTAATCTTGTACAGACATCATTTATTCACTTACCCATATTCCTGGTCAGGAATGTGTTCACTACACATTCATCTTTTAAATACAATTTCAAAAAGTATTTTTCTTTTTAGAAGGCAGAATCCCTATCTGTTACCACCACCTCCCCTTCAAAAGAAAAAAGATAAAACAATCAGACCACACACATTAAAACAGTCACAGGGAATATTTTTTAAAGATCACTTTCACACATACAGGGGGTCAGTCCCTCCTATAACCCCCAAAGACATGGAGCTCAGATTGTATCGTTCCTTTTTAAAAATTGGGCTATATATTTTTTGTTCGTGAATAATTGAGAGCCTACCTGAATATTGGTGGAGAAATAATTCATAGGAATTTCCCTCCAGATGTGAAAGGACTTTGCATTCCAAATTAGGACAGATGGCCTAGGATCTCCACTCTGTTTCTCATATGCAGCAACATCTTACTAAGGGTTCCATAAATAGAGCTGGGGCTACAATTTGTTTTATTGGCTCAGAATCTGAACTACGATGCCTATAGCACAGGTTACCGTTTCCACCCGCTTTCCAAGATCATTATCTCTTTTATTGCTCACAACAACCCTGATAGACAAGAATTTTCTTTCTCCGTCTTTACAGATAAGGAACTTGACTCTCTGGAGTGGATAACTAAGTTTCCCGGGGTCCCACAGCAAGCGAGGCAAATAAATACTCAAATCCAGGTCTTTTGTACTAGATTGCAGGCTCTTTGCACTATATGCCCCACTGCATAACCAGAAAGACACTGTGTGGTTTATTAAAATATTAATACTTGAATTTGAACCTTTAAAAATTCAAACATGTTAAGACCACATCCATCTTCTGCATGTAAAATCATTCACCCCAACAAGACTCAAAGGTCCCTGGAGGAAGGGCCCCTGTGACTCAGTTTCTCACAGCTCCCAGGATGGGGCAGGGCTGTGTTCCCGGTGGTGCTCTCAAGGAACAACCCCTTAATAACCTCTGGCATGTGGGTCTCAGTTGCTCTTTAACACTCTTGAAGGCACGGGAAGAGGCGGGCACTGTGGTGGATCCTATGAACACAAAATCCTGGTCCCTGTCTGAAGAAGAGCAGTTTTCCATGAGGCGGGACCCCAGGGTGGCCCCATCTGTTCTCAGGATCCCTAGCCCTTCTCCAGCAGACCCCATGCCTGCCTGTGTAGGAGCCACAGTCCAGACTGGGTCCAGTTTTATTTCTCAATTCTACTTGGGCAGCGGTTTATTAACAAAATATTCTTCCAATATATTTATGTCAAGAAAGATCTGGTTTGGGATATTTCTACATATGACAAGCAATAAAACCTAGTAGTAATAAAACCCTAAGAAACGTTTAAGTGGCAAATAGTTTACAAGCAGCACGTCCCACTTGGAAAGCAGCCAGAAATACTCTAAAAATTCAGCTATTTACACTTAAATTCTAGTTTTACACTCTTGGAAAGCAAAGGTTCAAAATATCAAGCTGGAACAAGTAGGATCAAATTAAGGATTCTGCCACTAGATGGAGAAATTGCCCCAATCTAGCACAGGCACGGTTCTGGTTCACTGCTAGGAACACCAGCAGGAAAGATATTTACAAATGCCATATCTGTCAAACGACAGTGGCGACTACACCTTACATTTACAAACTGTAACTTTTTGTCAGCTCACTTGATTTCCTTTGCTTAAATCGGGTAGACAACCCCTATTAATCTTTACGGCATCAGTATGTTCTACATTCTGTCAATTATCCACATTCATGATTCAGTGTTGAGTATTTAAATCTCTTGAAAATCATTTAACATCTTTTGCATTTTTTTGGCAATTAGCACTGAGTAAATATACACAAGTTTCACTCCCAGTTCTGCAACTGATTAGATAAAAATATTAAAGTTCATAACAGGTTGAAATTCTTCTTTGGGACAAAGTCTTTACCACCAGCTATAACAAACAACAAAATCTCACCCAAAAAGAGAAGTGGTTTGAATAATAACTAGACCAACCAATTTTTGCATATTGCTTTTATTTTTGCAGAAAATTCTTTCTGCTGATTGTCTTTGGCTACTTTGTCAAAAGAAAGATATAAACAATTGTAGGTTTAACAATACAAAAGATTAGCTACCTATGCTCAGAATAAACACATTCTAGCTGGCAGAGCAGGCAAATTCCCATTTCAACTAAAATCTGTCCTCAACTCTGATATCATCCCGTCCTTCACAGCTCAGCTCTACCTATGACACCCGCCACAAAAGGGAGCTGAAAATTACTCAAAAGCAACAAGGAAGAGAATTAAAAGTGTGCTTTTTATCTTGCTAAAGTAGGACCAGTGGAGTTTACAAATTCTAAGGTGCCAAAGTCATCTACACGCTGTCTGAGAAACAAAAAAAAGTTTCTCGACCCTAGCAAATAATTTTTATTGTGAATCGTGGTGAATTAGGCCAACCACATTGTTTCCAGACTTGAATTCACCTGCAGCACAGAAATGACTCAGGGTGTCACAGCCACGGCAAACAATGGGCAACAGGTGGTGGTGGTGGGACTCCGGTAAATAGCAGGACATGTATTCCTCCTATTTTGAAGCGAGGTTAATAAGGCCTACTTCCTTCCCTTGACCCATGAAACTGTCGCTTTATACCTAGGAGATCAACCAAATCAATACTTGTTGCCGCAACAAAGAAGTCATCGCGTCTTCTAAGACTCAGGCCTTGATTCACATGGAAGGTGGCGACACGGGTGTCCATGAGGCTATCAGGCGGGCTTGGGCCGAGGCGTCGTACTGGCTGTCAGGAATGTCTGTGGCCGTGGCGGCCCCTTCATACAGCGGGGATCCCGAAGAGGAAGGAGCTGAGACTGTGTGGGCGAGGGGCGCGGAATGTGCGGAGGAGCCCCGGAAAAACTGGGCTCCCAGCCCGTTGGCCATCCCTGCCGTCTGAGCGCCTGGCGTGATGGTGCCGTTGCTCACAGACCACAGGCTGGGGTACTGACTGAAACAGAAAAAGGAAAAAGCACAGACAAGTCAGAGCCCTGGGAGGAGGCTCCAGACCAGCCACAGGAGGGGAAAACAGACACAGAAAATCCCATTCCTGATAGCCGGGTTGTATGGCGTCTTTCTTTCCAACAGGTCATTTCCCTGTGTTATTAACCACACTCTGAGCTGCACAGAAGGTATTGTCATATCTATTAACATGAAACAAGATCACTGGGAAGCTGACTAAAGAGGTTATTTACATACACATAGCTCCGGCTACAAAAGACTCTGGGCTGGTAGTTTTGTGCTCTTGTTCCGAATCCAAAATTCCAGATATACTGAATCAAATATTACAGAGGATGTGTGTCTGTGTCAGCTAGCATGCCCCAATTCTACTGCAGTGATCCTTATGATGGAGACAACACCCTCCTAAAACAGTAAGCTGTGAAAGGCATTCTTGATAGTAACTCCCACATAGGCACCATCCCTGCACTTTATCCTATAATGTCGATACAAATGTCAGCAAGAGGCTCTGCAGAAAGAAATGGACCTGGGAGTTAGATCCGGAAGCAAATCCCAATTCTGCCCTTAACTAGCTGTGTCACTTTAGATGTGGCCTGCAACTACTTTTGAGGCTGTTTCCCATTCTACGAAAGAAGGAGTTGGAAATAGGTATTAAATCCTCCAATCTAAAAACATAGATTTGAATAGCACTAAACCATGTTAAAATTGTGTTTTGAGAAAATTTCTTTTTCTTATAGAAGAGTCCTCCTTACAAATGAATAATGAGATCTTATGCTATATTGCGCTATTTTGTTTACCAAGCCATGTCCTGTATTTCAGAAGCGTTTAAACTTGCAAACAAGCCTGAGTTAATGGAAGTTACTATCCCCATTTTACAGATGAAAAGAAATGAGGCTCCGAGATGCCCAAATCTAGGGCTACTGAAATCCTCAGGTGGGGGCCCCATTGCCAGCAGCTTGTAACCTGCAAGTCATCCAATTTATCTCCAGGTTTCTAAGTGACCTCGGAACCCTTGAAAAGTTTGCTGGTTTCTGCATTGTTTGCTTTATTTTTAAGAGTAGACAATTAGATTCTTACTATAAAGAAATCATTTCCTAGACAAAAAGAATTAAGATCTTAGGCATATTGTGATATTCTATCTGCAATAAATTGCTTTGCTTTAACTTGTCTACAGATTCACTCTGCTCTGAGCCAACCACTTGTTAAATCATTTAATATCTTTGAGCCTAGCCTCATTGGAAAATGAGTGTTGACTTCTAGCTTTGTTAGTCTTTTATTATAATAATCCTATGAAGAAATGTGATACATTTACCAATCAGCTTGATTTTTTAAGCCAATCTTCCACTACATAATTTTCAAATTAAGAATAAAACAGTCATCATTCTTTACTAATTGTCAGTCTATATGTTAAAGACTTTGATCCTATATCCACAGAAAAGCCAACAAATTTATTTCCTTAATTTAATAGCTCCTGTCAAAAAATGTTCTGGAAACATTTCTTCAAAATTATTCGGCATATGTGTGTGGTGATGGGTTGTAATTAGTATTTGGGTGGTGAACATGATGTAATCTATGCAGAAATAGAAGTATAATGATGTACACCTGAAATTTATACAATGTTATAAACCAATGTTACTGCAATAAACAAAAAATTACAAAAAAAAAAGAAAATATTTGAAGAAAAAAAAAATTCACCTACTGACCCCAACAACGTGTAAAGACAGGCTGAAGTTATTTAGCATCTTTTTCTTGAAGAAAATGAAGCTTAGAGAGTTTAAGAGACTTGTCCATTATCTGACCTAGTAAACGGCATAGTCAGGATGGGGGCCTGTTTCCTTTCTTTACAGCCACCACTATGAGGCAGCCACCGGTCCTCCCAGAGAACAGACGAGCAGGACCTCACAGCAGTCATGTCACCTGGGATCTCAAGACACACCCGGCGAACAGTAGAATCATAAATAAAAACTCAACCACCCGCGGGTAAAGGGCAGGATAAAGACCAATGAATGAAAATGGCAGGAAGTCACAGGCACGCAGAGTTCCCAGGACGGTTCGCATCGTTCTCCAGATATACTTTACCTAGAGCCAGTAGGTGGACCGGTGTTAGGACTCATGGGGAGCATGCTGGTATGGGCAGGCATTCCGAGGCTGGACCAATTGTCATGGGATTGGAGCATGGATAAACATGCAGATGAATTGTCAGAATAGGCTACAGGATGTAAGAAAGTGTCGTTATTGATGGGGTCTTCCAAGAGCGACAAAAGGCAGTGAAATACTACCAATAACTAGAGCTACCCAACATGTAAACAAAATGTGTGTGCAGTATTAAATACAGAAGATAATGCACTAGCCAGCTTTACTGGTTATCAAAGGCTAATATTTATTGCCAAATGTATATATCTGAAAATATATCCCTAAACCCAAGCTTTTTCTTTATCATTAGATCAATAGCTGCCCTGTAGAAACGGAACCCCACTATCACTTGATTGGGGATGAATTATCTTTAAAAACAAAAATAAATGTAACTTTAACCTGCTTTTTCCCAAAGGATTATTTCTTAAGAACTGAAAAGGCTTTAGAAACCATTACTCCCGGCAAAATTTAAAATACAGTCTTCTAGCCTCGGGGTCTAGCCTCTGGTTGAAGAAGTCCCAACAAGTATTTCCTCACCAAACAAGCTCCTTTCATTTCAAACCAGCTTTAATGACTTAATTGTTTTATGGTGTTCATTAGCTTTTTTCCTCCTTTTGGAGCCAGACAAAACTAAGTCTAGGCATACCTGGTGTGAGAGAGAGGGAGTTAAAGGGATCTTGATGGTGCAGCCCAGTGTTCCTAATACTTAAGCCTGCATCGGGATCACCAGAGTACTTGTTAAAACAAACTGCATCTCCCCTGGAGCTTGTGATGCAGGAGTCTGGGGTAGTGTCCAGGTGATGCTGATGCTGCTGCTCTCAGCACCATACCTGGAGAATCATACCTGGTGGATCCCTTGGAGAATCATACTTGAATCTAGTCAAGCCAGTAATTTTTGTGCCTGGCTGACCCAACACCATCACTTTAGAGAGGTTCATAAAATATCCAAAATTGGGCCCCACCCCTGGAGCTGGGAGATGGACCCACAGTCCTGGAGTGAAAAAGCTCGAGCAATCACTGACACACATTCAGCACCAAAAGCCCTTGCTCTGGACCTCCCTGTGGCCAAGCCAGCAGTGGCGCGGACGTGAGAATGAAAGCTCCTCTTGAGCCACTAAAGAGCTGGGTTTGCATGTGGGTTCTGGAAGAGGTTCTGCTATCCTGCCCTCTGGACCCCCGCAAAAGGCCTTTCCAGAAGTGGTCTTCCAGCCACCCCAAACCCCTGGTCTACCTGGACCTAAGACTTACTTGGAGAATTGTTGCGATGCGCGTAAGGGTTGGGGTAGGGGGACGGACGGTGGTTCCTCAGGGCGGTGTACCTTTCACAGCCGTGCGAAGAGGGAAGCGAGAGGGGGCCTCCAAACTGAGGGTGGGGGGTGGCAGGTGGACACAGGGTGCTGGTTCCAGGAATAAGCCACCCCCCTGCTGTGAGAAAAGAATGCTGGGTAACTGGCATTTGCATTACCTCCATGATTGGAGGGATGACAGAGCTGAGACCAGGGATTGTGGATCTTTTCCTTAGTCCCAGATGAGGTGAGGATTCCTGGTGTTAACCCTGAGTACCCTAAGGCTTTGTGGGCATCAGCTCCACACTAGAGGCCACAGGTACCAAGGTTTCCAAACCCACAGAGCACCTGAGAAAACCCGGGGGACCCCAGCCTCACCAACACCTGCTGCTTCCTCAACGGCTCTCATTGGAACCCCCACCCCCATGCCCACCCCCAGAATCCTCCCGACCTCTTATGGGATTTTCCGTCCCCCGGGGAAGTCAGCTTTCAGCTCCTAACTGCTTAGATGAATAAAAGGTCAAAACAGACAAAATTCAGAGCCAGACACCCTCAAGACACACAGGGCTGGCCATGCCAGTCGTGTGCCTCTGTCTTCCCCTCCCCTTGCTCCCACCACCCACACAGCCCTTCCCAGGAGCTGTCGTCCTTGCCCCAGGGGCACCCATTTTCTGCTTTTCTTTTGTTTTAGGCTCTCATTCTCCCCCCGCCCACACACACATCAGTCAGAAAATCACATCAATCAGAAAATCATCCCAACACTGTCCTGTCCTCCTCTAAAATTCCAATTTCTTCTCCATTCTTTTTTTTTTTTTATCTTTTTTAATTCAGAAAAGCAAACTTTAGGGGGTTAACTACTCTAGCTCCAATTTCCCAACTACAAATAATTCTTCAGACAACATTTAAATGAGCGAAGGGTCCAGATGTGCCCACAAAGACTGGGCCCCGTCACTGCCCAGAGCAGTTGTTCGTGGTCTCTTCTTACATGGCTGTCTATGAGCCACTTTAGGAGACTGTCACATGGGCCTAGAAGATGATTTTAAAAATACAGTGCAGAACACAATTCTTTGAGGAGTGTGCCATGCCGGTTCATCCAGCCTCTTGAAGTGACTAGGAAACACTAACTTATCTCTCTTAACAATGTCCTTGTGTGGAGGGCTGGACAAAGCAGTTACTCCTGCCACTATCTAGACCCATATCGCTTGGCATGCAAATCCTAAAGGCAGCTAGACTTAAAGCAGACTTTCCCCATCTTATGAGCAACTGTTTCCGCCAAAAGCAGCACGAGTTGATGGAACATGCCCAGAACCAAAGTGGGTTAAGAGAAAAACCACATTTGTTCATAAGCCGAAGATGGTCCCTCGGTTTTCAATCATTAACAAAAATAGAAACCATCTCAAAATGGATATAACGAGCTAGGTTCTCCTCTTGCCCAACGCAGCAGAGTCACCCACCAAGGTCTCACCAACCCATCCCAGCCATGGTTGGAGCCAAACCAAAAAGCCCAGGTAAATCCTCCCCAGACTTCTCTGTCAAGAGTCCCACAGGCTGGGTGAGCTTCCACACCCCCTAGTCAGAGCAGAGGTTGAAAACCAGTAAGTTGAAGACCAGTAGTAACATAGCTTCAACATCATGGGGCCATGTCCCTTGCACAGCGGGAAGGAGAGTCTGCTCCCCAGCCACACCCAGAAACTCGCTGTCTGCTCCATCTCCAGCTTCTAGCTCTCAGCAGTCTAATCCCAAAACAAGGTACACTGGGGCAGAGCACAACAAACCGTACATTGGGAGTACCCAGATTGCTGGCTGTCTCCAGGTTCTTCCATCATATCTTTATGATCACTTCTGTCAAAAAAGTGTATCAAATTGTCAAAAAGGAGAACATTCAGAAAATAATACTTGCCGCAATATTTCATCTTTCTGCATATTTCTTTGCCCAAAGGGTATAGTTAGAATTCTCTCACCTTTCCTTTGCATCAAGGAAAGCTTTTGCAAATGGATTGTATTTAATTTTAAGAGCTGTGATCTGGAAAACAAGAAATTGCACTTACTGGTATAGTACTCATTAGCCAGAGGATTTAATTTCGCACCAAGGAATTGGGAAACACCAGTACCCCCTTTAAATATTCAAATATAATCAGACTTCTTTCCAGGTGTATTTTTCTATTTGTGTCTGAAATGACTGAGTAATTGTAATATTTCATAAAGAATAGCATATTTATGAGAAGTTTTTAAATGCCGATTTTCTGAGTGGGATTCACAATAAATTGAACCTACTACTGACAATATTCTGCGTGCATAAATCAAACAAACATGGCCCAAAACATAAACTAGATCCGCTTAAGAAATAGTGGTCTGCTAGTTCTAGTTGGCAGTCAACACTGACAACTTAACCCGCTCATCACAAAATGTCTGTACTCTGAGGTTAGACTTAGATGTAGATTTACAGGCACCTAAGCAGTAGTCTGAATCTAGCTGATTCTTCACACTGCACAGGTCTGGAGAGTTGCCCTCCCACACTTTCAGGAAGATTTCCAAAGTAAAGAGATGCCTGTTTCTCACTCAAGTCTTGTTCTCAACAAATTCTCATAGAGCTTCATCTAAGTGTTTCAATCATCTTTTCATTTTGCCCATTTAATTGATGTTTCTAGTTTTGGATACTCTTACAGAGAATTAAAGGGAAAAAAATGCTTGAATTACTTTAAACTCTTCTCGCCTCTGTCCCAATTTTATAGTTATGGTGAATTATTTGAAAAGGCAGTCTGAAGTACACTAACCACACATAATCTCCAAGAATGCTCCCTCCCTGCATCCCTCTCACCTCCTCATTCTGATAAGCCGTCACAGCGATGAACTGTGTCTCTGGGAAGCAGTGGCTGGTGATCATGCGCTGCGGACCCCCAACTCTCACTATGTGGATTCGAGGCTCATACTTATGTAAGGAGTTCAACATGATCTGAAGGAGACAGAAATACGGGAGCCGTGACCATCACAGTCCTACCATTAAGACCACAGAATATCCATTTGTCCTGCTGTTGAGAAGTAAAATACATCCAAGATCCAGAAAATCCTGCAGCTCACAAAAAGATGTCTTTACTGCTGAAGCTGGCGGGTTTCCCAGCAAGGTGCTGCTTCCCATGACTAGTTTGGGAAAAGGAATGTGAGATGTTACACACCATTAAAGGCAATGAAGGCCCATCACAAAATCCTTTGACCTAGTAGAATAAAATTCTAAGGCTTCCGCCAGGGCTATAGACGTCTTTAAATATCTGAGCTTGTTTGCAGCTTGCTGGGACACGGGGTCTCCCAGGGACAATCCCCAAGTAAAGAACGTTCTTTAGAAAAGGACAAATGTACAAGTTTGTTGAGACTTCAAGCAGTAAATGCTGTGACACATATTTAGATTTAAAGTGACTGTTTATCTTGGAGGCTATTATTTTCTCTACTCCTGGGAAAGTTCAGGGCTAGAATGAAGAAGTTCCCGCACAGTTTGAGACCCGCCGGAGTGTTCAGAGGTGAGGTTTTGCGCCCTCTCCCAGCTCTCCAGGCCTTGCTGTTACCATCATCAGTTTACCATAAACAACGCTGAGGGCTTCGTGGAGGAAGGCTGTGGCAGTCTCCCCAGGGCAGATGTCACCTTCCGTGCAAGCAGGTCCCTTCCAAGACTTGCCACGCAAAAGGTACGGACCCGCGGGCCCCTCTTCGCGCCGTCCCCGCCCTCCGCGGGCTCCATCACACCTACCTGGCCCCCTCCGTTGAGCTTGTTGGTGAGCTTGACTTTGCTGAAGGAGACCGGCGCCTTCATCCAGTGCGCCCCGAAGTTGGGGGAGTCGGGGTGGATGTAGACACAGCTGGGCGCCTGCGGCTCGGGCTTGCCCCCCGGCACCCACTCCCCGTTCACGTACTTCCAGCGGTGGTTGTCGGCCGCCACGAAGTCCAGCAGGAAGGAGTACATGGCGTTGGGGTCCAGGCCAGACACGTTCACCTTCAGCACTGGGAACATCCTCCTGGAAAGGAAGGAGCGCAGCAGGAGGACCCTGGATCTGACCCGTTAGACCCAAGGCAGAAAGATTGGGACAGAGGCATCTGTCCTTTCGGGGCAAAGGGGAGACCCCTTGGGAACAGTCAAAGGGGACTCCCAAGCTCCCCCTTCCCAGAGCCCTCCTAGGTCCCAGGCTTCCTCCACACTATCCCCGGCTCCGGAGGCAGAGGCGGAGAGGACCCAGGCAGGGGTTTCAGCAGCCGGGCCAAGCCGGGCGGGCAAGCGTGGGCGCGGGTCTGGGAGACTCCTCCTCGGAGCGTCTCCTCCCCAGCCTCCGCGGAGACAACCCCAGAAGAGTGACGATTAGGGGCCACAAGGGTCTGTTCCGATCCCGAGCAGAAACGAGCAAAAAGACTTCCACCAGGAGAAAGTTTTCGACAGTAAGGAGCTTTCCAGGAGCCCCGCCCTCCCATCCCGGCCAGCCCAAGTGCGTGGCGCACGCCGGGGCTCCGGCCGCGCACCCACCTGCCGTTCTTGGTGACGATCATCTCGTTGGTGAGCTGCTTGAAGCGCAGCCACAGCTCGCTCTCCTCCAGGCCCACGCGCAGCTCGCGCTCCGTGGGGTCGCCCTTCTCGCTGCCCGCCTGCAGCTCGCTCTCCACGGCGCTCAGCAGGTGGTCCACTCGGTGCTGCAGGCTCTTCCCTGCGCCCTCCGTGCCTGGGGAGCTCATCCTCCCGCCCGCCCCCTCCCCACCTCCCCCCGGAGCCCCGACTCGCTACCCGAGAGCCACCTTCACCCCAGTCGGCGGCCGCTTTTCCAAGAAAAGGGGCCGCTCGGGCCAAGACCCGCGACGGAGCCCGGGTCCCAGCACAGACCCGGGAGGAGGGCGAGGACGGAGATCTGGGGGGGGAGGGGGCGGGGGAAAGGGGTGGGGGGGAAGGTTATTCCACTTGAACTCCCTCAAGGCGCGACTAGAGTAGGTCTCTGGGGAGAGAAAATCGATCCCCTCCCCATAAATAGAGCCGCGGTGGCCGTGGAGGGGGGCGCGGCGGATTGGGCCGTACGCCCTTTGAAGTGCCAAGGTAGCTGCCCATTGGCCGCGCGCGGCCATATCAGACCCGGCCCGGCAGGCTGAGGAGGCCGGGGGCCAACAATGGGCTCCCGCGCCTGTTTCATGTAAATCCGGGGCCCCGGCCCAGCCCCTACACCTCCGCCCTCCCCCAAATGTTTGCACCTCCATCAAAGCGGCGGGGCGGGCCCGCGGGCCGGGAGGAGGTCGGGGGCGGGGTGGGGGTGGAGGAGCCGGGCTCCTGAGCTCGCCCCGGCCCGCACGTCCCCGAGGGGCTGCCCGGCCGCCCGCGACGCTCCCCAACTCCGGCTCGCGGGGCGCTCCTCGCTCTCCAAGCGCACCCCCGATCCCGCAGGTGTGCGCCAACCGGGAGTCGCACCGCGGCGCTCACCTGCGCCCTGGCCCGCTGACCTCCGTTCCCCGCCAGCGACCAGCGCGCACAGCCGGGCTTAAGGGCGCTCCTTGTCTGCCTCTCCCGGGTCGGGCTGGTCTCGCTCCTCCTCGCCCCGCGGCGCATCAGGTGGCTTCACCAACACCCACCACCGTGGATCAGCCCACCCGTCGTCCCCTGTTCCCCGCGGCCTTCACCTGTCTGGAAGGGAAGCCCCGCGCGCTCGGCGTCTCTGCCCATGAAAGAAACAGACGAAAATCAACCAAACGACCCCTTTTTGGAAGTTTTCTCGCTTCCCATATAAGAACAGGACTTTCATGACCAGGGCTGCTCGTGCACTGACTGACCTGGGAGTCTGCTTGGGGTCTGTGGTCTGGTCTTTGTTTTTGCGGAGGGTGGGAGTGTGAGGGGGCTGGCCCGGGTGATCCCCCGCCAGCGGGGTTCGAGGTGCGCTTCCCAGTCGGGCCCGGCCCGGCCACCGTGCCCGGCGGTGTGGGGAGCGGCCAGTTTATTACCTTTCTGTGAGAACCTCGACGAGGAGAGCGAAGGAAAGGTGACAATGAGCAGGAAATAGTTCAACAGAGTCTCTTTCAACAATAACCTTCCTCCTAAAATGGGAGCCCACGCAGGGGGAAGGAAGCTCTGTGTCTGAGCGCTGGCTGTGCGCCTCGGAACCCCTTGCCCACCGCTCTCACAAGAGCGGGTGGTTCCAGCCTCAGTTTCCCGGTCTTCTTCCCGCGCACCCCTCCCCACAGCCTCTGGGAAAAGCCCGTGCATCGAGTGGGGCACCCAATTCAGAACAGCCCTGTGTCCTAGCAAGAGGGCTCTCCGGGCAGAACAAGAAATCTGCACCTAGCGCTAACTCTTCCCTGCCCGGCGTCTGGCCGGGCTCGCTCGGGGTGGAGAATTATGAGGGAAACTGCCCGAGGGACCTGGGCTGGGACTCGGAGGACCAGCCCGCCTCTGCCTTCCAGGAGCCTGCTCCCGCAGGGCACCGGCCGCCCCCCGGGTGGGATGAGCTCGCTTCCAGGGCTTCTTTTCCGCCCATCTCCAAATGGAGACTGAGGAGTCGGGAAGCCTGGCGCACCTCGCTACTGTCCTCATCTCTGTTTCTTTTGTTGTCTAGGATACATGAAATGCCCAGGGGGCTGACCCGACGGGGGAAGGTTCCTTCTGGAAAGAGGCACCAAAAGGACCTCATTTGCTCCTAGCGCCGACCCTCCAGAACGGCCTTCCACCCGGCTCTTCGGGCCGTGGGCTCTGAGGGGCTTGTGTGTGTGTGTGTTTCTTGAGAAAATTCAAATATCTGTAGTGTCACCTATGGAGCCTAAGACCCCCGAGTCTCCGCACTCAGCATAAAGGGGAAAGGCGGGGTGAGGTGGAGGAAGAAGGGTGGGTCCCAGGCAGTGGAGGAGCTCCGAAACGCTCCTGACGCTCCTCGACCCCTAAGGCGGGAGCTATCGTGGCGCTGACCACTCGGGGGTCGATTTTTCCAAAGTCCAGAAGAGCTCGTGAAGACTGGGGTGTTTACCAGGTCGCTCCAGGACTGTGGTTCTGATTTCAGTTCAGCTCCACAAACAGGAGCCGGCACGGTCAAATATGAATAAAACGCCGGCAGGAAAGAAAGTTACGTTTCAAACATGCGCAGTGATATTGCTACCCTCCACGAATGGAGTCCGAAGTCTTCAAGAGCAAGATCCAGAAATCTGACCACAGGAGTGGGGGCGTCCCAGGCTGGAAGTTACTGACTGCTCCATAGCTGGGGAGCATGTCTCGTCCTTCACAACCGATTATTTTTCTTCTCCTTTCTGTGCCTGATTTTCTGGATCTTTGTTTCTTAGTTCTCAGGACAGCGTCTCCACTCTCTCGGCCTTTTCAATGAAGGCTGCAGTGCATGACAGTTTACAGCCAAAAACTTCCTCCGGCCCAGCTATAAAGAATTCCCAGTTAATAACAACGTGCTTCCTTGCGGGGAGGAGGGGCTGAGGCACTTCTAGCTGTTTCTCTCCCAACGTCTGTCTCTTCTTGGGAAGAAGCCCAGCCATTCAGGGAAAATAAGAAAAGGCCTTATGGCTGGGCCTCAGGGTGCAACTGGTCCCCCCCACACACAAAATAACTTAAGAAACACTTACAAGAAATCACGGGCGTGCACACACACACACACACACACACCCCTCAATTCCCAGAGAGGTAGTTTTCTCCAGGCCCAACACTTCTCAAGCAACAAAACCATTTGTCTTTTAGGAGCAAGTATCACCGGTGCTGTAAGAGGCTCAAGGCCAGCCAGAGCAGGGGACAGCATCGTGGGACCCTTACCATGCACTCCAGTTCCCACTTTCTGGAAGAAAAAATAATTTTCTGATCACATAATTTGAGCTTACTGTAGAATATACTATATATATCTGTATATACATAATATGTGTGTGTATGTGGAAATAAAAACCTCAAGCTCTGTTCACTGTTCGTATTTGGGCGGATTTTCCTCACCTTTTTTCATTTTGTTCTTCTGGTGAGTTCTTCCTCTCCTCCTGGTTAAGCAGACTTGACAAAAGCACTTGCAAGTCCTAAATTGAAGACAACATGTAAAGGTGCTTCACAGCAAATCACTTCTGTCACAGTTGGCTTATTTGTCTTGCCTGTTGAAAGAAACCCAATGAATTTTGTCACGGTTTTTAAAGTTGCATGATATAATTCTTCAGACTCCTTAGCATTGAAAATTTTAAAAGGCCATTGGGTTGTTTGGGGCATCTCTGGTTTGTGGGAAAGAACAAAATCATGTTTTTTGAAGTCTTTTTCTGAGTCCAATGGCCCAACTCTGCCAACTCAGACTCTCCTCTGAGCTTTGTGATGCTTGTCCAGAGCTGCAGGGGAAGGGTGTGGCCTTTGCAGATGCAGGGTTGGATGACCATCAGCTGAAGGAAGCACTTCAAGACCCAGCCCATCCTTGATACACATTCTGAGCCGCCGCGCTTTGTCACACACGACAGTGTACGGTTTCGTGACGGGAGGTCACATGTTAAAAACAAACCAGCCTGAATGCTTGGGGTTATGACATTTCTCCTTAAGGTTCCAGTGCAGCTGCTCCAGGCCCCTTGGAACTCAAGGCTGCAGAGGAGAAAGCTGTGGGCAGCTGGACTAGGGTCCCTCACGTGGCAGGTAGCTTGAGAGCTTTCTGTCCGGATACTTAGTTTTCCAATCCTTGTAGTTCACAGGCTTCTTCCCGATGTATTCCAGCGAGATCTCTTTTCCCTGATTTCTCTTGGAGTGCAGGGCAGGCCCTCTCGACAGTCTCTGCAGTTGTGACTCACTGGTAGCAGGTTCAGCTGTTCTGTTTCTTCCTCGGGGTTATCTGTACTTCCAAATCCGGTCACCCTTGCCTGTCCCCAGCTTCTCCCACCTTCTCCCCTGGTTTCACCTCTCAGACCTTCTGCCTGTATTAAGCGCCTTGTGAAAGGTTTTTTCCACACCACCCTGTCAAGTCACCTCAGTGTCACTTTTGGTGTTTACGGCCTCCCTTGCAGATTTTATTTCTCCGTTGAAGCTTTGGTTTTCTAACAGTCCCCACTTCCTCCATGTCCCGGGTCCCCTTCTCCCGCTACCTTCTATCTCACCCTGCTCCTCAAGGCTCTGTTTCTGTTTCTGAGAGGCCGTGGTTTTCCGTCTTACTGAGAAGGCCAAACAGTTTTCTGAATTTATCTTCCGGATCCTGTCTATTATTTCCCGAGGCTGCGTCTCCTTTGAGTCTATGAAGCACCCCCTTAGCCCTATCCCTTGGCCCCAAGCTCTTTTCTTTTCCCACATTCTCCTCTTAACTAGGGGCCGTCTCCCCAGCCGGCTGCCAGCCCGTGGATCACTCTCCGTGGACCCTGTTGTGGAGGACGCTGCCATCACAGCTACCCTGTGAGATAGTAGACGGACGTGCAGGGTCTGTGTTACTCACCGTGAAACCAGCCCTTGGCCTGTGGAGGGGACTCGACAGGTTCCTAGTGACGACTGGCTTGGCAAAACTGGAAGGCAGCTAGCCTGTGTCTCTAGGAGGAGCAGGAGCCACCGTTCTCCAAATCCCCCTGGGCACGTGCTGTGGGGCATTTTAACAACACTGGACTGGCATTTACCCTTGACGTTTACTAAAATGCAATCCATGGAAGCTAGAGTCGTCTTTCTTTCTTTAGTCATGCACTCATCAATTCAAATCGTCAACTGTCTTGAAGACAGTAAAGGAAGGATTCCCAATGGAAATTGTGTATCAAATGAGACCTAAAAAATGAGTAGAAATGAACTCTTCCCAGCGAAACAATGAAGGTGAAGGGAATAGGAATGTCATTCCAGTGGTAAAAGTACTCAAGAAATCCTGGCTGGGGACTCTACTCCATCATTTAATTAACGATTATATGTAATACTACTGGAACTTCTCTTTCTCCTTAGTTTGGAAAACTTTAGTTTGGAAAATCCTATTTTGGCACTAAATGAAATCTAGAGTCCCAAATCAATTCTCTTGTAGAAAAGAATATTGGAAATAAATGCAGGCAGATGTCTGTATGTACCTGCTTATGCTGGACAGGCTCTAACTGCTGTAATCACTGTTTAGCAGGAAAAGTAGACATTGTCTAAAGTTGTGACAAGTTGTGACGTTGCTATGAAAGGGCTTGTTACTGCAGGCTCTGAGATTCTGCGATTCTGCGGCCTCACATTGCCCAGAGGAAGCAGAGACAGCTTGGGGATGCAGGGCCCTGGGGAGAGGGCAGCGCTTCGGGCCAGTAGTGGAAGGGAGGCAGCTCTTTCTGTGGAAGAACCAAACGATATGAGTACGGCTGGACTGGACCCAGAACGTGAGGACATGCAGGGACCCTGGAGAGCTGAGGATGCCGAGTGCTTCGGGGTTTTTATGTGCCTGATTCTGGAGCAAAGATGAAAACAACAACCAAGAGAAAGTCGACTTTTAATGACAGTAGAGTCTCAAAAGGCACAACCACCTGTTTGATAAGAACGAGTGGGACGCTAAGGCAGGAGGGCCAAGCCTGGCAGGAAATTTTATGGTGAGACAGACGTGCCAAGTGTGTGACACGGGAAGATGACACACGAGGGCAGAGATCAAGCAGGGAGGCATGGGAGTGCGGCCCCGGGCAGACCTGGAAATGGGCAGGATGTCAGGATCTTCAGGGACCAGATAGGAAGAATTCCAGGAAAGGTCTGCAACATACCCTAGAAACCTGTAGACTCCTTCAGAGGCTTCCTGTAGAAATTCCCACAACTACTATAGACAAAGACAGAAATGAACAGAGGAGAATAGAAGAGTGATCAGATTGTAAGAATAGCGGGGGAGAGCTACTCTGGGGACAGGGAAAGGAGGGGAGACAAGGCAGACCCCCAGCAGAACCCTGCAAAAGGACTTGAGGGGAGCACTGGGGTGAGAGGGAGAGCTGGAGAGCGACAGACAGAAGAGCCTGCGGGCAGCTGGGGGCTGGGCTCCTGTGCATCTGGTTGGAAGGATGTGAGGGAGGAGCTAAGGTATGTCCTCCTGCATATCAAGTACCAGACTGATAGTGAAAATGAGACGAAGGGAGGGCTTCGCATGCCTGTGAGAAAAGATTGCCAGTCAGTGGTTCCCACCCCGGGGACTTTTCCAGCTGAAAGAAGCCACTGAGGAGGAGAGCCCATTTGGAAACTGGGATTAGCACTTTCTACAACTTCGCTCACGTGGCTTCCAGGGTACACCCCACCCCAGAACACCAGGCGGAGGAGTTAACGTCCACGGAGGCCTATCACGTGCAAGGAACAGTGCCTCCTTATCACCTCCACACCAGCAGCCCTGCAAGGTGGTGACATCTCCCCGTTTATGTTCTGGCAGCTAAGGCTCCAGAGAGAATAAAAAATGGAGTAGAAATTGGATTTCTGATTTGTCTCATTTTAAATTCATCTTGTTTCCAATAGACTACGTTAAATATATGGCCCATGGAAACAAACGTATTTTTCTCCCTCCCACCCACCGCATTCATATGACTATTTATAAAAGGAATCTGGCGTGTGTGTGTGTGTGTGTGTGTGTGTGTGTGTGTGTGTGTGTTTGGGGAGGGGGAACTGGTTGGCTTAAATACTTTTGAATTAGTAATATAAAGGATGACAATATAACAGGAGCTGGAGAAGGAAAATCTCTTAACTTGCAATCCAGCGGGAGATAGTGGTAACTAGAGAGAAGAGCACAAGGCAATGGTGCTTAAGCCTAAATACATTATGCTAATCAAGTTTCCACAGGGCCCTGTGACAGCCAGTACTATTCTCCTCCTGCTTTGAAGATTTTCATAGTAAAATAAAATGTAGATCAGAGAGGGAAACAAGTTTCCCCAGGATCACACAGTTAGTGTGGAACTAGAATTCCAAGTTATGCTTGTGGACTACACTAATTCCAGAGCAGGAGTAGGAAGACTCAAATATGTTCCTTGGTCTTTTAGTAACTCATTATATGATTACCAACTTGTTGTATGAATTTCACACATCCTCATTAACCTCAGAGGCCGCTTTCAAAAAGACCATACTACTATTCTAGCTCCTTCGTTTGGGTGCTAGAGGGATTAATGAGATTAAAGGCACTGGAAGAAAAGCCTGAGCATGTTGTGGGATCGTGTACAGTGTTGTCGACTGGAGTTTGGATGCAAGGAATAAGTTCTCCTATATTTCTCATGTTTGGGGAAAAATAAAATTGTGTTTAAGTTTTAAAACCTAATTAAAACTTAAACATATGGGAATTTTGTTATTTTTTTACAATAGGAAATCATGTGAAACATTGGTTGGCTAGTTGGCTAGAGTATAGGATTAAAGATGAGATAAATTATGGCCTTAAAATGAGAAAATCATTTGACATCTTTAGCCTGAGCTTCTTTCACAATTTGTAACGTGGATATGTGGGTTCCATGCAAAGGTTGTGAAGGTTAATAAGATGTGGTTGTGACCCAGTGCCGTTTCCAGTTACACACTGAGGCGATTTTACTCCTAAAATCGAGGGGCTCAGTGTCCAGCATGGGACCAAACTTTTTTTCAGTCTTTTGAAAATAAAGACTCCAGTCAACAGACTGGCAGAAGATTGAGATCTTCAGCATGGGAACGTGCTGAGCGGTATCATTATTAAAAGTGTGCTCTTGGAAACACTTTCCATTAGAGAAAAATTATAACAAGTATATTGAATGATTGGCCACTCAGCTATTTGCCATCATCCTTGGCTTGAAAAAACTACACCCAATCTAGAAAATTCCTTATACAATTTTAGCTTCCCTATCCATTTGTTCATACATGAGCATCTTGCCCCTGTAGTCTGTTTTCACGACAGTAGGCAAAATAAACCCTTCCTTCACCTTCCACTCCAGCCCCAGATGTTTATGGAGAGCAGAGCGCTGATGGTGGCGTGGGGGGAATTAACTCTGATGCAAAGGTAGCCTTCAAGTTCACTACCAGGAAAGCTATGGTAGAGCTCATAAAACAGAAGGGCTCACAGACCAAATGAAGATGCTCAAATCACAAGATTCAGTGAATCAGTTAGAAACGTACCAGGAGAGGCAAAGGAAAGGAAATTGGGCAGGTCCGCTAATCTGGACAGAAGGCACTCACCACCTGAGCCCAGGTCCACAGTGCCCACATAGCTGGCTCTCTTCGCCGCGTCACCTGCCCGATGATAGTGTGGTGATGTGGACCAGAGCTGAGGCTGAGCAAATGGGCTCAGAAGATGCTCAGAGAGTAAATCGTATCAGGAACCCTCATGGACTCTGACCCAGCATCAACAAGAGAAACTAGTGGGCAGTCTCGTTCCATCTGTCCCCTTACTACAATCATCTCCACCCACAGGTTACTTTGAAATGAATCCCAGACATTAGACCTCTTCATCCATAAAAGAGATACTGCAGCATGTATCCCTAAAAGAGAGGATTCTTCTGGCTAAACCTAACTACCATACCACTGTCACACCTAAAAAAATTAACAAGAATTCCTTAACGTCATCAAAAATCTATTCAGTATTGAAACTTCCCTATCTGTCTCATAAGTCCATGAGAAAATTCTTATACATATCTTTTGATGCCCATGTGCAAGAGTTCCTGTAGATGGGTTGTAAGCCTAGAAAGGGAATTTCTGGGTAATGTCCACCTTCAGTATTTCTAGAATACACTAAATTGTTTTCCAAAGAGGTTGCACCAAATTTGCATGCCACCTGCACTATGTAAGTTTCCCTCACTTTGCATCCTGGCCAACACTTAATATTGTTGAATTTTATAATTTTTCCAATCTAATGGGTATAAAAAAGAATGTCATGGTTTTAAATAGCATTTTCCTGATTACTAAAGATTCTGAGTATCACGTTGAATCTTTTTTTAAAATTCAATTACAGGAGTTCTTTTAAGATGCTGGTACTAATCGTTTGTCCATTTTATAAATAGCAACACATTCTCCCTCTTTGTGACTAGTCTTTGCACGTCCTTGGTGATGTGCTTTTGTGGACAGAAATTTTCAATTTTGATATGGTCAAATTTATCACACTTTTCCTTTCCATTTTACGCTTTTTGTGCCTTTGTTTGAGAGCCATTCCTACCCCAAAGATGATAGTCTCCTGTATTATTAAAGTTGTATAGCTCTGCCTTTTGACGTTTATGACTTTAATCCACATAGAACTGACTGCTGTGCATCAGATGAGATGGAGATCCAATCTCAATGTAGAAAACCAATTGTCCAAGCACCATTTATTTAATCATCCACTGTTTCACCAAAGATCAGCAACAAATCTGCCATAAATAGTTTCCATTCTACATATGATTTTGGGCTCTTTATTCTAATGCATTGATGCTTTTATCTACCCTTGCACAATAAAGCACCATTTTAATTGCTACATAGCTTTAAAGTAGGGCCTGATGTCATGTAGGACAAGCACCCAGCCTTTACTGTCTTCTGTTCCAGTATGTCTTCCTTGTTACGGCCACTTGCTCTCCTACATATACTTAAGAATTAGCCTGGCAAGGTCCATGAAAACTTATTGAAATTGCATTAAATCTAAGGATCAGATTGGGGAGAACTGACACCTTTTAAATATATAGTATGTCTATCCGTGAGCATGATGCCTCCTTTTATTTAGTTCTTTTTTAATGTCTCTCAATAAACGTTTCATAACTTTTTCATAAAGGACTTATATATTTTTTCAAATTTAATCCTAGATAATCAACTTTATCGCTATTGTAAATAGAGTCTTTTAAAAATTATTTCATAAAATTATAAAATTTTTATGTAAACATTTTTATCACATCATAAAATCTCATATAAATATCATATAAAATCTCATTATAAAGCAAACACTTAGCAACCACCGCCCAGGTCAAACAATAGCACATCTCCAGCAACCAAGAGGTTCTCCTTCCAATCACAAACCCCTCCCTCCCTTTTAAAGTTAATTATTTTCCAGAAAGTTATGATATTTTCTTGCTTGTTTTCTTTGGGATTTTTCTATTAAAAAAGTTTTATATCTTTTGTAAACTTTATAGCTTTTATTTCTTTTTCTTGCTTATTATACTTGTCAAACTTACCAGTACAACTTGAATAAAGATGGGAAAATAGGCATTCTTCTGTTGTTCCCAACTTCAAAAGGAAAGGTTTCAATATTTCACCATTAACTATATTATTTTTTTACAAATATTTTTTTAAATACACTAACAGATTAAGGAATTTCTCTCATTCATAATTTGCTATTATTTTTATTAGCAGAAATTATTGAAATAAACAATATATTACTAGGTTCAATTTGTTAATATTTTGTTTAAGAATTTTCCAACTATGTTCTTGAATGAGATTAGCCTGCATTTTTCCTTCCGGGTTATGCCGGCTTCACAAAAAGAGTTGGGGGATGCGCTTTCTTCTTCCATTTCTGGAAGAGTTCATATATGAAAAATTGCATTATGTCTTCCTGAAATATTTGTACAGAATTCACCAGTGATACCACATGGGCCTAGAGTTTTCTTATTTTATTTGTGGGAAGGTTTTTAAACCATGGATTCAACTTATTTAATAATTGTAGGACTCTCTGTGTTTTCTATTCTTCTCACTGAAATAATTTGCTAGGAGTTTGTCCACGGTTGCTATGGAGATGTCATCCATATTTCCAAATTTACTCCTTTGTAAGTGTCCTATCTTTTCTCTCTGGCTTCTTTAAAGAACTCGACTTTACACTCGCTGTTCTTTTTTATTTATTGCTCTTGTGATTCTTTGGGATCCTCAAATCCAAGGATTGATGTCTTTCATCAATTCTGGAATTTTTAAATTTTTTCTTCAAATATTGCTTCTTCCCCACTCCCTCGATTATTCCTCCTACCTAGAATTGTAATTAAACGTATGTTGGACTTTTTCACTGTAGCCTCTGTGTCCCTTAACCCCACTGTTACATGTTCCATCACCTTGTTTTTCTGAGCTGTATTTTGAATAATTCCTTTTGGTCTACATAGTTCCCTAATTCTATCTTCAAGTATGCCTAATCTACTCTTTAACCCACTCGTTGAATATTTATTTTTATTTGTTACATGTTTCTACTCTAAAAGCTTTATTTCATTCTTTTTCAAACATCTTTGATTCATTTTTATGGTCTCCTTACTCATAATTTAAAATTTCTTTTTAAAATTTTTTTTTTAAAGATTTTATTTATTTTATTTTTCCCCCCAAAGCCACAGTAGATAGTTGTGTCATAGGTGCACATCCTTCTAGTTGCTGTATGTGGGACGCGGCCTCAGCATGGTGGGAGAAGCGGTGCGTCGGTGCGCGCCCGGGATCCGAACCCGGGCCGCCAGCCGTGGAGCACGCGCACTTAACCGCTAAGCCACGGGGCTGGCCCTAAAATTTCTTTAACCATATCAATCATACTTATTGTATTTCTGTATCTGATAATTTTCATTATCTCAATTCTCTGTACCTCTTATTTCTATTTGTTCTCATTCACAGTTCTGGGTTTCCACGTGGAAAATGTCACATTTTTAGTGAATATATTAATTACTTGATGGTGTCATCATTGCTTATCATCACTTTGAATTACAGAAAAAGAAATCTGCCATTTAATTGTTCCTTTGGGAGTTTCAACGTTTCTTCATCCCCTTCATCTAGGTAGGATGCTACAGTCTTATTCTTAATCCACGTAGTTGGTCCAATATCTCCTTGCCGTCTTAGCCTCCTAAATGAAGAAAAGAGGAAAACTATATATAAAAACTCTAAAGAGAAAATGCCTTGGGGATGTGCCACCCAACACCTCTTATAACTCTCATTCTTGGCCATTTGCTGTAATTCACTAAGGAATTAGGAAACAGTTCACCTCCCCCTATTCCTGCCATTCTCCCAGGAGTCTCCATCTCTTTGGGCTGCTGACCCAGCTAACTCTCCAGCACTGAAATCCCAGAGGCCTTCACCCCCACTCCACCAGGGGCGAGCACTCTCCCTCTGGCCTTTGGGCGTTGCCCAAAGCTGCTCTGACTCAGTATCCTGCTCTGACCACAACCTCCTGTCCTCCAGTGTCTCCTGCTTTCACTGCCACTCCAATTTGTTCTTGATCTCCTGGGGAACCACACCCTCTAAGCCTAGGCAGAGAAAAAACAGCCAACCACAACTCTGTGCATCTGAATTGCTTGTTCCAGAGTCAGCGGTGGTCTGGTCATCCCAAGAGAAGCAGGTTCACCCATCGTGTGTTCTGGAAGGTTGATCCTAAAGGAAGAGAGAGAGAGAGACTTCTCTTAAAGATTGTATTTAGGGCCGGCCCAGTGGCTTAGCGGTTAAGTGCTCGCGCTCCGCTGCTGGCGGCCCAGGTTCGGATCTGGGCGGGCACCGACGCACCGCTTCTCCAGCCATGCTGAGGCCGCGTCCCACATACAGCAACTAGAAGGACGTGCAGCTATGACACAACTATCTACGGGGGCTTTGGGGGAAAAAATAAATAAATAAATAAATAAAATTATTTAAAAAAAAAGATTGTATTTAAAGTATTTTTTCTATACATAAACTCTTAAAATGATGTTAATAGCAATGCATATTTTTTCTGCAAATACAAGGTTTTTTCCATTTCCTTGAACCTCATGACATTAACCTTTTTTGGATCACAGATTTCCTTAAAAATCTAATTAAAAAAACACACCCCGGGGCCGGCCCGGTGGTGCAAGCGGTTAAGTGCATGCTCTCCGCTGCAGTGGCCCGGGGTTCCCCGGTTCAGATCCCGGGCAAGCACCGACGCACTGCTTGGCAAGCCATACTGTGGCGGCGTCCCATATAAAGTGGAGGAAGATGGGCACGGATGTTAGCCCAAGGCCAGTCTTCCTCAGCAAAACAAGAGGACTGGCAGAGGTTAGCATAGGGCTGATCTCCTCACACACACACACAAAAACAAAAAACAAAACACCCCATGAATCCTTTCTCCAAGCAAATCATATGTACATAATCATATACAACATATTTTAAGGGGTTTACATCCCCGTCAGCTTATGAACATTATGTTAAGCACCTCTATCTACCATAAGTTTGCCAGTAGATTTCCCCATTCAGTGGCTCTTGGAAGCCTGTTTCGCTTGTAAAGTTTTCATTGCATATACATCCACACTTACCAATATCCCTACCTCTAGTCCTGATCATGTGAATCCATAATGCTATTATATCTCAAACTGGAAATTCTGACCACTGGGGAAATTGTGGAAATGTTCTTCAAAATTTTGGAAATAAAGCATATGGATTAGCATTTCATACTCAACAACTCTGCTTTGGAAGATGTTTTGAGAGCCACAGATACTATTGGCTAAATAAAACAGCATCTGCTTCTAGTAAGACAAGCTAATCTTCACCAAAACCAGTTGGCAATGAAAACAAATCACTATTGACAAAGGTGTGTGCGTGCACATATGTATGTGTGCATGTCCGTGTGTGTGTGCAGGAAAAATATCATCTCTATTGCAACTTGTAAGAAAATCCAATTAATGACTCATGACTTTACATCTGCTATATGTTTTGGCTTGAAGTTAATATCTACAAAACATCTATAAATCAATCAAATTTGAGGGCTACCCGGGAAACAGAGACTAGACAACAACCCGTGTCAGACGATCCTGTCCTGTCTGCAGTATGGGTGTACACATGGGTGCCCAGAAGAACAGCATCTGTGACCTTTTTGGAGGGCAGAAAGCAGGGTTGGCCTGGAATGGAGGGGAACTTCTGACTCCTCACCAGCCCTCGACCAGCAATGAGTGCGTGCCGCTTTCTCGGGCTCTCTAAAAGTCACCTGTCTCTGTGCTATACTGCATCTTTATGGTAAGAGAGTAAGATGGTTATGCTTTAAAGTGCAAGGTGCATTAATTAAAATATTAACTCTGTTCATTTCACTCTGCTGGAAAGGTCTCCAAAAACAAAAGTGGTGATTGACAAGACACCTAAGTGATAAGAGACTGAATCCTGGTGTCTTGTCTTGAAGGCTCTATCATGCCACATCAAATTGCTCTAACACTAAAAACAACTGTCCCACAAACGCAACCGAGCATAATCAGAGACCGGGCTGCAATTGGGTTTCTCCCTAGTTGGAGGCAGACTCACCAATGCTGCTTCAGCTGGCAGCCCTGGAGCTTCCCTTTCCCCTTCATATGAGGTTAATGGGAATGGATGTAAGGTGCCCGGCATAGAAGATGTGCTCCATCATACAGTGGACATTTAGCATAACTGCTGTCTGAATGGACGTAACTCGTCCTGCACAAAGAACTCGACATTCAAAGAGCTCATACCATGCGCCAGGCGTTGTGGAAAGCATCTTATCTACATCACTGAATTTAGTCCTCGCAACAACCCTAGAGTGGATATTCTTGTACCCATTGACTAAGGCCACGCAGGTAGAAAGGCACAGGCAGGAGCTGAATCAGGTGTGTCCTGCAACGCCTACAAAGCCATTCTGCCTCTGCATGAGAAGGCGAGAAGTGGGCATCATATAGATTTTATAGATGGAAAACTGAACCAGAAGGAACTCATTTATTCATTCATTTGGGAAAAATTAATTGAGCTCCTGCTGTGCAACAGTTACCATCCCAGAAGCGGGAGGCACTTTGGAGAGCAAGTCAGCCCCTGTCCCCTGGCTGGGCATCCAACATGGTGGAGGGCGGCAGGAGAGACGAGCAGAAAGACAAGCCAATGACCATTCATGGACCTGCGGGTCCACAGTGACGAAGTGGAGGAAAATGCCGTGATAGGAAGGATGAGGAAGGGCGGAGCACAGTGTGGGTACCCACCTTCACCTAGGAGCATCCTGGAAGGATTCCCGGAGAAAGTGGTATTTGGGCTGAGATCTAACATAGGAGCCTGCCACACTCAATCTGGCATTCAGGTTTCTTAGTTCTCAATTCCCTTTACCCTCCCATTGCCAGATTCTCCTCCAAAACTGCAGCTGGGATTCTCTGCAATATTTCTCATTTCTGGCATTTTTCTAGTGTACTCACACGCCACACAAAGCCTCTTGGTGTCTTCTTGTTTTCTGACTGGCAGCTCTTTTCCTGCTGGCTGGGCCGTCGCATTTCAGGAAGCTGAAGGGAGGCAGTGCTTCGGGCTGCTGACCGTCTGGCTGCCCGGCCTCCCCGCTCCTCTCCGAGGGCTGCGCTCCTCGCGGCCTGTGTCCGCCCGGGAACACATGATCCAGCTTTCGGAAGCAAACATCACTGTCATTTTCTGTTGTTATTGTTTTCATTACATTCAGAATACTATGAGAAATGATTTTTATAACAGAATTTGGTAAAGTTGGACTAGCAATGATCATTAAAATATATGTTTATTTATTCATATTTAAAATTTTTTCATTATGTAGTATTTGATATTTTGGAAGATAGTACCTTATTGCTAAGAAATACTATTTATGTCCCTGTAATACTCTGTGAGCTCATCTCATCTATGATCGCCCATGGAGTGGTGGCTTTGCTGGGCAGTACCGTGGCATGGAGGGAAGGGAAAGGAAAATCAGACCACAGAAAGGCAGGTGCTATTTTGGTTTCATTTTGTTTTTAGGTTCGACTCAAGATTAGATTTTTATTTCTTCAAAACCAAAATTAACCTCTCTGTCCTCTGGTCACAACATCAAGATCAAGAATGGAAACGCAGTTCAGTAAGAATGTAACGCGTCTTTGTCCTTAATTCTAAATGGTGGCCACTTCTTACAGGCAGCCCTCCTATATGCGCCAGGACTTTCACTGCACAGCCTGCTGACACGCAGCAGGGAGGGTTCTGTGCATTCACAGTCAGCTCCCCACGGCCCGCCCCTTGCCCACATCCCCCCAGATCTGAGGACAGAGCCTCCCTGTGCAGCTCCCAGACCAAGACAGTACTGACCAGCCCTCCGACTCTGCCCTCTCCGTCCACGTCTGCAAACTGGCCGTTTCTCTCCAGCAGGCTGCTCCGGGTAGCACCAAACAGAGAAAAGCAAATACAGAAGCTGTCAGGCCCACACTCCTTGAACACACAGTACTGTGTTATAATGCCCTCAGTATTTTTTCTCGCTGGAAGCCTTTGGCTTGTATTCATCTTGAAGGAAACAATGGCAAGCCACGGGTGAAGAAAGCCTTTCCAGTCTGCATTCACGTGTGGGTGAATTACACGGATTTTGTATGAAGCACATGAAGTCCACCCATTATTTCAGCCCATGAAACTACGCTTTCCTTTTGCTCCTACAGAATATTAAAAATAAAACCTGGCCTAAAATGGGCCTCAACCCAGAAAGTTTGGGGCCGAAGGAGTGCCCATGGCTGAAAGGATGTCCCAGGTTCGGGGTGACGATTTCCACCTCCTGCAGGCTGCTTGCCGGCTGTGAACATGAGTGCTCACCAGCCTCCGAGCCTGTTTCCTGATCTGCAGTACGTGACGAGAACACTTAATGACTCAGAGGGCCGTGAGAAGGACAGAGTGACATACATGTCCACAGGGAAGCTGGCACAGTGCCTAGAACAGGGTCACTAGCTGCCACTTCTCTCTCAAGGCTAATAATAGATGCAACATTCATCACTGCACTGTCCCCGCCCTGCGCCTCACCAGCATCCTGGGCTGCCCGGGGATGTTGGGGACAGAGGCCAGGACGCTGTGTGTCTCATGGGGAATTCCCTTCAGGCCTCCACCAGCCCTGGAGGCTGGGGACCTGTGGGTTACCCTTGGGTCAAATCACGGACCCCACAGTGACAGCTGTCAGAATGTCTCCCTCCATATAACGCCTGTAGTGGCAACTGCAGACCCCACACGCGCTCACTTGGCTCTCACGACAGCGCTGTGAGAACACAGAGTAATGATTGTTGTCATTGGTTTATTTTTGAGGACACAGACGCTGGACACACCAGTGTCCAGTGTCACCCACCACCAAAGGTGGCCCTGGGCTAGGTCCCAGGGGACTTCATCCTTCCTTTCCACGTTGCTTCTCCCGGTAAGGCCACAACAGCTGAAGCAAAGTACGGGGTGAGGCCTCTGTGGGTGCGGCCCCTGTGGGTGAGCCAACAGCAAGGCCCTGGGGGGCTCTGAGCAGGGCTGGGGGCACCCGCAGGCAAAGGAGAGGCAACTGTGAGCTGCCCCAGCACGGGTGCCCTTTCCCACTGGGATGAGACAGGTGCCTGAACGCCCTGCCTGCCATTTGTCCCCGTACACATGATACAGCAAACACCAAGGCAGAAACAAACACAGCCTTTCATCAGCTCCTGGGGAACAGCTGTTTGACAAATTGCTTTTCTTGGGAAAG
Organism: Diceros bicornis minor; assembly: GCF_020826845.1. Taxonomy (NCBI): domain Eukaryota; kingdom Metazoa; phylum Chordata; class Mammalia; order Perissodactyla; family Rhinocerotidae; genus Diceros; species Diceros bicornis. Next base: position 5,031,205 of record NC_080778.1, on the reverse strand, counting down.
TACTCAGGCCTACAGGAGGGTCCACAATAATTAGAGGATGCGGTACCTGCCTTTGAGGCGTTTATAGAGCTCAAACAGCTACAGACTGTGACACGAGGAAGGGTAATTTCAGCCCCAGCTGAGGCAAGAGCTAGTGATGAGGGAGATAAATCCTGGAATGCCTCCTGGAAGAGGTGACAGATTAGGTGACAAGAGGGAGGAGCTAAAGAGAGTGGGTCAAACTCAGTCTCAGAGGAGGGAATTTCCCTGTCATCTAAACAGGGAGCAGGGGAAAGGACACTAGCCAATATTTCAACTTAGTAAGCAAAATGTGGTTGGGTGTGCATGGGTGCCCTCTGAAGGTGCAGTTTAATGCCACGAGCAGGTTCATGTTGTTGCTGAATCTGGTCTTGGGCCAAGCAGGGAGACGCGTCTGCCTGTTGGCTGTCTCTGAATGTGCAGGGCAGAGCATGACAGGATGCAGAGTCACTGTCATCAGAGGTCCTTCCTAGATGGAGCCTGAGGGGGTCCTGGGCACCTCCCCTGTGCTGGGGCCTCCGGGCTCACGAAACCTCTGGGTGCTTACAGGCACCTTTGGTTGATGCTCAATGAGGATACTGTCAACCCAGTCATCCTCCATTTGGTCCAGGAACTGAAGCCCCTGATGGGCTGAGAGGAGCATCCTGCACATTTCCAGCCCTCTGCCCAAGTATCAGTGTGCAAAAATAAACAAAGTTGGCTAAACTTTGTTCTGAGTTTGGCTGCAAACACATCAACTTTGCAAAGATTTTTTTTCCCCAAATGGGTTTTCCTTAGTCATCTGCAATTCTAAGAATCCTAAATCTCCACATGTCTATGTACACAATATAAGAAAATTGATGCAAACCAAAAGAAGGAAGCAAACTGAGGATTTTTGAAAACTTAGTCTTCTATCTTTTTAAACTTAAAATTTTGCGGTTTTTATCAGCTACAAACGTGAATAGGATGTCTCCTAAGGGTGTAAATTAAATATTATAAAGTGCTCCGAGCAGCTAAGGGGACTTGACTTCACAGACTGTTTCGCATGCCACCCTTGGATCAGCTACACGGCTTCCGCCTTCATTCCTGTCTTGCAGGAAACACGGATCAGCGGATGGAAGAGAAGACTTTGCCCATCAACGTTTCAATCCAGTCCCGCTGTGTTTCCATGATTATTTGGATTGGTTTAATCCAAACAAAGAGACTATTTTGAAGACATTCAGCCAATTTCTGATCAGAAGGACTGTCGGCCAAGCCAGCCCACCAGATCTCACGGAGCTGTCACACACGGGATCAGGGGCTGGACGGGAACCTTCAGGACAGGAGCCATATTTGCATTTCCGAGGCCAGACCACACTTTTCCTATATATTGCTATTTCCCCAACTATTTGAACTGATTAAAGGAGGATAGAAAACGACTTACGCCCCTAAATTGCAACAACAAAGGCTGGGTTTCTCTCTTCAATCAAAATAGCAGGGCTGCCTGATTCAAATGCTAATAGCTGGGGCCTGAATTGGCCACTAAAAGGGAGACACTTTTCCCTGCAAACGACCAGAAAGTCACTCCTTTGCTGCAAGAATCTACAGGATTCTTCCAGCTGGACGTTCTGTTAAATGGCTTCATGGGCAACATCCTGGAGGGAATCTCGGGGTGCAGGGTGCTCAGGGTGTCAGTTTCTGGAGAAAAGAAGAAGGTGGCCTTCAATTTGAACAAGGCTCTTAACTCTGTCGTAATGCCCCATCTGCCTGGTACATATCCAGGAAGACATTTGAACGGATTGGTGCAACTCGCAAATTCTTTGTTGGAAAAGGCCCCAGTTTTAGAGTTGGTTGTCACCATCTTAACTTATCCTAATTCTGAGGTGACCTTGCTTCTTTGGGCTCTAAAGAAAGCTCCCTACCGCCGTATCCCCAAACCCCCAGTCATATCCCCCCATCCCAGTCTTCCCACCAGGCGCTGTGCATCCCAGTACTCTGCTCGCTCATGGGAGCTGAAGACAGCGGACTTGGGGCCAGATGATCCAAGTTCAAGTCCCACCACTCGGGGCGTGACCTTGGCTCACGTACTGGGCTCTGTGCACCTGTGTACCTGTTCAGTCTTAAGGAAAGGAGGAGACCAATGCCTACCTTTTCACACAGGTGAGGAAAAGCACACAGAGGGTACACTCCATGGGGATCTAAAGTCAGCAGATCAGAGGCCGATTGTACCTCCACCACTAACCTGACCCTAACCAGGTGAACCAATGTGCTGAGCCTGAGTCCCCTTCTCTGTAACGGCACCCACCTGGTAAGGTTTCCTGAACATTAGATGGTACATAAGGCACCAGCACTGGGCCTGGGACAGTGCTCAGTGGTAGAATGCAGAGCTTCCAAAGGCACAGGGTTAGGGTGGAGGTAGAGGTTTTGAAAACTTCTCTCCTCTGTCTCTATGCCTCTCTTTTGCCATTATTAATGTCTTCTTAATATTTGGTTTTGTTTTTGCCTTATCCAGCAATTATGCCATCGTGCCCATTTTGACTGTGCACCTACCCTGTGCCCAGCATTGGGGCACACTGCTCACAGAGGGGCACACTCTCGTGCTCCATGGTGGCTGGGGAGGCGCAGCTCTGTTCTCCAGGGTGTGCGTATCTGGTAGGTGCAATGCTGAATTCACCCTTGTATGAGTAAGATGATTCAACAATTTCCGGTCTTGAGGGTATTGTTATATAATCCTCAAAGATAATAAAAGATAATCCCTTTTCTCCATCTCTACTTCCTACAGACCCCGACAATAGCAGAGGACAGGAGTTCCCTTACTTTACGTTTCAGATTCACACTATGCCAGTTTCTTTCTTCTTGATTAGACTTTATGATGCTTCTTTTACTGGGAAATGGTTTTGATACCATTTTGTAGAGCGGTCATTCCTCCACATATCTGTGAAAAGACTGTGAATATGACTGTACAAAGACATGTTTAAAATAGGCATCCATATATGCTTCAGAGAGGAACCTACCTCCTGGAGAACTCCATGTTAGCAAGAGAAGCAGAATACATCTGATACAGGCGGCTAAGGTAGATCTTACTCCGGGAATCCTTCTTGTCTGATTTACAAAGAATCTTGTTCTGAAAGAAATGATTTATTTTTACTTTTTTATATTCTTATCTTACCTCCGTAGCTAGAATTTAAAACTGTCATGAATGGGTACTTATCCCTCTTTCTGTCTCTAATGAACAGATCAGTGTATTACATATGGTAGGTGTATGCTGTATTGTTTCTTATGATGAGTAAATCTAGCACTTTTAGATTTATAACGTTACCTATTTGCATTTACAGTGCTTTTGGATGCATGTCAAAATATTCTGGGAATGCTATAAATACTTAGCTTTCTCTGTCTTGGTCTTCCACTATAAATTAGTTAATGAGATAATGCTAATATCTCATTAAATATCGCCACTAGAGAGCGATAATATCTGACAGAGAGCTAGATACCTAGGCTAAGACTGGTTTAAAATATATATATATACAATTTAGCATAGCATAAATTAAAGGTGGTACCAAGTATAACATTTGAGATAATATTTTAAAAATCCAAAAATAGTGACATAAATTATACCACTCTAAATTAAGAAAATGAAGAGAAATTATTTTTTTAAAAAAAGCTATAGAAAGAGCTGGAAAACTAAAGTAAAACCCAGTTGAATCTCAAGCGATAGAATATCAAGTTAGACAAAATTTCAAACAGATGAAAATAATGCACGAAATAAGTAGGACTATAAAGCAGGGAGAATGGAAGGGCTGAGACAGTGATTATGAGGCAGCAAACTTTCAAGCCCTTGGGGCTTTGGTGAGGAAATTCTTGCAGATAAATCAGAACTCATTCTGGTTCAGTGCTTCAGAGGAGGAGCGCTATGGTCATGAACGCGGCCAGGTAGAATAAGGCGCCAGTGGTCACAGGATTTCCCACGTTTGTCTAATCATCAGCATCCCAGGAATTATCTGGGGATCTCAATAACAACACAGATTCCTGGATCCCCACACAGACCAACTAAATCAAAGTCTCTGCGGAAAGGCCTGGAATCGCACGTTTTTACCAGGAGTTCCAGGTGACGGCTGTGATCCAGCACACTTGGGCAGCACGCCTATAGCCGAGTATGGCTCAGGAGAGAACCCGAAAGAAAGAGGCTGGTCTTTCAGACAGCCCCCAAACATGCGCATTGTATTCTTTGCTTAAAGAATCAGACTTCAAGCTAGACTATATTAGTTATAGGACAAGATCTATTTTGTAAATGAAAGGCCTTAGTAAGTGTGTGTGTTACCCCGTTGGGGTGGTGGTTGTAACCTGGTCCCTAGATTCTAGACATGTACATTCATGGAATTTTACAGTTAGGATGAGTCACTAAGAGCACCTTGTCAAACCCCCTCACTTGACAGGCCAGGACATGCCTCTGTGTGCCACGCGAGTTTGCACATCCATGCATTTATGAGTATGTGTTTACAGGTGGGTGTCTTTTACCCTCTTCTGAGTTTGGGAGAATTCTGGAGCCTACATCCTTAAACTATAGCCTATAAATAAGTCAAACAGATTCTAATTCTAGCTTTCGTAATTCATGACAATAAATCCTTGAAGTTTGTTCATTAAATTCCATGAGTTTCAAGAATTCACATGAACCCTAAGAAGATCGAATATTGCTGATGTAATCTTGACATGCTTTTAGGAAATTAAGCCAAAATACCTGGCTTTGTGGCTGGCGCTCCAACTTGGTAAAGATAACTCCTGGCCTCAATGAGTGGGAACATCTGTGGGACTTAGGCTTGGCCTCACCTGCTCAGCCAGGCTTCGCTGCTATCCTCATGATTGAAAAAAGCATTTGTCTGCATCCTTTCTTTTCTTCTCCACTCTTGATTCTTCTCAATTTCACTTTGAACTCCCACACCTTGGGCCTTTTCTCAGGTTAGAGACAGCTGGACTCAACCCGGGACCCATTGTGAAAAGAGCTGGGAGAGGAAGGGAAAGGTGCTGGAAATATCCAGCAGAGTGTGTTAAGGAGACCCACGCAGCTCACTTTCTCCCAGCCTTGGGGTAGTTTTTCTGCAGTTTCTCGCTGTTCGCACTTGTTCCTGCATTCCGTAAGCAGAGAAAGAAGGCCCTTAGAGGAAAATGCGAGACATCTTTTTACAAATATCCTTCAACACCGCACTTTATTGACACTGTCAGCCAAGCTATGTTCCTCTGGTTTCCACTGCAACTTAAAAAGTTGGAAACTTGCCGCACCAGTTTACACCTAGTCGGCGGCAAGGTCCCCACTGCACTTCAAGGCTAAGATTCCAAATGCAGCCCCGCGTTGCCTAGACCCCCTTTCAGTGACACTTCCCATTGCTAATTCTAAGATGTGTGCATGTTGTACCTCTTTACGTGGGCTGTCTGGTTTAACGGTGCCAGGAGCTATTTTTCGGAATTCTGACGGAGTCGTGTCTTATGCAGAATGCTAGCTATTGTGTCTGTCTCTTATTTTCTGGTTAAGTATAAATGTGATGTATCAGATATATAACAGTATTGCCGATTTCCTCTTTCCTTGTTTCGGTTCCTCTCGTGGCTGGTTTTACACGCTTTGGGAATTTCAGTTCTTAGCCTTCTTTCAGATTTGTCCATATTTTTTTTTCTCGAATTATCTCCAGTGGAAAACCAGGAGAAATTTCAGCAACAGAATCCAGTTCTTTCCCTCACTTCTGCAGGGCCTTGCGGTCGGCAGTGTGGTGGGACGGGAACGTGTGGATTCTGGAGCTCTGTCTTTCTGGGTTGAAACTTCAGCTCCGGCTCTTCTTTCCTGTCACTCTGGGTCACCAGCTAACTCAGCACCTCACTTGCCCCATCAGTCTAGTAAAGACCACGATACCTAATCATATTATAAGGATGAGAAGTAAGGTATGTAAAAACCTTCGTGCACGGTGGACATTTACTACCTGTTGGCTGACTGAGGATAATGGGCCATTTCTGCCTTTTAGCTCCCCACACGACCCTTTCAGAGAAGGCCGACGGTCTGACCTGGCCCCCTCCTGCCTCCAGGACCCCTCCTCCAGCTTCCTCTCAGCACAGGTCGCCCCAGCCTAAGTTCTGTTCTCTGTGCTGGCTGCCCCCTGGCACTCTTCCGTCTGATGCTGCCCCTCTGGCTTCTCCAGGTCACGTCACCTCACCTAACATTCAGTGCTGGGTTTGATCTTCTTAATCACCCCAGGACATAGATACCATCATTCTCATGTCACAGACGACTAGACAAAGCAGAGGGGGATGGAGACGGGAGCTATACAAGATGGTTTGGGATGGTATTACAGACAGGCCTATACTAGTCCCAGCAACCTTGTCTCGAGTTCTGTGGACAGCTTCATGCCCCTGAAAAATGATGCCCATCATCCCTTTCACCCAAGCATGACAGATGACTCAGAGCACTGATGGCAAAAGTAGCCTCAATTGAGGTAAGTCTTTGAGCTACATAACAATAAGATGTGTCTTTATACGGGCACAGAGCAGCAATTCAGCATGCATGATCCTGATCATTCCAAATGAGAAGCAATCCTAGTAGTCAAATTGGTTTAATGGCTGTGTACACTGAACATGGGATTGGCCCGTCTTGGCTAAAAACCACAGTGTCCAGCCAGCATGGAAAATATGATATGTTCAAAAATCTTTAATCTTTTGCTTTCGTGTTCATAACATTCCCCCTCTATTATGGCCCATAAAATATTGTATTGTAATCACCAAATTTAGGCAAATTTTCAAGTCAAGCTTTGCCACCTGCTGAGGTCACAGCTATTGTTTTCCTGTCCCCCTCACTGCCTTTCTTTTGGCAATAGCCCCCAACTCCTTGGGGAACTGCCCTCCTCCCCCATCCATGTCACTCTGGGGTCATCACCAGCCAGGCACTGTCATCCCATCATGGCCTGGATGAGGCTGAGCTGCAAGAGGAGAAAATGATGCCAAACACAAAGCAAAGCAAGATTGGGAGGGGAGAGAACCCTGAAGATGACACAGGGCATCTGGAGACAGGCACGCCCGCTCAGTCTCCGTGTGCCCCCATGATGCACATTCAAGTCCCTACTCTCTGTATCACCTGCATCCCGGAGTCCTGGCCTTGAACTCTATTTTGTGGGTCAGGTATTTTTTTCACACAGTCTAAAAATAGTGGCAGGAGTTTATTTTTAATTTTTTCCCAGTTGTATTGAGATATAATTGACATGTAACATTGTATAAGTTTAAGGTATACAACATAATGATTTGATATATGTATTTATTACAAAACGATTACCCCACTAAATTTAGTTAACATCCATCACCTTGCATAATTACAAATTTTTTTAGTGCCAGGAGTTAAGTCACAAAAGATACCTTGTTGAGTTGAACTGCTTTCATTTGCTAAAATGACTAAATCTTAGGGAGAAACTTTTCTTTACGGAAGCCGCATTGGATGATAAACCACAGGCACTCGTGCTCACATAATCTCTTCATTTGTGGGAGTATTTGATCCGTGACTTGAAGTTGGTCAAGACAGTGCCCTCGGTGAAGATCAGTAATTAAATCACTACTATGTTTACCCCTGGAAGAAATTTTACTCAGCTGGAGCTGTAGTGTTTCACTGGAGGCATCCTCTTTTCTGCTTGTGCGCTTCAGTTTGAGCCATCAATTCTTCCTTCTCCTTCCCTTCCTCTTCGTCTTCCTCCTTCAGCTCTTCTTTATCCTTCTTTTCTTCTCTTCTTCCTCTTCTCCTTTATCAGTACCCACTTGGTGAATCTCCACATGAACTGAGGAGGGCGCTCAGGAGACGACATTTCTTACTCAGGTCTTTGCGATGCTCTCCAGGATGTCCAGGAACTGTAAAGATAGAGTATTCTCCTTGCAGATCAACCGCTTCAAGCTGACACCTAAGGTTGCTAGTGATGGCCTCAGGTCAATTTTGGAATGATGATGAAGATTTTACCTAGTTTCATTATCTACATGCTTAAGTGGAGTTTTGCGGTTTGAAATAATCCTTTTTAGGCCATATATCTGTGTATGTCCTTCAAACAATTCATTGGCAGCTAAAGAATCATTGAATATTTCCTATTCTCTTCTAAGAGAGTCACATGTGCCTAAAAGGTCTTCAAATATTTTATTTCTTTCTTTATTCTAGAATTGTTTGTATCTCAGAGTTTATAAATGTTTTCATATACTTCTAGATGTTGCGGTCTAGATCTTAGGTCACTTATGATCTTTCCCTTTATTACCTGTTTTCATTCATTCAACCCATTTTAGAACTTGGGCTGCACTGAAGTGCCCTGTCAGATTAATCACCTCCATTTACAAAAACCTGTTCTTTTTTGCAAAAACAAGACGATACATCAGCTAGATGTATCAATTGTAAACATTTTTTCACATTATGTGTCACATAAAATGCATGTTTTATGTCTCCCTTTCTCTCACTTTACATATGTGTTTTCATATATATATGTGTATGTATGTATGTACACATATAATTATACTATTATTATTATTACTTCACATTTGAAAGTTGCAGTCCCTTTACCCCTAAATATTTCATCATATATTTCCTAATAAAAAGGCCATTATCTTATATAATGTCAGTAGAATGACCAAATTTAGGAATTGAATATTGCTATAATGCAAGTATCTAATTTACAGACTAAATTCAAATTTCACCAATTGCTCCAATACATTGGTAAAGTTATAATGTTTTAAGGACATGTTGAGAACAAGTCAACTAAGATAAGGGAACATTAACTTGCTTTTGAAAATGAATCTATATCATAAATATAAAAAATGCCAGGTTCTATGGTGAGAAACAGACTGAATCAACAAGAATTATTTAAGTATTCAAAAAACTATGGGAGTGATCCCTTTGGCAACATACACACTAAAATTGCAACAATGTAGAGAAGATTAGCATGGCCCCTGCACAAGGATGACACACAAATTCATGAGATGTTTACTATTTTCTTCAGAAAGAAAAAAGATGGTTGAGTGTTATGGACTGAATTGTATTCCCCCAAAATTCATATGTTGAAGCCCTAACCCTCAATGTGACATATTTGGAGATAGAGCCTTTAAAAAGCAGTTAAGGTTAAATGTGATCGTAAGGGTGGGGCCCTAATCCAATAGGACTAGTGTCCTTATAAGGAGAGGAAGAGACACCAGGGGTGTGCTCACACAGAGGAAAGACCATGTGAGGACACAGTGAGAAGGCAGCCATCTGCAAGCCAGAAAGAGAGCTCTCACCAGGAACTCATTCTGCTGGCACCTTAATCTTGGACTTCCAGAATTCCAGAACTGTGAGAAATAAATTGCTGTTGTTTAAGCCACCCAGTGTGTGGTATTCTGCTACGGAAGCCCTAGCAGACTAGACTGGGTAAAAATAGAGGTAAAAATAATAGACTATCCTTCTCATGAGTTTCTTAAATCAAATTTGATGGTTGAAGCAAACATTATAATACCATCTGACGTAGTGCTCAATGTATGTAGAGGAAATATTTATGACAATTTTATTTAAAAAGTGGAAAGGGATAAGAGACATAAATGGAAGTAAACATTCAATACTTCACTCAAAGTTGTAGATTTCGATACAAGGAGGCTATGATAAACTACTCATATATGTTGTAATATCTGGAAAAGCAACTGAGAAAACTATACAAAGTGATATGATAAAAAAACATTATCAGTAAATAAAATGGAATTCCAAAATATGCTGAGGTAATCCACAGGAAGGCAAGAAAAGAGAAACAGTGCAATGAGAAGCAGAGAGAACAAACAAAACAAATAATCAAATGGCAGTATCATAAGCCTTAAGCACCAATAATTACTCTAAATGTAAATGGTCTAAATACTCTAATTAAACAACAGAGAGTGACAGAATAGATAGAAATACACAATCCAACCATATGCTATCTACACAAAATTCACTTCAAACATAAGTACATAGGTAGTTTGAAAATAAAAGGATGAAAAAAGATATATCATGCAAAGTTAAAACAGCAGGAGTGGCTATATTATATCAGATAAAGTACACTTCAGGGCAAAGAAAATTCCTAGGGACACAAAGAGACATTACATAATAAAGAATCAATTCACCAAAAAGATATAGCAGTCCTAAATATGTATGCACCAAACAACAGAGCTTCAAAATACAGGAAGGAAACACTGAAAGAACTGAAAGGAGAAAGAGACAAATCCATGGTTATAGTTGGGGACTTCATCACCCCTCTCAGCAATTGATAGAACCTCTAAATAGAAAATCAGCAAGGATATAGTAGAATTGAACACTATCAACCAACATGATCTAATTAACATTTATAGAACACATCATCCAAGAAAAACAGAATATATATATTTTTTGAGCACTCATGCAACACTCATCAAAATAGATCATATCCTGTCTGATAAAAAAATTTTTTAGGACCAGCCCTGTGGCTTAGTGGTTAAGTGCGCGCACTCTGCTGCTGGCGGCCCGGGTTCGGATCCCGGGCGTGCACCGATGCACTGCTTCTCCGGCCATGCTGAGGCCGCGTCCCACATACAGAAACTAGAAGGATGTGCAGCTATGACATACAACTATCTACTGTGGCTTTGGGAGGAAAAAATAAATGAAAAATCTTTAAAAAAATTTTTTTAACAAATTTAAAAGAACTGAAATTATACAGTTTGTTCTCTGATCATAATGTAATCATACTAGAAATCAAAAATATAAAAATCTTAAAACATGTGGAAAATAACCAAGACACTCCTAAAAAATCCAAGAGGAAGTCTCACAGAAAATTTTATAATATATTGAACTGGTTGAAAATGAAAACACAACATATCAAAACTTGTGAGATGCAGCTAAAGTAGTACTGAGAGGGAAATTTATAACACTAAGTGCATACATTAAGAAAAGAGGAAAAGTCTCAAATTAATCCATTTTTTTTTGGTGAGGAAGATTGGCCCTGAGCTAACATCTGCCACCAACCTTCCTCTTTTTGCTTGAGGAAGATTCATGCTGATAGAACCTCTATCCATGCCAATCTTCCTCTATCTTGTATGTCGATTGCCACCACAACATGGCTTGATGAGTGGTGTGTAGGTCTGCACCCGGGATCCAAACCCATGAACCCCGGGCTGCCACCAAAGCGGAACTCACGAACTTAACCACTACACCACCAGGCCAGCCCCATCAAATCAATTTTATAAGTTCTTACTGCTCATAACTAGAAAAAGAGTAGCAAAGTAAACCCAAAGAAAGCAGAAGGAAGGAAATAGTAAAGATAATAGCCTAACAATAAAATTGAAAATAAAAAAAGCCCATGAAACAAAAGGTAGTTCTTTGAAAAAAACTCAAATATATAAGCTTCTTGCAAGACTGACAAAAATAAAAAGACATAAATCACATTAGCATCGGAAAAAAAAAAAGAAGAAGAAGTATTTAGGAATAAATCTACCAAACATGTACAAGATCTATTTGAGGAAAACTACAAAACTCTAATGAAAGAAATCAAAGCACATCTAAATAAATAGAGAGAGATTCCACACTCGTGGATGGGAAGACTCAATATTGTCAAGATGTCAGTTCTTTCCAACTTGATCTCTGGATTCAGTGCAATCCCAAACAAAATCCCAGCAAGCTATTTTGTGAATGTCAACAAATGGATTCTACAATTTATATGAAAGAAAAGGCAAAAGACGTAGACTAGCCAACACAATACCAAAGGAGAATAAGGTCAGAGGACTGACACCTTCGACGTGAAGATTTACTATAAAGTTACAATAATTAGCATGGTGTGGTATTGGTGAATGAATAGACAAACAGATCAAGGGAACAGAATAAAGAGTCCAGATACAGACCCACACAAATATAGGTAACTGATCTTTGACACAGGAGCAAAGGCTATTCCATAGACAAAGGATAGCCTTTTCAACAAATGGTACTGGAACAAGAAAACATCTACATACAAAAAAAAAAAAAGAAAAGGGAATCTAGGCATAAACCTCACATCTTTCACAAAACATTGACTCAAAATGGATCACAGGCCTAAATATAAAATGATAATTTTATCTTTACCTTAAAGGATCTGGATTAGGCTTCTCTTTTTAACTCTCTACAAGGTAGCCAACTAGCAGTCATTTGTTATCACAGAAAAGATCAGCAAATTTGGAACATTTTCTTTGCATAGAAGAAGAGCACATAATTTATCTGTCATTGAAATCTTCCAAGTGCTGCACTTAGAAGTAACCAATAACCTCTTGTGTGGCACAGGAGTGTTATGGCCACAGCCCATGTGAAGACACATGCCATTATGACAATCCTGCCATATTTTTTAAGTTTTACTTTTATTAAGTTAACCATATTAATGATATTCTATATCACTTTCCTCACTTCCAGATTCCACTCATTTTGCCTGAGTTTACTTAGGAATGAAGCAGTGAATTAATTTCACATCTGATGCTATGTCTATAACCCACCCCAGAATCATTCTCTGTTCATTCCTTTCAAAGTTGTCACTACCTCAGCTATTGCATTTTCACTGATTTTCCATAATTTTTTTAATTAAAGTTAATATTCTTAAGAACAAATCTTTATTATATACACCCATAGGGTGATATTCAAAATGTTTAACAATGGTATTGCACAGTCACCTAACAGTTAGACCAGCAGCTGCAGTCCCTGAGATTCAGCTGCTGGATTGCGGTGTGGCCTGGGCAGTGGACGTGGGGAGGGTTCCCTCAGGGCTATGGCTGTTCACCAACCTGCATAGAAGTATTTTGATGTGTTGACAACTCCAATGGCTATACCCACACGTTCAGACTAATGGTCACCCTTAGGTAAACATAGATTTCATTCCTGAAACAGGTGCTAGTGAATGCATGAACTGAGACCTATCAGAACACCTGAACTTCTTGTGAAATATGAGACAAAATTCTCACACTGTAAATTTCTTGGAATACTGGTTTCTTCAAATCTTCAGCAAGGTTTCCTAAATGTCACCTAACAGCATATGCTTCAGGAATACATTTTCATTCGTCACCTTACTGTTTTCTGTACATTATTTTGGCCATTTTTATCTCAGCCAGAGGACAAACTTCTCACAAATGACACATGATATTTTTTCACCTTTCTCTAAGAAAGAAGCCTCACAGAAGAGGCATCTAAATGACCCTCATTAGGTTAAGTAAAACTTTGTAAAATATTGGATGTAATAGCACATGATTTTAAATGTCTCTGAGAACTATAGCAGTTAATTCGAAAGTTCCCAATACTTTATTTTTAAGTATATTGCTAGGTCACGAAGGCGTCATAGGGTTGTTAGCTAGTTTCTCAAATCACAACGTGCCCCGAGGGGAAAGTCTGTCTGAGTGGGAGTGGGTGAAAATATAAATTTTTGGTGGTGTTTTTGTCATTGTTTTTTCTGAATTAGCTCTGATTAGACCTTCCTGTCAAGCCACCTTCTCATGAGGCTGACCAAGAGCTCCTCCCAGGACCCCAAGACTGCCCCCTCTGCCATTTTCTTGTGGTTTCTTTTGCTTTTGAGTCATTACCAATGTGTGGATAGGCAAAATCTGTTAAGTTCACTTAAGCAAACACACAAAAACTGTAGCGTGTCCCAAAGAGCTGAAGTGAGTGACGTGAGCACCGTCTATCCCCCTGGGTGGCTTCAGGATACTTCACTTATCGGTATGAATTCTTTTGGTGAAAGAATCTCCCATATCCCACTTCTGCCCCAAGAAGTGTATAAGCTCCAGGCCCCACACAGCCTGGCTCGGCCCCGGCGCTGTGTGAGGGGCTGACACATGGGACAGTGAGCCAGCCAGGGTCAACCTGTATATTAAATATCAGTCATGCTTAACTCCTTTTTTATTTTTAGAAAAAAAAAATGTGAATAGAAGTTTTCTCCTTCCCCTAACGGGGTGATTTTGAGCAGTCTGTTTTGGAGGACACTGACTCACATAGTTGAATTTCAGGATTTCATCTCCCTTGCAGGGGAGGGAGATCTCACCCAAATCACAGTGGCAGGGTAGCCAGTCCTCTCTGAACCAAAACACACGATGCAACTCTGCAAACACCTGTGTATGAAATGCCATCAAGGGGTGATTTATTCCGCTCCTTAAGTGTTTAAGTGAACCTGCCATATTTTGGGGAGATACAAGCGGAACATACATTTCTTGCCCTGTAGGGGTTTGCAAAGAGCTGGGAGGAGAAGACAGAGGTGAGCAGCAATGCCAGCTGGGCCACAGTAAAGGGCAACACGAGTGGGATCCCCGTAGGTAGTTCGGGCTATAGGAGGAAACAGAAGATGGGAAGCAGTGTGGAGAGAGGGGAGGCTTTGGGGGGTCTTTGAAGAGAATGCTTTGAACAGGTGAGGGGAAGAAAAGGAGGGATAAGTGGTGGGAAAAAAATCCTTTATGCCTGGAATACAAATGCCGAAGTCAGAGGATGGAAATGAGACTTCTGGCTGACAAAGGCCGGCTTCTGTCTCAGTGAGGGGAGAGGGTGGACATGGATACCCCCCATCCAGGGATCTGACTTTGCCCAGCAGGCAGCTGGGGGGGATTTCCAGCGGGACTGTAGACTATCAGCTAATCATATTAGGAAGCTTAGTCTGCTGGTAATGCGTAAGGGGTGTGGGAGGAAAGGTGACGAGCCAGGGGTGGTTCTAGCAACACCAGTGATGAGGACCCGAGTTAGGGGTGAGCAGTCCCATAAAGGAGAGTGAAGATGTGCCCCACCCCCACCCCTGCCCCAGGCGTTTACAGGAATGTTTGCAGATCCCTGGAAATCATAAAAGTCCCAAATCAGATACTCTGCTGATTCAAATCAACTAGTGAATCATTTAAACATTTTTATCCTTAAAGTATTTTTTTTCCTAATGTTGGTGTAAATAGGACTGAAAGCCTGGACCCTTTCAAGTTGGTTTCCCTAATCAAGCCAGCAGATAATGGTGTGGGGGGCCGAGCGGGCTGGGAGGCAATCTGGGCCCAGGGCTTCCTGTTGTTCTAACATTAGCATACCTACTCCTGGATCAAAGAGAGCTCTGCTCTCCCTGTGCCCTCCCAACGGGGGAGAAGAAAGTCTAACATAATTAAAAATAAGCTGCAATTTGGTATGATCTGAAACTGTGACAGTTTGTTACCCAGGATAAGGTTTATGGAGAGCAGTTTTCTCAGGACCAGTTTAGAATACTCTGGAACTTGAACCTTTTTTCTGGAGAATTTACTACCTTGGTGTCTGCTAAGACATGTTCTCAGATCCACTCCTTCCCATACAGAGAAATCATTTCTAAGGTGGTGCCATTTCATTTCCCTCCGACGTCAGCAGCAGTTGGCCTGAAGCTGAAACATTTCATTTAATAAATAACGTGATTCTGTTGGATTAACTGAAAGAAGAGGAAAAAGGAAATAAATATGTAAAAGTGCATCTTACTTGTCACTCTGTTAGATGGTTTTATACAATTATCATTCTCTCCCTTATTCATTCCATAGACTACTTATTGAGAGTTTGCTCAGACCCTGCGCCAGCCACAGTGGGCTTAATGGCAAGCAACAACGAGCAGGATTCCTGCCCCTGTGGAGCCCACAGTTCACCAGGGAGACAGATGTTAACCAAATAACCACAGAAATGCGCCTGCAGCTATAACTGGGCGAGCGATCTGGAGGACAGGGAGTCCACCCCAAGAACCTAGGACAGGTATGAGGAGGTGGGAAATGCTCCTCCAGGAGTGGGGCTCGGGCCAACTCAGCCTGTGAAGAGTGAACAGGACCTGACGAGGCAGACGGAGAAGGAGGGAAGAGTGTGGACAAGGCCCTCTGTTAGGAGGTGCTCGGTCCATTTCAGGAACCAAAAGGCCAGTGAGATGGGAGCTGAGGACACAGGAGAGGCAGATCATTCTGGACAGGGTCGATCACGATCAGGGTTTTCGTCTTTATCTTAGGAGCACTACGAAGACACTGAAATGTTTTGAAGAGGAGTCTGACATGATCCTAGATGTGTTTTGAAATCACTACCCTAGTGAAAATCAACGTAAGAAAGACAAGAGTGGACGCAGGGAGGCCATTGGTCCAGGTGGCAGATAACAGTGGCCCGGCCCAGCATGAGGATGATGGAGATGGGAGAAGGCTATGGACCTGAGCGATGTTGGAAGTTTGGGATATTAGCAACAAGTTCAGGGGTAGAGTAGATATAGAGGAAAGAAGAGGTGAAAGAAGGGATGATTCCCGGGTTTTTGGCTTGCATAGTAGTCCCTTTATATTGCCACGTTGAATCCTCACAATGATGCATTATCTCACCCTTGTTAGGCCCAGGATGAAAGTGGGGGTGACAGAAGTGGCTTCCCCAGTGCCTCACAGCCGGTGGGCACTGCAGGATTTCCACACAGGCTCATCTGGCTCTGCTGGCTCCAAAACTTGTTTCCTAATACCTTGCTGCCTCAACTTCCTGGCCACCCCAGAACCTCCCTCAAATCCCACGAATCCACCAACCAGATTAGCCCCTGACACTCTTTGAAATATACCAACTGGTGCCCTGGGCAGGCTGAGCCCTGAATGACAGGCCACCTCCGTGTGTCACCATGTGGCTCTACCTCCACCACCAAGTTGATGTCCATCAGGAGTCCACTGTTTGTTCCCTCCTGAAGCCCAGCGTAGTTATAATTGGAGTTTTATAATTTAATCTCATAAAATATGACTGTGAAAGGGAGTTATTTCTAAAAAACAAAACCACCATGCTGAACGCTTTGTGAAGACATAATAAAGGTAAGTCTCCTAAAAGACCCAACAAATTGGGTGCAGGCAAGAAAACTATAAGAGTCTGAAAAGGATTCTGCACAGGTTGGGTGCAGGGGTGTTTAAGTAATCATGTAACTGGAAATCTAAAATGTAAACAATGCCTTCAAGTTGTGGACTATGCCAAAAAACCACACAAAACTCATCAGCAGACCCAACCTCAAAAGAAAAACCTTGGCCCATCAAAAAGTTGTTGAATGAATATATGATTACATATTTAGCACTAAACATATTGACATTAAATGAACCAAGAATAAACCAGCTGTTAATATTAACTGACGGCCAACCAATCCAGATGGCTCTATAAATTGTTTGTTATTATTTGAACCATGAATCTGTTAGGGTCCCCTCTACTTAATCAACCAAAATTTATGAGTGCCATTTATTTTTTTTTTATAATTTTATTTATTTTTCCCCCAAAGCCCCAGTAGATAGTTGTCTGTCGTAGCTGCACATCCTTCTATTTGCTGTATGTGGGACGTGGCCTCAGCATGGCCAGAGAAGCAGTGCCTCGGTGCACGCCCGGGATCCGAACCCGGGCCGCCAGTAGCGGAGCGCACGCACTTAACCGCTAAGCCACGGGGCCGGCCCATATGAGTGCCATTTAAAATGTGAGCTCCACATCTAGAAAAGTAACAAGGGTGGATTCATCCTATGTGATACTGTAAGGTAGTGTCACCTGAATCAATTGGACAGGATAGAAAGTACAGAACAAGACCCAAATATCTTTGAAAAGGGAGTATGTGATAAAGATGACATTCCAAATGAGTTGGGAGAGAATGGATTTTTTAACAAATGGTTTTAAGACAAATGGCTAAATTTCTTGGGAATATAATGTCAGATCCCTACCTCATAATCCAGCAAATGTAGAAAATGAAATTATAAAGTACTACAAAATATAAATCAATGTTTTTCAAGCTTGGCTGCATGGAGGAATTAACCCAGTTAGCTGGTAGGTCCCAGGCACCCTTATTTTTTCAAGCTTCTCAGAGGACTCCAATGTACAGCCAAAGTGAAGAGCCATAATATAGATCAACATTTATGTAATAGTTGCTTTGGGAAGAGAAATGGAATAAAGGAAAAGATTGAAATATTTAAATTACCTAAGAATTAAAAGTATCTATTGCTTTCATAAATTAAAAAAAATATAAGCATTAAAAGGTAAATGACAAACTTGTTTCTGCAATTCTACGACAGGCACAAGGTGAATATTCCAATGAAGAAACTTACAAATCAAAAAGAAACTGGGCTATCAATATCATGTGCACACACACAGACATAGCTGATAATGAAAGTGACAAGTGAAATATGTATCAGTGAAATAATGAAAGTGTGATCCATCTCACCAGTAATAAAAGAAATGCAAAACTAACCATTTTTTATTTATAATATTGGTAAAAAGTGTTTTTTTATTGAAACTCCTCAGTTTTGGCTAAAGTGTGGAGATGGGTGCTCTCATATTGTCAGTGAAAGGACAATTCAGAGCATCAAACTCTTGAAGCTATGTCATACTCCTTAACTCAGTAATTCCATCTCTGAACTTTGCTGTCCTGGAACAATCTGTGCACAAAACGGTTAGCCCCCACTGAGGGTTAGCGCTCCACTGGGAAGCTATCCCTGGCCTCCAGCCTGATTCAGAGCCTCTTATTCTAGGATCCCCCAGCACCCTCAGCACCGCTCTTCCTGTCTCTCCTCTTCACTCGGGAATTGTTAGTCTGCATCCTTTCCCCGTCAGGCACTAGGCACCTAGCACACAAGCGAGAGGTTCTACTTATCTTTATGTTCCCAAGTTATTGCACAATTCCTGGCATACAGCAAGTGCTCATTACATGTTTAATGAATCAATGGCTCTATGCAGAACTGCTGTTCTAAATAACATCATAATGACTCAATGCACTTGCAGCAATAAGGAGGAGACTGAGCAAGTTGTGATTGGAGCAGAGCAGCGTGGAGGCACCTTCCTGTTCTGCATCTCCGGTCGTAAGGTGTAGCACACACTTGACCTGCCCACCGTGTCCACCATGATAGGGGACCATCCCTCTCCCCTCCAACCAATACAACAGCCACTAGGCACACGCGGCTATGGAGCACTGGAAATGTTGCTGGTGCAACTGGGCAACTAAATTTTTAATGTTACTTAATTGTATCAAATTTAAATTTAAATAGTCAGATGTGACTAGTGGCTATTGGACAGAAGAGGTCTAGATCAAGTGCCTTGTTTTTCCAAATGGGGAAAAAGAGTCTTACAACTAAGTGGTGAGAGACCAAGCACTTTGATGATGGTATCATGAGTTTGTATGGGTTAGTTTCTAAGTTAGTTTCTACCCCACAAGAAAGGATGCAAGTACTTCTGTTCCTTTTAATTCTTTGAAGAAAAACATGCGAGAATCGTGAGATTCTTTGTTCTCTCTAAATTTTATGCTGGCCTGGAAACAGCCTTTTATAATGACCCTAATTCTTATTTTAGAATTGAACATCAAAGATTCTAAATCTGATCCATTT
Organism: Diceros bicornis minor; assembly: GCF_020826845.1. NCBI lineage: Eukaryota > Metazoa > Chordata > Mammalia > Perissodactyla > Rhinocerotidae > Diceros > Diceros bicornis. The sequence continues at coordinate 5,011,933 of NC_080778.1, read as the reverse complement.
AGCCTGCATTTCATTAAACAGAAAGTTAAGACCATTGTTAAAATGAAAGATGTTCCATCTGGAAATCACAAAGCTGTCAAATATGAGGTGCATTATGTAATTTGAAAGGAATCTTCTATGCTTTTCTCATGTGCGTGGTTCAAACTAGAGATTCAAACCCCACAATCCAGCAAGGTCTCCCGAAGATCAACGCTATTAGATTCACACACACTAATGTGCACACACACACCTCAGGGACATTTCCTACTAAATTGTATAAAAGTGACAGACCAACCAAAATCCTGGAATCCCTTTTCAAGCAAAAAGAGAAAAATATTGAAAGCAAAGTGGAGAGGAAAAGCATTAATTGGAGATTAAAATTGAGATATGAAAATAGGAGGAAAATGTAACACCGCAGCTTCGATTCCCTTCCTTAGCGTTCCTTTGAGGACAAACGCAAGAAGGCCCAGTACAGAGAAATGTCCAAAGAGATATCGGGAGCACTCAGTGATGGCTTGAGGCTTGCAACCTTCAACTTGAATCCAGAGAGCTCCTGCGTCCATGTAGGTGCTTATTTCCAGTGCACGTCCGTCCTATCCTCTAATACACACCTTCACTTGAAATAACACACGTCTCATCTCCCCCTTACAGATGCTGTCCCCAAAAAGGAGGAGGCCCTTGAGCACGGTATTAAAATGCTGAGAAGCACTCAGCCCTTAAGTGTTGGGAGGAAGTGGATCTTTCCTTGTAAAGTTAGCTGATAGTTGCTCTCCACATACCTGGGACACCAATTTAAAAAGGAAAAAGGAAGTGGTCAAAGTCATGCTTTTTTGTAAACTTCAAAGGTTCTCTCTCCCTCCCCCCTCTTTACATTTTACTGTCTGGTGAGCGGACTCGTCTGCAGCTGTTGGCAGAGACTGTGTTCCGTGGCGTCAAACCTGCCTCCTCACGGCCCATAAAATTACAGCAGGGAACCACGACCAGCAGGTGTGGGAGGGAGAGGCCAGGATGCTCCTTAATGATTTCTCTGACACCCCATGCTGAGCCGGTGGAGAAAGCGGAGCTGGAGGGAGATGGGAGCTTTCCCTGTTGGTGAGGGTGTGCCGGGCCAGCTCCCTCTTCCCACAGCAAGGCTGTTGGCTGTTAGCTCCTAACACTATTCCCAAAATCACCACTGCTACTTGTGCTGGGGCATGGGTGAAGCCAGCGTCTAACCTCCCACAGATCCTTCTGTCCCATGCAACTTCCCAGTAGAAAACTTTTGGGCAACACGAGCCCACCAAAACTTAGACCACTGAAGGAGGGAAGCAGAGAGAAGACAATTTAAGTCAGACATGTGAAAACCCAAGTTAAAAAAAGAGTCTTCAACAGCATCAAGTACTATAACAAAATGCTTCTAAAATCTACAAGACCAGGTTCTGTTTTCTCCTCAGATGGGGAGAGATAAATAAATATCATACGTGTTTTCCAAGATGTCAGATCTCTGTTGGGATTTCATAGTAAGGATGTAATACATTTTGCCCTTTTTCTTTTTTTTTAGTGATAGAAGAAATTAATCATTATAGACCACCTGTTAGTCAATTGTCATGGAACTTGGCAAACCACTAGCTCATTATGCTGAGGGCTTTGTGCCAATATTTTGAAAAGGAAGGGAAAAAAAACAGAAAATCGATTTATTTAAAGCAATCTTAAATTGTTCCTATTGTTTTTATTTGGCAGATTGAGAAAAACATACATTTCTTTAAAGAAACAGAAAAGTGGATGTGGAATTTTTGCAAAGGAAGGAGGATGAACAAGGGAAAGGACTATCTTAGAGATGGCGTAGAAAGCAAATGAGGGGGTCTGCAACATTTATTAAGCCCCCACTGTGCTGAGTAGTGAACATGTCACCACTTTAGGGTGGGGAGGAGGGGAGAAAAAAGAAACTGGAAAGAAATATAAGGCAGAAAAAGTCCTGGTTCTGCCCTCTAGAACATTACTTTATAATTGAGGACACCCAACAAATAAACACAAAATGGACTTAAACACATTTTAAAAATAAGCAGCCAAGAATTTATCTTATACCCTTAAATTATTTTCACTCTCTAACACTGTTTGCATTATGCACAATACTGCTTATCAAGTCAATGGTTTTGAGAAATTGTATCTGTTGGATTCCACATGTTAAATTCTACAGGAAACGGGTGGAGCTGGGTGAGCCGATCCATGAAAACCTTACTGTTTAGGCTGATATCAAAAAACCCGCCCTTCAGAATGGAAGTCACTCTTTCAATGCGGTAGGATTAGATGAAATAAGAAACGCTATTGTTTGGCAAACATTTTCTGAGAATGTACCACACGTCAGGCATTGGGCTAGGATCTTGGCATATAAGGATTAAATAAGACAAAGCATGTGGTTTAAATGAAGAATGCAAGATCAGAAAGGAGGTGGCTTTGATACTTTTAGATTCCAAAAGATGTATGATGTTTCAATTCATTTTTCTCTAATTTAAGTCCAGAATGGAGAATCATCAACTTAACATCCTAGATCAGAAGACTGAAAACTCCAGCCTGTGCCAAGTCTGTGGTTGTTATATTTTAAAAGGGTTGTGAGAAAGCAGGAAGGGAAGAAAGGGAAGAAAAGTAAGCAAGGGAAGCAAGAAGGAAGGAAGGAAAGAAGAAGGAAAGAAAAGAATATGTCACAGAGATGGAATGTGGCCTGCAAAGTCTAAAATGATTTCCTTTCCAGAAAATGCTTGCCTAGGTTAGAAGAGCTAGGAAAAAAAGCCGTACTTACTCCAGAACATCATTCTCTTCCTATTCTTAGATTTCTCAGGGTTTCAGATATCTGAAGGCTCTATATTAAATTTAGATTAATTTTAAACTTATTTCTGAATTCCTGGTTTAGCCTTGATTCTGTAACATTTTTCTTAATGAAGAAATTGGTACATTATTTAACAGTATTCAAACGTTGTTGATTTCTGAAAGGTCTTTCTGGTCACTTCACTGTGCTACCTCTTCTAGCCCAGATATTTTATGTGGTAAAATAAACATATATATATTGGGTAATCTGCCTTTTTAAGAACCATGGTTTCTAATTGTAGTTAAACCACAAAGACTGTTTCATCCAGGGACAAAACTACTTTTCAGGTGTAATTGAAGACAAGTCTTTCTTTAATCACCAAAGGATGTCTGTCCTCCCTAACAAAATATATGGTTTAAGCAAAACCTCATACTCTGTCGATTTCTAGAAGGAGTAAATAATGAAGCCATTTCAATTTCCACGGATAAATCTACATGCTGCCCTTTTCATTACTTATTTGGTATGGTAATCTATTCATATGCTGAAGTTGGAATTTTTAGGATTTTTACTGTATGCATTTTATATTACTTTTAAGTATATTTGGGAGTGAATGGAAATTTATACATTTTGAGAGATTAAGGCAAAACAAATCAGCCTGGATTTATTTATGCATATATAGAGTATCTAAAAAGAAAGCAAATCAGAGAAGAAGGAAACATATTTTAGATTTTCCTCATTTTTTTGATTATAGGTTTGCTCAATATAAATGTCAAAAAATGTGTTTTCCTGGAACTAGGCAAAATAAAAGTTTGATCCTTGATCTAAGTGGAGGATATGGTTAGTTCCTAAAACCAATGACTCCATTTGGCTTATGCCCATTTGAGGTCATTAATGCCATTTGTACTACACAGAGCCGCAGTCACATTTCACAGCTGGCTGGTCCCCACAGGGACAGGCTCTGAGTAATATATTACAACCTACCTGCAGGACGAGTGGGGTCTGATTAAGTACATGTCGTCTGCCACAATTAAGCAACTGCATGTAAAATTCCCAACTGAAGCCATAAAGACTACAAAAAGTGGTTTCTAGATCTGCATAACGGTAAGAAGTTCTGTCAGCCACAACCACACATTTCCCCAAAGTTCATTTTTCAATCCCTTTGCATAGAATGTAATAAGACACATCTTTGTGGCCCAATAGATTCTGCCAAGTTGCAAAGTTTTGGGGAGATATGCTATAAAATAGACGCAAGTAATTAGTTACAAAAGATTATTGGAGTAAATTTGAGGACAAAGGAGGTTAACAGACTGCCTTAAATGTTCCAAGAAATGTGGGGAAAAGAAATATTGAGAAGCATGAATGTAACTTTCCTTATTAAATGAAACCACTTAAGTGAGAATGATGCCATCTGTGTTTGACAGGCCAAACAGCTAACTCCCCTCACAAGAGCCTTCAGCTGTTGTAATAGAAACGATGCACCACCCAAAGGAAGGAGCACCTGGCATAGAAAAGCGTGAAATCATTGAAATCCTGTATCATGTTTGATTGACAGCATCCGTCTATTGCCCACGAACCGAAGTTCCCCATCCTACTCTCATATAAAAGAATAAAATTGTGCATTGGATCAATGTGAAATGGAACCATTTCTTAAATTTATAAAACAATTAGAGAAAGTGGCTGTGGCATTCCCTGAATACTGAACTTATTCTGAATAATGATGAAATTATAAATAGAGATACAGCCTGGTATAATGTTTGTTCTCGTTCCTTTATTTTCAATTCCTTACTTCATATTCCCATGAAAAAATTGTAATTGAGCATGGCTATTATCTTTTAAATTGAACTCAGTTGGAGAAATAAAAAAGAAGAAAGCACATTGAATGAGTGGTAAGTTTGTGAGAGGAACTTCATATAACTGAATTTGTTTAACTGAAATCTTTAATGACCTTGTGGAGCAGGAATTACTGCCCCCATTTTAAAAATAGGAAAACTGACACGTGGTGAACATAAGAGACTTACCCAGGGTCTACGACAGACAACTGGGAGAACCAGGTCAGATCCCATGTCCGGCAGGCTCAGAACAGCTCAACAATACTGCATGAGGCAGTCTGAAACAGTTACCAATAAAGCTAAAAAAGTAAAATGCTTTGAGGCATAGTTGAGAATATCCTATAAGTAGGTAGTAAATAGCTTTAAAAGTATATTTTTCCTACCTCCCTATTTGCATCCTGGTTGAGAAGAATCAGGATTCTGAGCATTCCCAATGGGGGAGATTATGTCCAGCAAGTTGCTAACCTCTCTGTGAAGTGACGTAATGGATCTGCAGTTCCCCCAAGAGGCCCCACGATGAGACCAGTACTAGTGACAGCTTCACGACTCATAAGACATTGCCACACAGGTTATCACAGGTCATTCTTGTAACCCAGTGTGGAGGGTTAGGACTTCATTCATTCATTCATTCATTCCTTGCACCTTAAATATTTATTGTGTTCCTACTAAATCTGTGCCTACAACCACACTGGACCTTAGATACATAAAGATAAAAAAGATCTCATTTTGGCCTAAAGGCACTCAGTCTTCTACACAGATTAAATGAGAAAACAAAATGAGTGAAAACACTCTCCAAACTGAATCTACGTAACCTAATAATAATTAGTACTCTCAAAGGAAAATAAAATATTATAAAAATAAAGGCCACCAGTTATGAGAGACGATAATAATACTCATTTTTTCTTTGTTATATATATCCTTTATTCCTTGCATTTCAAAAGCCTACATTAGGTCTAACATAGAGTCTAATATTGCTTAGGAAAAAGTATATTCAGTAGAGGTAAGCAGAGGTTAATCATTTCTCTCAAGTCATGAGCACGTTGTTCACGGCAAAGGAAGAAGAGATTTCCTGAAATGAAGCTTTCGGCCAAAAAATAAAATATTCTTTAAAATGAAGATAACTTTCAGCAATTATCTTTGAAGGTTGAGCATCATTACAAGCAGACTTGTATACGACACATGTGTTACCTTGATGACTGACCCGAGGTCAGAAACGTGTGCTCTTTCCGGTATGGGAGGTGACCACACCGTCTCAGCCAGGCGTGAAGTGAGCTCAGTAGACACGCATCGGGTGAAGGAAAGGAGCAGGCTGGGGCTGTGGAAGAAAGTTTTCTCCCTCTTGGAGCGGATCAACCATGCACGAAGGAACCAGTGACGATGGCCTCGGTAACCCCATTTCTAACCAGATGATCAACGTGGTGTGTCGCAGGAGTGGGGCCCGTCTGAAAGATCCTCTGTCCCTAAGAAGTTTTAAATCCACAACTCTGCTGGGGAAAGTTGAGTATAAGCTAACGTTGACCAAGCAGACAAGCTGTGCATCAACAGGCCCAGCCACAAGGAGCTCGGGCGCTCTCCGGCAGGAAGTTCCAGGGGTCAGACTGAGTCGGCACTGGTGCTGCTCACGGGTCCGCCATGGGTAGAGCTGAAGGAGAAGACCGGCCCATTCCACGGAGGAGCTTACAAACTACTCAAGGCCTAAATTATATGCCAAAGCACACCTGAGAGAGGAACGTGTATCATCACTGGGATCCACCTGGGAAGGTTTGCCAAGGAGGTGAAGCGTGAGCTTGGCCAGAGGAGAGTCTGGACGGCAGAGAAGGGACGATGTGCAGTAGGGGCAGAGGGCCAGCCTGGGCCAATGCAGGGAAGCCCCGGGGGGATTGAGGACCCACTGCCCTCGGGGGCCAGACTACAGAAGGCCTTGAGTGCTGGGTCTGACCAGGTCCACGAGTAAAACTGCCTTCATTTATCCTATACTCATGGTTCAGAAACTGTATGTCATGAAATAAACTGAAAAATACTGCCAGGGAAATTAACGTTTCTTAGAAAATTCCATAATCTTTTCATTAATTCATCAACTATTTACTGAATGCCAGGCACTTTTTTCTAGACACTGGGGATGTATGGAAGACACTCTACAGAGTGAGAAGGATGCTCCAGAGGGTAAAGAAAAACACTAAAAGGAATGTATAAATAAAAGGTATATTGTGCCAGAGAGTGACAAGTGCTAAGAAAGAAAACGAAAGCAGGGAAGGTGATTTAAATACAGCAGAGGGCGCGGAGGCAGTGTAGAAATGTCAGATAGATTACTTCATGTAAGCCTTCTGAGCAAAGACCGGAAGGAAGTGAGGGAGTCAGCAGTGGGGATCTCTGGAGGAAGAGCATTCCAGGAAAAGGGAAGGGCAGTGCAAAGACCCTGGGGTGGAAGGCACACAGAGCGTGAGGAACAAGGAGGCTGGGGTGGCCTGGGCAGAAAGAGCCAGAAGCAGCCAGCTAAGGGGGACAAAGCTATGAAGCCTGGAAACAAGGAGCTGAGACCCCAGACAGAGGGAGAGTAACCAGAGTGTCTTCCAACACTTGGGTGACATGGGGTAGAACCTAGCTTTCTATGTCAGCACAGTTTTATTTTTAGACTTATTTCTGCTCATGACACACAATAAAGAAATCCATTCACAAATTCTGATTCCTTCCCAACATCATGAAGGGAGTTAGCAGTTCTGCTTTTATTTATTTTTTTTAAATAATTTTATTTATTTATTGTTTTACCCCCAAAGCCCCAGCAGATAGTTGTATGTCATAGGTGCACATCCTTCTAGTTGCCGTATGTGGGACGCCGCCTCAGCATGGCCAGAGAAGCGGTGCATCCATGCGCGCCCGGGATCCGAACCCCGGGCCGCCAGCAGCGGAGCGCGCACACTTAACCGGTAAGCCATGGGGCCGGCCCAGGTCTGCTTTTAGAAGTCACTAATGTTACAAAGTCCTCTTTAGGCCTCCTTAGGCATTAGGAAGCCTCATTTAGAAAATCCGTAGAACAGAGACCTGGTCCCTGACACTGACAGTGAGACCCCAGGGTTTCCGGCAGGTCAAGCACTACAGGAGGAGGAACGGGCGGGAAGCAGGCCGGCCTGCTGGGTGCACACGAGCCCCCTTAGGGAGCCGGGTTTCTCCTGAGCACAAACCCTGAAACAATGCACTTTCTCAGCTACACGTGCCGTGTGCTCCCGTACATGGGGGCACGGGGCTGCGACACTCCTGTCTAGCTCCTGTGCCCTGACTCAGCCCTGATGGGATGAAGAGGAAAATCTCACTTGAGGCCAGTTTGAGACAACCTCTCCTAACAGGCCTCCGGGGATTTCAGTGTGGGATCTGAAGTGACACAGCCTGAAACGGGTCATAAAAAGGGCCGGAAAAGGCGGCCTCTCCCCTCGCCATTGTTGTCTGGAGGAGAGACTGCCAGGTCCCAGGGGTGCTCTTCAGCTCCCTAAAACCTTGGCTTTTTACCAAGAAAGGCTGAGTCCGGTTAACAAACATGAAGACTTTTTTTTTAGGAACGGACCCACTGCAAGTGCATTTGGCAAAATGGCATCACCTCAAAACCCAAAGTGAAATAAATGGACGAATTTACAAGCCAGGCAAATGTTCAAAGGGAGACTCAGACGCGAGGACAGATGGCCGGTGAAGAGCTGGGAGCGTTCCGCCAACACCCACAAAGTGCAGATTTTCTAAATGCCTTGACGGCTGTTTATGGTCTGAGCACCCAGGAATCGGCCCGCGGGCTCTGGGCATCTGGGCAGCGGGAGCCTCTCTCTCAGCATTCACACTGCGTCCTGGAAGGGCAGTGAGCCGATCTCTGCCCAGGGAATTTTATTTTTAGTGCAAACATCACCGCTGCCTTGTAAAAGCCAGTCAGATGCTTTCCACACTTTATTTCCAATGTGAAAAGGAGCCAATGATTTGCCTGTTGAAATCGAAAGAAAAACGGGGAAAGGGCCACCCCCTTACACACCCTCCTGTCTATTTCTAGGGTGCTGCCCAAACCCTTAGGAATCTTGGAACTATGAAAATTTCTTTAAAATTCCAGTTATAGGCGCTCCAGAATGAGTACTGTATTTTTTTACCTCTTACGAACATCTTGGCAAAGATAATTCTAAACCATTCCTTCTGCATTTAGTGAAGAATGTTTAGGGTGAGTATTAAGTGCAGATTGAAATATGCCTATGTAAATGAAAGAAAAATAGAGACACTGAATTGCTAGTAGTCAATCAGGGAGAAAATAAGGAGAGAGCATGTATTTTCATTGAAATTTTCTCAAAAGCTGTTATTTCTGATCCCTTTAGAGACTTTCTAACACTGGAATTATTTTTAAGAAAAAAATCCCAGCAAAATCAAATTGCACATATATATCACAATTAAAAATTACCACTACTTCTAAAACCAAAATCAAGTTGCAGTACAATAGATACTAAAAATTTATCAAAATGTTAGTCATTTGAGAAGTTGTTTCATCTCTTTATCTCTCACAAAATCTATTTTGGTGCACACTCAAATAAGTGTGTGTTTGTTTTAATAGATAGATGGATGGGTGGATGGATGGATGATATTTGATCAAGTTTAGAAGTAAGTATTTGATCTTTAGAGACACACACCCTCACATATAGAACAATATCCCCACTACTGGGAAAGACGTCAATAAAAACAACCAATTTCATCTTCATGGAGAAATGGCTTCCACAAATACAATCTCATCACACACACATACACACACACAAACTTAGAGATTCTACAATTAATGTCTTGGGAAGGAAGACCATTCTTCACCACACTCTGTCCTGGTTTAATTACCAAGTTGATAAATAACATTACGATTTCAAGGCCACACAGAAGATTCTTACATCACTCACCCTGTGAGGGAGCTGCTGAGATTCTTCTTGTGTTTGGGGCAGACAGGCGATTGATTCTGGGGAAGATATCTGGGTCCGTAAAAAACAGCATTAAATGCTCAATTCCAGACGCATCTCTTCCCAATGAAGAGATGCCTCATTGCACAAAAGCATTTCACAAAAATAAAACACCTCTTATTTGGAGATCATATCATGCATTTCAATATTTCTGGAATTAAAAACAAATTATTACATATATATTTAGTAATTTATGTAACCTTTTCCCATTTGGATAAATATAATCTTTATATTTGTCCAGACTGTCAGCATATAACAAACGCTTACATATAAGATGCCCAAACTGTACTGTTATTTTGTATCATTTTTAGAGGAAAGTTATCTTTGGATCTTGAAAATTTCCTTTTATGTAAATATTAGTGATCGCCAATATTTATAAAACACAGCACTAAGTATCCACAATCTGTATTATTTGTTGCTTCTCAGAATATCTAGATATGCTTCAGAACAGCTTTCTGGTCAAAATAAAGATAGACAGACAGACTGTCAAGAAAAAGCAGGCATAATTAGAAAAGTTGAATTAATTTTTGCTATTTCAGATTCATTAAAACTAGTTAAGTCAAATAAATCTATATTTGATATAATGGTAATTGTTTTGTCTTCTCATTTTTGAAGTTTGAAAAGTTTTATTATTCCTGATAGATCAATAACAAATATTGTTTCCATTTACCTTTAAGGAAAATGAAGAATTCAACATTATCTACTAAAAACGAGTGTGTGATGTAACCGCGTGGAGTGACAGAAGCTTTACTGCTGAACTCTAAAGGCTTCAAAATTGTGAAAATTGTGAAAGATAAATAAAAATGAAAATGTAAAAGAAGTGAAAAATAAAAAGTAAAGAATGGCCAGATAATGGTCTTCTAAAGGAATCTTCTCACACGTTTCTGATATACTCTTGATGTTTTAGAAACATGAAGAATTTCTTATGACTGCTATTCTAGACCTGGTACAATTATGACTTGTTTTTTCTTCCATTCTTACTGAAAACGTTAGCAGACATCTTTCTTATAGTGTAAAAATTAAAGAACCCCTCCAAATTTAAGGGCCCTCTTGTTGAACAAAGTGCCATGGACCAAGCTTCTAGAATTAGAACCTGATATTTGTGATCTATTATACTGTGTAAACAGACTAAACTCATGTTCTTGGTGGCTAATTTGTCACAACTCCAAAACAAAGGCAATTAAATGAAAGAATTCAACACTGGAGATCCATCCAGGAGCTAAAAATATTTTATGCTATATTATTTTAATATATTTTACTCTTAAAACTGGACCATTTTTGTTAACCAACCAGAAAAAATGGAAGAAAAAACAGGATTCACTTAACAAGAATTCATAAATTAACAAAATACTGGGGAAGACGATAGTCATTTTAACGTTAACACTAGTTTAACAGGAATAGAGAAACTTCTCTGATAAATCCTGTGACAGAACAAGCCCAACATGAGCCCCTCGCAGCATTGGCTCAGCAACCCCGGCCCTGCCACATTGTTTCCCTTGTTCAACGTGGCTGACTGCACAGCTGTGGCATCCACTGTCTTGTTCAGACTGGCCGAGACTAGGTTCTGGGGCACCGCATCGGGCAGTGTGAGGGACACCCACCTTTGGTCACACTAGGCTCTCAGCAGTGTCATACCTTTACTTCAAGGCCCAAACCTCAACTCAGACAGATTCAGGACAGTATTTTCTGTCTCGAATACTGCACAACCACGAACAGTCATGACGCACTGTCTTATACAGTATCCTGCAGGGCATGCTTATAAAATACAATCTGGCAATTAGATAAAAACATATGTATGGGTTTACCTAAATGTACACATACATATTTTCTCTCTACTCATTCAACAAATAATTGTTGAGTTCTTCCTATGCCCCCAGCACCGCTCTGGGCATTGAGGATCACAGCGAACAAATGGATAGAAATGCCTGCCCACAGGGAACTTGCATTCAAGTGAAGGGAGACAGACAGACAGACAAATACATCCTACCTGTAGGCTATAGCAGGTAAGGATGTTGGCTGTTACAGCACATGAAGCTGTCTGAGGGTTTTGGTGGGAGCTCGTAGGAGCAGGCTCACGGCTACGGGAGCTAGTCTCCAAAGGCAGCCCAACTCCTCCATCTTTGTGTGGACACGAGGCTGCTCCCAGCAAGCGGTGAGATGGATTTCCTCTCCCCTTGCACCTGGGCAGCCCCGTGACGGGCTTCGATTCACAGAATGTGACAAGAGTGAAATTCCGGGACTTCCAAACCCAGGCCTTAAGAGGACACTCAGTTTCTGCTTCCTCTTTTTTAGAAGACAGGCACCATTTAGGAAACATGGCTACGCTGCCAAAGAAAGAGAGAGAAACAGAAAGAGAGAGAGGGAGAAAGACGGAGAGAGAGAGAAACAGAGAGACAGAGACAGAAACAGAGAACAAGAGAGAGAGAAAGAGACAGGGAGGGAGAGAGAAACAGAGAGATAGACAGAGAGAATCAGAGTGAGAGACACAGAGAGAGGGGGACACAGAAAGAGAGAGACAGAGAGAGAAGGAGAAAGAGAGAGAGACAGACAGACAGAGAGACAGACAGAGATGGGAGAGAGAAGAGATCTGAAGCCATCTCTGATGTACTAGAGTCAGGCCAGCTCACAGCTGACACAGCCACAGGACTGAGCCTTAGGGAGACCAGCAAAAGAATCCTCCACCTGAGCCCCACCAACCCTCAGAAATAACACAGAGCTGTTGTTTGAAGCCACTAAGCTCCAGGGCACTTTGTTACACAGCCACAGATGACTGAAACCTTGTTCAGGGATTCCTCTGGCTCTTGTGTTAAGACTAGCCTACATGGGAGTGTGTTGGAGCTAAGGGGCAGAAAGAACAATGACTTTGACCAGAAGCAAGCCTGGCTGGACCTGGGTAGTCAGAAATTCACAGACGGTGAGACGTGGTCAGATTCTGGAGAGAGAGGTATTGCAGTATGATTCCATTGATACAGAGCTCAGATATAGGCAGAACTTATCTGTGGCTTCCTCTGGCTGTATCCTGAAAGATGGGCCAACACAATTGCTGACAGATCGTATGTGAGGTGTGACAAAAAAAGACAAGTCGATGACAAAGTTGACCTCACCACTTGACAGCTCATTCTTCCTCAAAAGCAGCAGCACAAATGTCCAAATTCTACATCAGCAGGTGCATGGTCTTAGAGCTACAAGGCAAATTGCTCCTGAGAGTGGCCGTGCGGGAGGTTCTTGCATTCAGAAGCGAAAGTGAGCCGGTGCTGGAGGTGAGCAGAGCCGTCAGGAGTCACCTGTCACCTGAGAACGCACAGGTAAATAGGAATTCCTTACAACTCCACATACTAGTGCTGAGACCACAAAAGGCAGGCAGCAAGGAAAACTCATTATTTGAGACTCCTCCAGAGTCATCAAGCAGGTTCTTGGAGATGAACGTTGATGGTGGTTTCTTTCTAAAAGCTGGACAATGGCTCAGCTCTCTTCTTCTCAAGCAGCAGGTTCTGTTTATTTGCTCTCAAAGAGGACGCAGCACTGAAGGGGAGAGGAGCCGTCAGGGAGAACCTGTGAGGGCAGCATCATGGGGACTTCAATCTGTAGACAGTCATCAAGCCCTAGTTCACTTCTTCCTGGACATTCCTCCAGGGAGAACTGCCCTAGCTCGCTGGGGGCACCAGGTGGGCTGAGGTCCAAGTAGGAGTGGTCAGAAGGAAGGAGACATCCCAATGGGCCAACACTGCTGCTCAGACCCCTTCCTTGTGTCTCCCCACAAAGCCCTGGTCCCACAACCAAGACGCTCGTTTCCAGGGAACCCAGTTGGAGCCCCACCTTCCTCGTTGAGGAATCAGCTCTGGGATGCCTCTGGTTTTCCCCATGAGTCAGTCATCCAGCGAATCTTCACTGGGCATCGACTGCGTGCCCAGCTTCCTTCTGGTTACTAGATACCCGAAAGGAGCTCTTCTTGATTAAGAGTTGGGAAACTGAAGTTCAAATCTGGCTCCTTGCAGACTAGCAGTCTGTAAAATTATCTGGCATGCTGTGTCCTTCCCAGAGCCACCTTGGTGGTCCCCAGAGCCCCCTACAAATTCCCTTTTAAGAAATCTCTTCTCTAATATGGTTCACAAGAGGATAAAAATGTTCTTTATTTTCCGTTTCAATCCTTTTCTCGTCTCCTTTCTTTCCTCCTCCTAACTCTCCTCTCATCGCCTGCAATAACATTTATTCAGAGCCTGAGGTGTGCGGGTTCTGAATCTCATGCCGTGGAGGGTGAGAAGATGGGTTTCAGTTAACTGACCAGTGGAACAAGCATCCAGGAACAACCACAGAGCCAACTGTGTCCTATAAACACCACGGACTTGCTCTGTGAAGTGCACAGGCGCTCTTCGGACATCAGCAGTTGTTATTATTAATAATGGGATTTAAGACTAAAGTAAAAGGCCTACCGGGGATTCAGGTTGTGTGCAATTAATCCGATTTGGAAGCACACTGAAACTCCTCTGGGGACCAGTTTTGGTCACTGCCCTGTGCTCAGTGGGCCCAGGGCCTATGCTCTAGCAGGTGTTGAATGGGTGATTCACACAAACACTTGTTCACACCACAAGATAAGTCTCCCTTCTCATCTTCCTCACTTTGGGTCGGTAGGAGATGCTCCTTAGCAGGTTCACTCCTGCAGCCCACAGGCTGAGATTCGGGGCCAGTGGAGTCAGGGTTAGCTTTAGCACCGAGTAGAACAGCTTAATCGCAAATGAATTTCTCACAACTGTGTGCCATTGGTCACCAGGTGCCCGGACAGGGCAAATCCACTCTCACCAGTGAAGAAACACCTCAGATTCCAGATCACCTGACAGCTGATTGGGCTGTAACTGTTCTGCCGTCAACATCTGTAGCAAGAGGAGAAAAGGGCACTGAGGAGAGGATGGGGAGTGCCCCCCACCAGCCAGGCTGGTGTGCAAAACAGCAAAGAATCACTTTCAGAAACAAGCCCTGCTGTTCATTACTTAAAGTCAGGCAGTCAATCATTAGCAAATCCAAAAGCAGAGCTCTAGATTCCTAACAATTAAATGGGACAGTTACACACCTCAGCTGGGTTACTGCCAAGGGCCCTGGTTCTCAAACCGAAGCCTGAATCAGAATTACCCAGGGCAGAGGGCAGCTTGTGAAAAACAGACTGCTGGGCCCCACGCAGAGTTTCTGATTCAGCAGGTCTCCTGTGGGCCTGGGAATCTGCATTTCTAAGACGTTCCCAGGCATGCTGGGCTGGTATGGACTGCTCCTGGCAAACCAGCGATACAGGGTATGGTGTGAGATTGGATGGACTGTTGTCTGAAAATGGTGCAGAATCTATCCCAACACACTTAAGAAAGCCCAAATTTGCTCATACTCCCACATGTGTGCACATAAGTGCTGTTATATCACTGCCTTGTCAAGCGAGTCTACCGGCTCTAGTCAAGGGCAGGGTGTTGAGACACAAGTGCCAAGGAGCTGGTGAAAAGGGGCTCAATTTATAGCAAAATGACAAACAACCTCATCTTAGACCTTCACAGTGGCTCCCAAACAGTGGAAAGTATGATTGTTCCATCTGTGAAAGGTAAGATCTATGAATAGAATTATGTGGTAATACAGAAAAATCAATAAGGTGATAATAAAATATTTAGGCATCAATCAAAAGTGCTCTCCCAATATAATTCAACCAGCAGCCCAAAGTTTGACTGTCAAGGGGGCAGTTCCCACCGTGGATAGACCTTTATGATTTTGTGGACGACCGAATCCCACATTCTCTGAGGAAAGTGCCACTAAGGACTGTGGTGTGTCTGAGTTTCTGGGAGGCGACATGTGGCTGCTGAGATGGGACCTACAGCCACGTGGGTCTGAGTTGCTCACAAGCCACGTGACCTGGTTTCATCATTTCAAGGGCGTTCTTCCCAGGATTTCTGAAGTTCAGGTAATTAAGTGGATGCAAGGCTTATTGGTTACATTTTACCCAGCACCTCACACCAGTGGCCACAGTGACACGTCCACTTGAGTTGCATCTCTGATAGAAACCACGGTCTTGTGCAACATGGTTTTAGGAAGAAAATGTGAAAGTACGCAGGCAAAAATTGTAAAACTGGACCCACTGGAGTCCACAGATATATGCATGAATCTATGACTGGCTGGCCACGTTTCACTGGTATTTTCTGTTTTCCTTTAATTTTCTCTGTTGTTGACACTTATTTGCCCTTTCTGTTGACAAACGGTTAGAGCGATCACCTGAAATTCATTTTGGATTTAATTTCAAGTGGCACTTCTCCTTTTCATGTTGAAAAGCGTCTTGCCTCATTTCACTTTTATTTTTTTCTCGCCTCTCTGCCAACAATCTCCTCCTTGGTCAGCTCTTTAATAACAACTTTGAGCCCAGGATATGTTTGCCTTAATGCCGGCAAGCCAAACAGGAGCTCGGAGGCCAGCAGAGACCCGAGGCCCAGATAAAAGGCCAGGAGGCTTTCTCACAGCGTGGTGCGAGCTGCTCCGACCCCCTGGGGTGGAAACCAGGTTCCAAATTCACCTGAAGGGTCCTTCTACAGAAAGGTTTCTGCTGAAAACACTTCCACGTAGCAGACAGCAATCATCAGGGAGGGACTTTCAGAATTGAGTCACTTTATACCATTGTGTTTAATTGGAAAATTGAGAAAGAAGCCATTTTATTTTCAGTATACACATAAATGCTGCGTTCTATTGTTTATAGTTAGCCTTGTTTTGATTAAAGATTTTATTTTTTTAAAGCAGTTTAGGTTCAC
Organism: Diceros bicornis minor; assembly: GCF_020826845.1. Taxonomy (NCBI): domain Eukaryota; kingdom Metazoa; phylum Chordata; class Mammalia; order Perissodactyla; family Rhinocerotidae; genus Diceros; species Diceros bicornis. Next base: position 4,995,621 of record NC_080778.1, on the reverse strand, counting down.
AACAAAATTGAGGAGAAGGCACAGAGATTTCCCGTAGCCTCCCCCATGATCAACCTCACTCACCAGAGTGGTACATTGGTTACCAAGGATGAATCTACATTGACAGAAGTCCATAGTTTACCTTACGGTTCATTCTTGGTGTTATATATTCTATGGGTTTAGACAAATGTATAATGACATATATTCAACATTATAATATTGCACAGAATATTTTCATTGTCCTAAAAATCCTCTATGCTCCATCTATTCATCCCTCCACCTCACCTCCTCCTCCAGCAACCACTGACCTTTTTACCGTCTCCATTGTTTTGCCTTTTCCAGAATGTCATATAGTTGCAATCATACAGTATGTAGCCTTATCAGATTGGCTTCTTTCACTTAGTAAGATGCATTTAAGGTCCCTCCATGTCTTATCATGACTTTATAGCTCATTTCTTTTTAGTGCTAAATAATATTTCATAGTTTGGGTGCACCACAGTTTCTTTATCCATTCACCTACTGAAGGACATCTTGGTTGCTTCCTAGTTTTAGCAATTATGAATGAGGCTGCTATAAACATCCATGTGTAGGTTTTTGTGTGGATGTAAGTTTTCAGCTGCTTTGGGTAAATAACGAGGAGCTTGATTGCTGGATTATATTGTAAGAGAATGTGCAGTCTTACAAGAAACCGCCACGCTGCCTTCTAAAGTGGATGCACCATTTTGCAATACTGTTCTTGCTCCACATTCTTGCCAGCATTTGCTGGTGTCAGTGTTCTGGATTCTGGCCATTCTAATAGGTGTGTAGTGGTATCTCATTGTTGTTTTAATTTGCATTTTCTTGGTGACATATGATGTGGAGCATCTTTTCATACGCTTATTTGATATCTATATATCTTCTGTTAAGGTCTTTGGCCCATTTTTTAATTTGGTTGTTTTCTTATTTTTTAGTTTTATGGGTTCTTTGTGTATTTTGGATAACAGTCCTTTGTCATATGTGTCTTTGGCAAATATATTCTCCCAGTCTTGTGGCTTGTCTTCTAATTCTCTTGACATTGTATTTCACAGAAGTTTTTAATTTTATGAAGACCAGCTCATCAATTATTTCTTTCATGGTTTGTGCCTTTGGTGTTGTATCTAAAAACCCATTGCTGTACCCAAGGTCATCTAGGTTTTCTCTTATGTTATCTTCTAGGAGTTTTATAGTTTTGTATTTTACATTTAGGTCTGTGATCCATTTTGAGTTAATTTTTGTGACGGGTGTAAGGTCTGTGCCTAGGTTCATTTTTTTGCATGAGAATGTCTAGTTATTTCAGCACCACTTGTTGAAAAGACTATCTTTGCTCCATCGTATTGCCTTTTACCTTTGTCAAAGATCAATTGACTACATTTATGAGGTGTATTTCTGGGCTTTTTATTCTGTTCCATTCATCTGTTTGTCTGTTCTTTCACCAAAACCATGCTGTCTTGATTACTGTAGCTTTATACGAAGTCTTGAAGTCGATAGTGTCAGCCCTCCAAATTTGCTCTTCTCCGTCAATATTGTGTTGGCTATTCTGGGTCTTTTATCTCTCCATATAAACTTTAGGATCAATTATTGATATTCACAAAATAACTTAAGATTGCATTGACTCTGTAGATCAAGTTAGGAAGAACTGACATCTTGACAATATTGAGTCTTCCTATCCGTGAACATGGAACATCTCTCCATTAATTTAGTTCTTTGATTTCCTTTATTAGAGCTTTGTAGTTTTCCTTATATAGACCTTGTACATATTTTCTTAGATTTATACCTAAGTATTTTATTTTGGGGGGTGCCAGTGTAAATAGTATTTTGTTTTTAGTTTCAAATTCCACTTTTTCATTGTTGATGTATAGGAAAGCAATCAACTTTTGTATACTAACCTTGTATCCTGCAAACCTTGCTATGATTGCTGATTAATTCCAGGGTCATTTTTGTCAATACTTTCAAATTTTTTACATAGACAATCATGTCATCTGCAAACAAAGACAGTTTTATGTCTTCCTTCCTGATCAGTATACCTCTTATTTCGTTTTCTTGTCTAATTGCATTAGCAAAGAATTCCAGTACAATGTTGAAAAGAAGTGGTGAGAGGGGACATCCTTGCCTTGTACCTGATCTTAGTGGAAAAGCTTCAAGTTTCTCACCATTAAGTATGATGTTAGCTCTAGGTTTTCATAAATAGTCTTTATCAAATTGAGAAAGTTCTCTTCTACTCCTATTTTACTGAGAGTGTTTATCACGAATGGGTGCTGGCTTTTGTCAAATGCCTTTTCTGCATCTACTGATATGAACATGTGATTTTTCTTTTTTAGTCTGTTGATGTGATTGATTACATCAACTGATTTTCCAATGTTGAATCAGCATTGCATACCTGGGATAAATCCCACTGGGTCATATTGTATAATTCTTTTTATACTTTCTTGAATTTGATTTGCTAACATTTTGCTGAAGATTTTTGTATCTACGTTCATGAGACACATTGGTCTGTAGTTTTCTTGTAATGTACTTTACATCATTTTACTAAGTAAAAATGACATTGGAATTGGTGGACTAATGTCACTACTCACAAGGAAAGGCTTCTTCTCTGTGCATTTGTTGTACCTATTAAGAAATTTTGTGTTCAACTCTATGCAGGTGGTGCAACAGTGTGGCTAGGTTTATGGGCCTCAGAGACAGGCTGGGTTTGGACACAAGGTCTGTGCTGTGCTAACTTGTTACCCCAGGGCAAGTGAGTTATTGATTGTCCTAAGTTTCTACCCTCTCATTTGCAAAATGAGCTTCTAAAAAATAGTAGGTATACCATTTCACAGGGTTTGTGTGAGAATTAATTGGGATAATCCATGCACAATGCCTGAAATATCATAGTAAATAAATATGCAGTGTTATCATTTTAGTCATTTGCTTAGCCTATATCTTATTGCCTTAGTATAAGATCTATTTTTCTCCTAATTATAATATTTTATGTAGGACATTTTTTATTTTTAGTTCATTCTCTGAAGGCTTTTCCCATTGCACTGTAAATATTACAGATTGATGCCTGTAAAATAACATTTAAATTTGGCTGTGGTTTGTTTATATATAAAATAATGTTAACATTCCCTAAAAAAAGCAATAAAATGGAGATCTCTAATGGCAGCATTACACGTGAACAAGCACTTACATCTGTACCGTGGTTTCCAGTTTATGAACTCATGGATCTACTCAAACAGTCTTCTGAAAAGGGAGTTTTCTGTGTAGTGTGTTTCTTCTCACATTGTGTGTTTTAATTTTTCTAGTTGTCTCTTCTCTGTATTTAGATGATTATACACTTTGAATTGAAAGGAACATTAGCATCCACCTAGGTGAACCTCCTTCTCAAAACAGAAATCCCTAGTGGGGGGGTTGGATAGGGGGAAGGGGAAAGGGAGAAGGAGTAGTGTCCAGTTTAGGCTTACACACCTCCAAGTTACCAAAGGTCAGCCTGGACCGAAGATACACCTTCAGTCACTAAAAAAAATCCCCCTCATATTGAACTAAAATTCACCCCTTTGTAACTTCTTCCCATTGGTCCTAGTTCTGGTTAGGATAAATATGAAATACAGATGAAGTATGTTTATTAGAATATGAAACATATGAAATCTGCATGAAAACCCCAAGTGTCTGAGGCCACTTCCACTCCCCTTAGATTTGTCTTCCCAGGCTCACGTAAGCCTGTTTGAGTCTCTCCTGGGTGGAAGTTTCTAGAGCCTTAGTATCCAGACCAGCTTTCTTTTTAAAATGGGACTACATTTTCATCCTTGTCTTGAAACCTCCACAAACTCTTGTAAGTCGTCTACCAAAGTCTTTCCCTCTCTTTCCGGTGTAAATACTTGTGCACACATGCTCATCTTTCCCTCTCTTTCCGGTGTAATACTTGTGCACACATGCTCGTCTTTCCCTCTCTTTCCGGTGTAATACTTGTGCACACATGCTCGTCTTTCCCTCTCTTTCCGGTGTAATACTTGTGCACACATGCTCGTCTTTCCCTCTCTTTCCGGTGTAATACTTGTGCACACATGCTCGTCTTTCCCTCTCTTTCCGGTGTAATACTTGTGCACACAGGCTCGTCTTTCCCTCTCTTTCCGGTGTAATACTTGTGCACACATGCTCGTCTTTCCCTCTCTTTCCGGTGTAATACTTGTGCACACATGCTCGTCTTTCCCTCTCTTTCCTGTGTAATACTTGTGCACACCGGTGTAATACTTGTGCACACATGCACGTCTGTACGGACAAAGAAACTGCTTTCGGTTCTTCTCTGAACACAGAGGAGCGACCAGAAATCATTCACATCAAACACACTTTTAATTTACTCAATTTCTCCAGAGACCATAAAGCCTTACTTTCAGGTGGATGGTGATTTTATTCTCCAAAGCTCCACACTGCTAACACGATTTGAGAAAACCACCTTTCCTAGTTCAATATTGTAAGACTGATCTTGCTTGCAAAGTGTTAAACGGAACTTCTGAGTCTACAGTCGTGGGACCATTTTGTCTGCTCTCCAGAGAATGCAGTACGTAGACAAACATTCGCAGCAAATTAAACTTTCAGCCATCTCCAGCCATCTGACAGAGTGGCCCCCAAAATACTGCCCTGCCCAGCAGATTCAGAATGATGTGCTCCTTGCACTCAGGTGCGAAGGCCCAGCCATCCCGGCTCGTCTAGGAGGACACAGTGAACTGTGTCCTGGCCCAGACACCCCAGGGAGAAGAGGACAAACAAAAGTAGCCTGCCCCCCTCCAAACAGCTTTGGTTACCTTATGCGTCCAGACAATTTTCTGGTGAAGAAAAAGTTCAGGATGCAACATGGCACGTTGTTAAGAAAAAGAATTTGATAAAACCATACACAACAAAACAAAACATATTTAAACAGCATACACTCTTCACTTTTATCTTTAAATGAATTTGTGCCAGGCACTTTCAAATAAGTTCCTCTCATAATAACTTCATAAAATAGGCATTATCATTACCAGTTTCTCGATGAACTCAGGGAGTTGAGGACTTGCTCAAATCCCCTGGCAAGGAACGAGATGACGGGCCAGATCCAGATTTTCTTCCTCCAAGCCTGAGCTCATCCCTCAATCGCTGCTACAACGTGTGACTATGCAAATAAAAATCCAACACTATGAACCAAGGCAAAAAAATTATCTTAATTTTGAAATCTAACCTGTGAAGTGCAGGTGTTAAAAGACATTTAATCATATCTACATTCTACCCTAGATCATTTCATGATATCTTCATTTTATCCTAGATCTTTCTTTGATTTCCAAATCGTGCAATGATGAAAATGTTTCCTTAGCTTTAGAATAACAGTTAAAATGCCACTTGAGGAGGGAATGGAGATGTGCAGAATAGCAAAAGGCAGAAAGATGGAAAGCACATATCCTATCAGAAGAAATCCATTCCCCGGTCCAATAGTAGCAGAGCCGGCCACTTACAGAGACCACACCAGCTAAAACTAGCTCAGAAGCCCAGAGACACACGGAGACAAGCCCCCTCCTTTCTAGAAAAGCAAATCCTTTCAGACCTGCTTTCTATAGGAAAAATTCTTAGTTCATTTTCACTCTGATTTTATTTAATAAAGAACAAGAATAATTTATTTTCTTTGTCTCCAAACTTGTGTTTCTATTTGGTGATTTTGTTATTCTTCTTGACTCATTTTAAGTGTATTTTTTATCTCCCCCACACACTATATTCTCTTTATATTCTATATATGCTTCTTTGGAGACAAGAATCATGAGTGTCTTCTTTTATATCATCCAAATGAAACTATCTAGATGATGCGAAACATTACTTTGCATACAATAAGAATTTTAAAATGCTTATCACACAAATCACTTTACTGAAATGAATATTTTAATTGTAAGTAATTAAGAAGCTCGGAACATAGTTGCATGCAAAAAATATTCCCTAATGGGAATTAAAATATCGTGTTAGGAAACACATTTTTCATCGATGTGAGAAATCTCGCCTCTTTACTCTGATCAGCTTTGACCAACAGCCCAGTTTTTCTTCTCCAAGGCACAGCCGCAGGCCAGGGTCTAGCGGCAGACACTGGGAAGAGATGTTTTAGAGTTACCAAGGACCAAAGTGCTCATGTGGTAATGGAATGTAGCATTTGATATTATAAATTTTCATTACCCTATAAATAGAAAAGAATATGAATTCACATTGAGATATACTGCTTAATATTTAAGATCAAGCTTAACATTTGAATAATAAATTCTTCCTTTTGGCATAAAACTGGAAATTTACAGTCCTTTCAACTATGCAAGATTTATTCTGGTATTTTGGTATTTAATAATATTATTTGTATACACAAATGCTGGTAGATTTATTATTTATCATCGTATAAAAGTCAAAAATTATATCAACATGGTTTAATTCTTAAAATTCTGAGAAAAACTAAATTTATTTTGGTAGAGACAAAAAACACATTTTATATATACCATTTAAATATTCCAAAATTATAGTAAAAACATTCATAGACACCTATTTGGATCAAAGTCCTGTATTTTCTAGAAAATGGTGCTACTTTTCTTTTGTGAATATTCAAAAGTCCTTCTTATCAGACACTTTAGTCTCACAACTGTAACAGATCTGTGATTACCAAATGATGATGGAGATTTCCACTGGTAATTAGGACACTTCCATCACACTGGGCTATTATAAAACACAAAACACCCATTAACGTTGGAGAGAAATGTTTTGAAGACAGATACTCTCCTGAACTGACAACAGAACTTTCTTATTTCCCCTTCGCACATATATGGTCTCAATAGTGAGAAAGGTTCTTTTGTTCTACCTTCCATCTCTAGTCTAAAACTTTTGTTCAGATGTTCCAGCTTTCCGTGTCCATTCAAAAAGATCCACAGTCTGTGAGTTCCCAGGATTTAAGTCCTGTTTACATACATAAATGGGTAGTTCAGAGCGACCATGCATCAGCCACGCATTCCACAATGAGCAGCTCCAGACTGCACCCCTCACTCCTTCCTTACACCAGAGAGGCCTGGCCCCCTTCCACCAGTTCTCCGTAGAGGAGCTTTCTTTCCCAGCAGGCTTCGGCACACCATTACCTCCCTTCAGGAGTTCTGTTCACGTGAAAAAGCAAGGGGCCCTTTTGCTCCAACACACCACCCCAAAATTTGCACTTCAATTTTTTCATTCCAAAAAAAAAAAAGCCACTCTACTAACAATGTTTAAATCTTCTCTGAAAGTTAACTTTTCATGTTAAATGGATTAAATGCACAAACTACCTAAGAAATTTGCAAGTTTGAACAAACTTTCTTTAGATATTTTTATGGTAATAGCACATAACAATATATGGGGTAATGTAAAAGATAATATTGCCTGTAAAACCCAGAAGGTAGGTTAGAGAAGGCAGCCTAGAATATTCCTGCAGGATATGAATGTGAATGCATAGTTAAAAAAGACGATGCTCACCTAAGAATACTTTGCCTCAGCATTTGGCCCAAAGGAAAAGTTGTGACTATTAGCCTGTCCTGTTCACCACGTACCAACATTGCCTAGACCAGTGCCTGGCACAGTGAACATTTAATAAATATTTATGCAAGAATCCAAGAGGACTTCATCATAGAATACAACAGACTTCAGAAAAAGTAGCATCCATCTCCCAAACTCCATGAGGTTCTCATGTGGGTCACTTGAACCAACCAATTTATCTGAAAGCACCCCAAGACACCCAATGGCGTTGGCATGAGTTTCATTCATTTCAAAATATTGATATATCCTACCCATTTAAAAATTGTACTTCATAAGCGTCAGTGATACTGTTGAGATGAAACCCAATAAGTGGGCCGGCCCCGTGGCTTGGCGGTTAAGTGCGCGCGCTCCGCTGCTGGCGGCCCGGGTTCAGATCCCGGGCGCGCACCGACGCACGGCTTCTCCAGCCATGCTGAGGCCGCGTCCCACACACAGCAACTAGAAGGATGTGGAACTATGACCTACAACAATCTACTGGGGCTTTGGGGGAAAAATAAATAAATAAATAAAATTATAAAAAAAAAAAAAAAAGAAACCCAATGAGTGATGTTATTAGTTGTCGTATGACTTGATAAAGTAAATTTAACTTAGAAAATTCCTGGCAGCCCTACTTTAAAATCCGATGTTCTCAAACCTCGAATACTTTCGGGGAACACTGGTTTTTCATCCTCCAAGCTACTTATCGCATGTATTTGTGCACAGTTCTCAGCGAGAAGTGAATGCTCAACATTTACTGAAATGAATTTCTTCACTTCGGTGAGAGAGGCAGCCCAGGCAACGCGCTGAGGGAAAGTGTGTAGTTTTTTCTCACTCTGAACTGTGGTTCTTGATGATTATTGCTGTCGCTGATGTTAGTACACGAAAGGAAAATATCAAACATATAAGCACTATTTTACAGTGCTCATTTTATTTAAAAATGATATTAAAAATCAATAATCTTAAAAATACACTTTAAAAATCTTTAAAAAACAGCTCTCTGCTATATTAACCTAACTGCAGGGCGGATTAGATCACTACTTCTCAGAACTAATTGCTAAAAAGTGAAAGTATTCATCAAAATCCAGAAGGAAAAAAAACAGGAAAAATACAAACTTTTAGATTTTGTGTTCTGGAGCTTTTGTTTGATTTCTGTTCCACAATCTTCCTCCTGAATCAGCTTCCAGAACTCCTCATAGTCGTTCATGTTCTTCAAGATTCCACATTTGGTCAACTCATTTTGCAACCCTATAATCTTATTTTCAAAGAGAATAGTATATATATTTCAGAGTGACATTTTTAATGGCAAATTAGAAATCAGCAGACGACTAGAAATTTAAAATCCCATTTCTAAGCATCAGAGAATAACCTCCGGATAACTTGCAGCTATCTAATTGGGAAAGGGTTATTTTCAACAGTAATTGAAACAAAAAAAGTGACACTTTTGAAACTCTCTGTCCCTAAATTCTAGAGGTTCATTTATATTTAATGATTAAAGGGAACAGTTTGAAGGGAGGTAGACTGTTTTTCTCTCTTTCTTCTTTTTTTTATCCTAGGTAGTAGTAGTCAGGAGTTAATATAAAAGGAGTTCTTTGGGAGAGGATGGTGGAGGAGAGAAGGACGGCATTAGGGAGGAAGAAAGGGAAGAACAGGTTTGAGGACAACGAGAGGAAGTCGATAAAGATACCTTTCCCTTAAAATTCAGTTTCTAATTTTATCTCCCTTTGACATGGAGACGCTAGAATTACCATACACTGTAAACCAATTGTCACATAGGAATATGCTGCTTGTGATAATAAATGATGTCTTTGCCAGTTTAGTGAAAGACGATTTCTCACCTCTTTTAAATATCATCTCATCTCAGAAACTGGGGGGTACCCGTCCAAGTGATAAGGCCTGCTTTAGGAAGTATAACTAGACATAAGTGAGTAGCTTCTTTAAAACAGTGACACCACCACCACCCCCCCAGGAACTCACTAACTCCCCCAGGGATTTATAGCTTGAGGGTGGAATGTTCCATGTTTAATTCAAGAAGAATAAAATTAGAAGCTCAGGGCTCTAAAAAGATGGGGGGATGTTTTTTGGATGATGCAAATGTAGCTTACATCAGCACGAGGGAGACCATTTTTTCAGTTTAATTTCTAGAGCAATTCCTCATTTAAGGGACGTCGCTTTATGTGGAGACCATGGAATTCCTCAGATACCCATGGCGGTGGCCCCTCCAGGTAGGTCCCTCCCTCCCTCTGCGGGAAGCGCTTTCATTCACCCCGGCTGTTGTCGGGACTCTGCTCAGAACAGACTAACATTAAAATGAGATGGAGGTCTGCTATGAGATTCATCACTAGGCCACGCTATGGCACAGAAGGCGGCCCCCCAAGAAGTGTACGGGGTTTGGAGGCCTGGTGTTTGGGTCTCCCTCCCGTCCAGCTCCCAGTATTTCGCGTGTCCCCGAGGGGCTGATGGGGGCCGACATGGCTCCCACCTAATTCTGGGCAGAGGGGCTCCAGGGCAAAGGTTTGCACCGCGCATGCTGGGGGCCTGGGCCCCCCAATTCCTGAGTCGTTCTGACAATGAAGTGCATTGGAGACAGGACACACAGAATACTGCAGCGGCAGCAACGCCTGTGCAGGGGGTTCTCAGCCCTGTGCCAGCCCGGTCCTGTGTCCTAGCCGGTAGGAGCCCGAGCGCAGAGTGCACGCGAGGCGCAGGGCGGTGCGCCGGGGCGCCTGTCCAGCTCCAGGAACGCGCTGCCAAGAAGGAAAGAAAAGTCGCGGTCAGCCTGCAGTTCAGTAGCTGGGAAACAAAGGCGAAAACAAATGACAAGTAAACATCCAGCCACAGGAAGCCATTAAGGAGAGTGGGCGCTAATGAGCGCGCAGCGGGGACCCGCCGCCCGCCGCGCGCCCCGCCCGCCGAGGAATCGGCGGCTCGGCCCGGAGCCCCGCTGGCAGGCTGTAAACCTGCTGTGGTCTCCGTTCCCCTTCAAGTTGGGCCATTAGAAGCCGCAATTACTGTCAGCCCCAATAAGAGCACTCCAGAAAAGAAAACGGAGATTCTGTGATCTCGCACATTCTCACGTCCTCCCAGGCCGCGAAGGGACACCACAGCCTGGGGGTGGGGAACACCACCAACTCCAAGGTAAAGGGCCCGACTAGCCGTGTGCGAACACGAAGGTGTGAGTGTCGAATCACTGTCCAAGGAGCCTTTTGAAACAGTTTCTCGTAAAAATCAACCATTTTAAATAATCAGATATTCCTTTGTGGTCCCTTAAATTTTAAACCATTCTTTAAAAATTTTTTCCAAGTAGCAGTGGTTTGTCAAGCAAAGGTTAATGACCTCACTTTCACTTCTCTGGTGAATTATTTAAGATGCCTTTTAGCTAGCTTTAATTTTTGGAGAGACAGCCCTTCCTCCGGTTGGGTAGATCGGGCGGGTGGCGCTCTCGCCCGCAGTCCCCGAGCATCCTCCGCGGATGTCCAGCCTGCAGCCTCCACGTTGGTCGAGGTCCTTACAGCAGCGACACCCGGCGGTCAGCCCGGTCCATCCCAGTGAAACCTCGCCGCGTCCCCTCCCGGTCGCTGGGGCATTGGGAACCCCGCGGGTTCCTCCCTCCCCGGGTTCAGCCCCGGACCACACACAGAGATGGGCTTATGAAGTTAGAGAATTATGCAAAGGAACTTCCAACAGAACCGTGCCTTTTAAGCTTGTTTATCTTAAACATTTTAGAAAGTAGGTGGCAAAGTGGTTGAGGGTAAATTTCATAACGTCTACATTAGATGCTTGGCCAACCAAGTGTTTGCTAAGTATTACCTAAGACTTGAGAGTTATTTCTTTATATGTGATAAGTTCCCTTTATATATTATTTTTAGTTCTAAGACAACATTTTTGGTCCTGACACTAAAACTACTCTATAAAATGAATTGGATCAGATGGCCCCTTCAGTCTCTTCTGAATCTAATATTTTAGATTTCTTAATAACTTTGTTTTAAAATACTACATTAGTAAGACCTGAAACTGTGAAACTTCTAGAAGAAAACATAGGCAGTAGGCTCTTCGACATCAGTCTTAGCAACATCTTCTCAAACACCACGTCTGACCGGGCAAGAGAAACAATAGAAAAAATAAACAAATGGGACTACATCAAACTAAAAAGCTTCTGCACAGCAAAGGAAACCATCAACAAAACGAAAAGACAACCTAACAATTGGGAGAAGATATTTGCAAACCATACTTCTGATAAGGGCTTAATCTCCAAAATATATAAAGAACTCATGCATCTTACCAACAAAAAAACTACCAACCCAATTAAAAAATGGGCAAAAGACCTGAACAGACATTTCTCCAAAGAAGATATGCAGATGGCCAACAGACACATGAAAAGATGTTCAAAATCATTAACTATCAGGGAAATGCAAATCAAAACTACAATGAGATATCACCTGACGCCGTCAGAATGGCTATAATTAACAAGACAGGAAACAACATGTGTTGGAGAGGATCTGGAGAGAAGGGAACTCTCATACACTGCTGGTGGGAGTGCAAACTGGTGCAGCCACTATGGAAAACAGTATGGAGATTCCTCAAAAAATCAAGGATAGAACTACCATATGATCCAGCTATCCCACTGCTGGGTATTTATCCAAAGAACTTGAAAACACCAATTTGTAAAGGTACATGCACCCATGTGTTCATTGCAGCGTTATTCACAATAGCCAAGACTTGGAAGCAACCTAAGTGCCCATCAAGGGACGAATGGATAAAGAAGCTGTGGTATATATACACAATGGAATACTACTCAGCCATAAGAAACGATGAAATCCAGCCATTTGTGACAACGTGGATGGACATTGAGGGTATAATGCAAAGTGAAATAAGTCAGAGGGAGAAGGTCAAATACCGTATGATTTCCTTCATTAAGTAGTAGATAATAACAACAATAAACAAACACATAGGGACAGAGATTGGATTGGTGGTTACCAGAGGGGAAGGGGGGAGGGAGGAGGGTGAAAGGGTTAATTCGGCACACGTGTGTGGTGATGGGTTGTAATTAGTATTTTGGTGGTGAACATGATGTAATCTATGCAGAAATAGAAGTACAATGATGTACACCTGAAATTTTTACAATGTTATAAACCAATGTTACTGCAATAAACAAAAAATTAAAAAAATAAAATAAAATAAAATACTACATTAATATATGTGCATGGTTTTAAAAAATCAAACTTTTCGGAAGGGCTTAAAATAAAAAGCAACTGTCCTCTCTTCCATCCCACTCCACCCCCAAGCCAACAAAAACCACTTCTACCCACTTCTGTTATTAATTATGTTTGAATAAGCCTTGTCCCAAATTGAATAACCACCACCCTAGAAAAAGATTTGCAACCCTCTGCTGTCTCTTTTCTTTCTTTCTTTAGATGTATAGAAAGATGTCTCTGTTTCGTTGTGAGCGAGCATGGCACCTCTCAGAAGAATGGAGGCATCCAGCAAGAATTTTCCTTACGCAAATCTTGAGTTTCCTAGAAGATTTTCCTGTTTTCTTAATAACTCACTTGCATTGATTTCCCAAAATGTGCAACACCAGACCCTCGTGGGTGCCCCCCTCGACTCCTGATTTTATACCTTAGTATTCCTCCAGTTCACTGAGAGGGACCTTCCAGTCATGGAACCATTGTGCCAATGAGGATTTAATTACTGTGAGGAATTTTAACCCTCAACAGCCAAAAATTATAGTGTCTACATACCATATATACCAGACTTGATGATAAAATTTTGACCTTTTCTTTCAAATCAATATTTTGGGGGAATATTTCCCATATGAACCCAGAAAGAAATCTATGAATAAAAAATTGTCTTAAAGATATTCTTAGACTATGACAAATTATCCAAAACTTGGAAAAAATTAAAAAGGTAGATAGCATTTCTTTTCAGTGTCAGATATGAACATTGTTTCAAAGCCTGCCCACGGGTTATTTAATGGATATATTTGGTTGGACTCACTGTTTACTATTGATTCAAGTTAAAGATTTAGTGAAGTTACATATTGAGTTGTAGATTTCCACCCAATAGAGATGCAGATTTCTGTCCAGTGGAAAAGGATAATAACAAAGGTTATGGTTTATTGTCTTCTAGGACACTAACCAGTTTTATATCTAATAGCAAATTCATTTCAGCATTTCTCCGACTGACCACTATATAAATCTTCATACCTGAAATTCTCTTTTGACTCAATCTTAACGTCTTACTTATCCCCTTATCCTCTTATTAATTAGTTAGATTGAATCTTTGATACATGCTTTTTTTTTTCACTAAAAATAAAGTTTACCCATTTCTCCCACCCCCCACCCCTGCCTTTGGCAACCACCAACCTGTTCTCTGTATCTATGAGCTTGGCTTTTTGTTGTTTTCTCACAATTCCACATATAAGAGAAATCACATGATACTTGTCTTTCTCTGTCTGACTTATTTTACTTAGCATAATGTCCTCGAGGTTTATCCATGTTATTGGAAATGGCAAGATTTCATTCTTTTTTATGGCTAAATAATATTTCATTTGTTTGTGTGTGTGTGTGTGTGTGTGTGTGTGTGTGTGTATACCACAATTTCTTTTTCCTGTCATCCATTGATGGACACTTAGGTTGTTTCCATATCTTGGCTATTGTAAGTAATGCTGCAATGAACATGGGGGTGCATGTATCTTTTTGAGTTAGTGTTTTCATTTTCTTCGGGTAATACCCAGAAATGGAATTGCTGGATCAAATGGTAGTTCTATTTTTAATTTTTTGAGGAACTTCTGTACTGTTTTCCATAGTGACTGCACCAATTTACATTCCCACCAACAGTGCACAGGGTTCCCTTGTCTCCACATTCTTGCCAACACTTCTTATTTCTTGTCTTTTTGATAATAGCCATTCTGACATGTGTGAGATGGTATCTGTGGTTTTGATTTGCGTTTCCCTGATGATTAGTGATGTTGAGCATCTTTTCATGTGCCCATTGGCCATCTGTATGTCTTCTTTGGAAAAGATCTTCTGCCCATTTTTCAATCGGAATTTTTGTTTTTTTGCTATTGAGTCGTATGAGTTCTTTATATATTTTAGATATTAGCCCTTTTTCAGATACATGATTTGCAAATATTTTCTCCCATTAAGTAGGTTACCTTTTCTTTTTGTTGATGGTTTCCTTCTGCTGTGCAAAAGCTTGTTAGTTTGATGTAGTCCCACTTGTTTATTTTTGCTTTTGGTGTCAGATTCAGAAAATCATTGCCAAGACCTATGTAAGGAGCTTACCACCTATGTTTTCTTCCAGAAGTTTTATGGTTTCAGGTCTTACATTCAAGTCTTTAATTCATTTTGAATTAATTTTTGTGTATAGTGTAAGACAGTGGTCCAGTTTCATTCTTTTGCATGTGGCTGTCCAGTTTTCCCAACATCATTTATTGAAGAGACTGTCCTTTCCCCATTGTATATTCTTGGCTCCTTTGTTGAAAATTAATTGACCATAAATGTATGGGTTTATTTCTGGGCTCTCTATTCTATTCCATTGATCTATGTGTCTATTTTTTATGCCAATACCATACTGGTTAAATTACTACAGCTTTGTACTAGAGTTTGAAATCAGGGAGTGTGATGCCTCCAGCTTTGTTCTTCTTTCTCAAAATTGCTTTGGCTATTCGGGTCTTCTGTGGTTCTTTACAAATTTTAGGATGGTTTGTTCTATTTCTATGAAAAATGCCATTGGAATTTTGATAGGGATTGCATTGAATCTGTAGATTGCTTTGGGTAGTATGGACATTTTAAGAATGTTAGTTCTTCCAATCCGTGAGCACAGAATATCTTTCCATTTATTTGTGTCTTCTTCAATTTCTTTCATTAATGTCTTGTGGTTTTCAATATATAGGTCTTTACCTCCTCGGTTAAATTTATTCCTAGGTATTTTATTCTTTTTGATGCAATTGTAAGTGGGATTTTTTCTTAATTTCTCTTTCTAATAGTTCATGATTAGTGTATACAAAGGCAACAGATTTTCATATGTTGATTTTATATCTTGCAACTTTACTGCATTTGTTGGTTAGTTCTAACAGTTTTTTGGTGGAGTCTTTAGGGTTTTCTATATATAATATCATGTCATCTGCAAATAGTGACAGTTTTACTTCTTCTTTTCCAATTTAGATGCCTTTTATTTCTTTTTCTTGCCTAATTGCTCTGGCAAGAACTTCCAATACTATGTTGAATAAAAGTGGTGAGAGTGGGCATCTTTGTCTTCTTCCTGATCTTGGAGGAAAAGCTTTCAGCTTTTTACTATTAAGTATGATGTTAGCTGTGGGCTTGTCATACATGGTCTTTATTATGTTGAGGTACAGTCCCTCTATATCTGCTTTTGTTGAGTTTTCATCATAAATGGATGTTGAATTTTGTCAAATGCTTTTCTGGCATCTATTAAGATAATCATATGATTTTTATCCTTCATTTTGTTAGTGTGATGTATCACATTGACTGATTTGTGGATAATGAACCATTCTTGTATTCCTGGAGTAAATCCCACTTGATTATGGTATATGATCCTTTTAATGTACTGTTGTATTCGGTTTGCTAATATTTTGCTAAAGACTTTTGCATCTATGTTCATCAGGGATATTGGCCTGAAATTTTCTTTTCTTGTGGCATCCTTCTCTGGTTTTGGTCTCAAGGTAATTCTGGCCTCATAAAATGAGTTTGGAAGAGTTCCCTCCTCTTTATTTTTTGGAAGAGTTTGAGAAGGATTGGTTTTAATTCTTCTTTGAATGTTTGGTAGAATTCACCAGTAAAGCCATCTGGTTCTAGACTTTTGTTTGTTGAGAGGTTTTTGATTACGGATTCAAACTCCCTACTCATAATCGGTCTATTCAGATTTTCTGTTTCATCATGATTCAGTCTTGGTAGGTTGTATGCTTCCAGAAATTTTCCATTTCTTCTAGGTTGTCCAATTTGTTGGTGTATAATTGTTCATAGTAGTTTTTTATGGTCCTTTGTATTTCTTTGGTATCAGTTGTAACATCTCCTCTATCATTTCTGATCTCATTGGTTTGAATCTCCTCTCTTTTTCTTGGTGAGTCTAGCTAAAGGTGTGTCAATTGTTTGTCTTTTCAAAGAACAAACTCTTAGTTTCATTGATCTTTTCTACATGTTCATTTTTTATTTGTGTGGGAACTATATTTTTAACTTTTTGAAAATGATACTTTAACAACATCTGGGATGTTCTCAGTAAACACTAATTGAAGCTCATTCATATCTAGTATAAATATAAAATGCAGTATTCTTTGTGATGCAAATCGTTATGGAAATAATAAAAAGAAATAATGTGGCTAACAACTAACAAAATTAAAATGATTTATTTTGTATTTGTATAATATTTAATAAAAGACACAGAAGTATTTGCTGAAAAAACAAAGGAAAGTGCTTGCATTTCCACTATTTCATGGGTTTGACATAATTATGAAAATTTAAAAATATTTAGATTCTCATTTTAAACATATATTGGTAAAAGTAAATTGATGAATAAAGGGGGGGATCTTCTACCTCTCTAAAGTTTTAAAACTTAAAAAATAAACAGCATAATGTATGGAATGGACCTAAGTTTGGGAGTCAATCTAACTTGAGCCCATATGTAAGCTCTTTCCTTTGGGTAAGTTACTTAAATTCTCCAACCCTCAGTTTTTTCAGCTGTTATCACTAGACTTAGTGATAATACCTTCCTCTCAGGCTGCTCTGAGGATAAGATCCTGTCTGTGAAGTGCCTGGAGCTGTCTGGCAAACAGTGGGAGATCAATGCATGTTAAGTAATCTTTTTGCACTGCATGAGTCTTTAATTTTTATCTACTAAATTGTATCAACTAAAACTTGAGGGCTAAAATATATAGAAAAATTACTACTATGTGCAAAATTGTTTTAAAATCTTAACATTTATCTATTTCATAAATGATCTGGGCTATAAATATTTTAATTTTTATTTATTTATTTTTTTGAGGAAGATTGGCCCTGGGCTAACATCTGTTGCCAATCTTCCTCTTTTTTTCTTTTTTCTCCCCAAAGCCCTGGTACATAGTTGTGTATCATAGTTGTAGAGTCATAGCTCTTCTATATGGGACGCTGCCTCAGCATGGTTTGATGACCAGTGAGTACGTCCAGGCTCAGGATCCGAGCTGGCGAACCCCAGGCCTCGGAAGTAGAACGCGCAAACTCAACCACTACTCCACCGGGCCGGTCCCTGGGCTATAAATTTTTTTTTTTTTTTTTTTTTTTGTGAGGAAGACCAGCCCTGAGCTAACAACAGATGCCAATTCTCCTCTTTTTGCTGAGGAACATTGGCCATGGGCTCACATCCGTGCCCATCTTCCTCTACTTTATATGGGACGCCGCCACAGCATGGCTTGATAAGCGGTGCATCAGTGCGCCCCCCGGGGATCCGAACCTGCAAACTCTGGGCTGCCAAAGAGGAGCACGCACACTTAACCACTGCCCCACCAGGCCGGCCCCCAGGCTATAAATATTTTAAACATATGCTCAGATTAATAAAAATAATGATGCAAACCAATAATCACGTAGCCATTAAAATCTTTACTATGTATTGGCATCACACTCTTTACTCATGTTAACAGAATAAATTTCATGCATTAATTATCTATTGCTGTATAATAAATTACCACAGCTGTAGCAGCTTAAAACAACACACATTTATGATCTCACAGTTTCTGTGAGTTAGAAGTCTAGGAACAGATTAGCCAAGTCTTCTGCTTAGGGTCTCAGATGGTTGCAACTAAGGCATTGTCCAGGCTGTGCTGTCATCTGGAGGTAGGACTGGGGAAGCGTGCATATCCCTGTTCACAAGGATGTTGGCAAAATTTAATTTCTTTCAGTTATAGGATTTATGGAAGGTAGCTTTTTCAGAGTCAAAAGGGAGAGTGAATTTACTAGCAAGATGGAGTCTTATAAAATGTACCATGGTCCCCAGAGTGACATCCATCATTGTTGCCATATGCCATTGGTTAGAAGCAAGTCACAGGTCCTGTATAAATTCCAAGAGGCAAGAATCATAGGGGCCACCTCAGAGTTTGTCTGCCACAGTCCCCCATGATTCATGTCCCTCCCACATGCAAAAAACATTCAGCCTCTCCCAAGGTTCCCAAGATTCCTGTCTCTTCATAGCATCAACTCAAAGTCCAAAATCTCATTATCAGGTCAAAGGTCAGAGAAGGCTCCTGGCTGTAATCATTAAGTTCAGTTTCTGGGACACAATTTTTGTTCATCTATGGACCCGTGATACTAAAGAGAAGTCCCTAACACACCCAACATACAATGGTGGAACAGGCAGCAGGTAACGCCTATAGACAGTTCTATTCAAAAGAGGAGAAAATGGAAGGTAAAAAGGAATGTGAGCTCTATAGCAGTTCTGAGTGCAGATGGGTAAGGCTGGAAGTCCCTTGATTAGATTTCAAGGTCTGGGATATTTGGTTGGCCAACTGTGTAGACAATAAAAAAAATGCTCTGTAAAATCCAGATGAATATTTATCCTGCCTGCAAGAAAAATTTGTGAACTTACGTGAATACCTTTACACAAAAGACCATGTGAAGGGCTGAAAGGTCAAATAAAATAGTGTTTAGGAGCCAGAATCTAGAGGTACCCTGCCTGAGTTCAGATTCCAGCTCTGCCACTTACGTGCTACGTGACTTTAACAAGTTACTTCACTTCTTTGAACCTCAATTTTCCTCATCTGTAAAATGGAGTTGAAAATAACAGTGCCTAGTTTATACGATTTTTCTAAGAACCAAGTTAGTTGATACCTACAAAGCATTCAGTGATGGGCTGACCACAGTAAATGCTATATATGTGCTTGCTGTTGTTATATTTTTATCAATATGTCAACAATTTTGATTATGTAATTCATAGACTCTGTGATACCTATTTTGATTCCTTAAGGTCATTTATCTTATTTCCTGTTATTAGCAAAGTTCTGAATGGCTGAAGGTGCTGGATAGTTAAGTTATATGTAGGAAAGATATCACTCCAAATGTTTCAGTGATGCATTAATGATGGGATAAAGAGAGCTGATCTTGATCTTCCTTTTTAGTATGATTTTAAAAGCTATGCACACACATACATATACATACGCATACATTTCATGCATTCATTTGTGCAAAATAATAAAGGTAGATTTAATACCACCAGGACTAGCAAAAAGCACTCTACCGTGAGTAATGAAAATAGTAATGCTAACATATTGAAATAGATTGTCTCAATTTGATTCTGATCACTCTGTTTTGGGGTACAATGTAATTTTTCTTGGTATAGTCTTCTCCATTGAGTTCAAGTTCATAGGAAATTGTATACTAGATTCTCTGACACAAAAAACCATTTTGATCAAATAATCAGTTATTATTTATAAGCAAAACCCATGAAATCAGTATTTATTGTGCACCTAAATATTATGCACAATATTTATTGTGGTACCAGTAATAATCATTTAATTATAATCAGTTTTTTCCCTGATACTTATTTATTTTTATTGATTAGATATTTGATATAAATGTCAAGTATAATTATTAATAGAAAAATGCCGATCTGAAACGTTTGCTGAAAATAATGAATAATATGATCTTTCAAATCCATCAAAATCTGCCAAATGCTAGCATTTTCACTTAAGTGAAAGTGGGCTGGGGCTGGTATTTGTTATTTGGGCTTCAATGTGCTGGCCATGCCAAGTTCTACGTGGAACGACCAAAGAGCTCGTTGGAAGGAAGCCTGACATCACAGTCCTTTGAGACTTGAGACTTCAGTTCCTTCTAAATTATTCACATTTATTATATTAAAATTCTTTAAGTTAATTTTATCTTGGTAATCATGGACTCTCTGAGAGAGCAAGTTTATAGAGCTGTACTTCTATAACAAAGGTGAGTTGATAATTTCAGAAATGGGAGAGATTACAATCTGCCCTCTTCAGGCTTAAAACAGGATATTCTTTTTGTTTTTTGGCAGGGAAAGATTTGTCCTGAGCTAACATCTGTTGCCAATCTTCCTTTTTTTCCTTTCCCCAAATCCCCAGTACATAGTTGTATATCCTAGTCGTAAGTCCTTCTAGTTCTTCTGTGTGAGCTGCCGCCGCCGCATGGCTACTGACAGAGGACTGGTGTGGTTCCATGCCCAGGAAATGAACCTGGGCCACCGAAGCAGTGAGAGCACCAAACTTTAACCACTAAGCCATCAGGGCTGGCTCAAACAAGGGATTCTCAAATCCTAAATCAGGCTCTCCTTTTCTGGTGCTGGAGGTTGGGAAAGGCACAGTTTGGTAGACTGAACTGGGCTGGGGCTGGTATTTGTTATTTGGGCTTCAATGTGCTGGCCATGCCAAGTTCTACGTGGAACGACCAAAGAGCTTGTTGGAAGGAAGCCTGACATCACAGTCCTTTGAGACTTGATGCGCTGATGTCTCTGGCCAACTCTTCCTAAAATACCTTGCTCTGCATTTCTCCAGCTCTTTCCTCAAAACTGGAGACTTACTGCTCTTAACAACAAATGCCATCATCAGTATGCTATGGATGGGAAAAATAAGTGGGTTGCACATGTGCTGATAGCTACTTGGAAAGAAAAAAAATGGGCATTGGCTTTTCCATCCAAAGATACTGGTGCCCAGGGAACACATTTGCAGGCCTGGTCTTGAAACACGTGGTCATAGAACCTGTGTCTCAGGGGCTTGAGGAGGCTGGGGGGCGGTGGGTGGGTCGGTGCTCCCCTAGTTCCCACTCGGCATGCTAATCCTCTGAGTCACATTTCGACAGTCTGCTTGATGTTAATATCTATTAATTTGGTTAAATGTGGAAGTCTAGATCCTCTCAATGAAGGAAAAAAATCAACACCATGGAAAAGTAAAAACAAATTCAAATTTAGCAATTTAGCAAATTTAGCACAATAAAACTCAAAATGGCATATCCTTTAAAAATCTCATAATATTCCAAGTCTCTGGCTAAAGAACTTCAAAATGGAAATGTTGAAAGAAAAATCAATAACATATACTATTGAGGAAATAATCTATTTTTACAGTTCAACTAATTCAAACCAATTTACGTTTATTAAGAGCCTAAAATATATTCATGTCATAATTGTAATTAAGTCAGTAATGAAATAACCATGTAGCTTGATATTGTTGTTTGAATATCGTGTTGGTGACTCCCAAGTGTTCCCTGAGCCCCTGGGGGAGAGGCGGTATTGTCCTGAGTAAGTCACTCCAGCTCTCTAGGTGTCAGCCCTTCTAAGCGTAAAATACAAGTCCTTCCCTGAACTGACTGAAAAAGTCCTCCTTCTTCCTGCTTCCTTATAAAGCCCTATGAATCCATCACCTTTGTATTCCTCCAGCATTAAATAAGGTGTTAGGTGGTAATGATAAAAATAAATATGTGGACCTTCACTGTGCTACAAAATGTATACCTTTTATATTTCAGAGCAATATATTTAGCTTATCCACAGAAAATAGAACAAAAAAATATTTTCACCTTTTGCGAAATGACACCGCATCCCGCTCAAATAGGTTTGAATTGAAGGTGTGACTCATTGTACAAGAGAGATATATTCTGGAAATCCTAGGGGCAATGTAAATCGTATCTTAAATACATGGGCAAGGAAATGGTGAGTCATTTTCTAAGTTGGAAATTCACTCTAATTATGTTTCTTGTAAACATAACTGTATAAAGTCTGTCCAATCCCTCAAAAGTCAATTTAAAAAATGTGCTTTAAAGGAAAGCCTTTGCCATCACAGACTGACGTGCCTGAGGAAATTACATGACAATCTTATAAGGATGATGTGAGCTAACAAAGGTCACGCTTCCAGAAGTCTGTGTGAGGAGACTCTCAGAAAGTGACAGCAAGTGAGACCCAGAGATTATCTAGTCCAACCCGTCCCGCCCTCTCCCCTTCTCACATGTCCACATCTCTGAAAGGAGGAAACCAAGGCTGAAATGGGTAAGGAGCTGAGGAAGCCTAAAACTTAGGATACTGAAATTCCAAAGTCTCCACAGTCCAATTAACGTAGCCTCTAAAGTCTGTGGGATGGTTTTATGAAGAAATACAGGAACTTTTCACGAGGTTGAGCCTTGAGTAGATGACTGTAAACTAAGGGAGCTTGGCTTTTCCCAAATTGTGGTAAATATTGCAGATACAATAAAGATGCATTCCATTCACTTCTAATTAATGAGACAGAGTCCTTGAGTGATTAAATATTGTTGCAGACAGGCATTATTTCTGAAGCCTCTCGTTCAGACAGACAGCAGTCGGTGGAAAGGGCTGTGCGAGTGGAGGCTTCGGGACACAGGGCAGTTTCCTTACTGAGAAAGTGAAGGGTTGGCCGAAATGACTTCCAAGCTGTTTAACTCTACAATTGCACAGATTTCAAGATTTTCACATCTTTGGTCATGAGAATAATGAGATAACTAAATGGGTCCATTAAAGCCTTTAAGATCTTCATTAAATCTGTCTCAGAGAAATTTTTTGTCAAAAAAACACCTATTTTAACTCTTGGAACTATCAAAAATTTACCAACAGTATTTGCTGAGCATAGCATTATTAAACACTTTAAACCTTTGTATTAGAAGTTGATGTTTTTTCCCATTTTTACTTTGGGTACCACTGTTGAATCTACTTTAATGATGGCATGCTCTTTTGAGGAGGAAATCCATTCTTTCATGTCTGTAAATATTTGGTTAGAGACCTTTTTATAATTTCCTGATCGGAACGTGGTTCAGAGTCTGCTGCATTTTGGTAATTATTTGCCCTCCACAAAAACATAGGCATTAGTTAGGTATTAGTATAAATTCCATACAAAATGCAAATTCTTTGTAGTCAGTACACTTCCTTAGAATATTTTCTAAAGAGCTTCGCCTACAGCCTTAAAGAGGAGGGCAGGAAAAACGCCGGTTGCAACATCCCGTTTCTCACGAGGGGCTCCCTGTCAGAAATTGGTTAAGGAGAGGGGAATAGGGGCAATTTTCCTTTAAAATGGAGAGGAGTTTCTTTTAGAAAGGAAATTCCCTGAGGAAGTTGTTTTAAAACAAATAACTGTTCAGGAGGAAGCCAGCAAAAGGTGGGAAGAATTTCCCTTTGATTCCCCCGTCTGTGTATTTGGGCCCAGACGCAGACAACATTTTATGCACATATTAATAGAATGCTAATGAGCCTCCTGCAAGGACAGCGGTATTTGACACTAAGTATTGTCAACAGAAAGGTTTTTTGGTGTATTTTTTTAATCCCATCAAGGTGCACATAAGGGGGGGCCTGTGTTGGGGGAGGTGGGAGATCCCAGTGCCTGGGAATGAATTCCTGGTTTGACTTCCAGTTGGGTGGAGGAGACCAAAGTGATTTATGGAATTATCTCCACATCAAGGGGTTTTCTAAAAGGTGTAAACGTCTTCTTCAAAGTCTTCAGGTGGCTCTATTTATTTAACCCCATTCTCCTCCCTGAGAGCAGGGGTTCTCAAACTTGAGTGGGACCCAGAGTCACCTGAAGTGCTTCTGACAACAGTTTGCACCCTGGGCTCAGATTCCAGATTCCGCAGGGCTGGGTGGGGCCTGAGACTCTGCATTTCTAGCGGGTTCCCAGGGAACGCCCATGCTGCCAGTCCAAGGACCACACTGGGAGACCCACTGCTCTCAAGCATTCATTTTGAGTCTCAGATACTCCAAAGCTTTCATGATCCTAAAAGGGGGGCAGCACACTGGAGCTTTCACTGCAGATGGGATAAGGAATTATGCTCATTCAGTGCAATAGGATGAAATCTCTCAAGCTCCACTGCGTGAAACCTGTGGGGAGGGGCGAGGTGAAGTCTCAGAGGTAGAGGAAATGCATGCTTTCAAGCCCGAGTGTTGTGTGGTTGTCTTTTTTATACAGAGTGTTCCCCGGTAGAGATAGAAAAGCCATTTAACCACAGATTATATTGTGCAGAAAGCTGTAGACACACTTAAGAGAAATTCTAATTGCTTTTTATTCATGCATCCGTTCATTCATTCAAAAACATGTATTAAATGCCTCCTCTGTGGCAGGCACTGTTCTGGGCTTTAGGGAAACATTGGTGAACAAAACAGATAAACTCCTTGGTGGAGCTCAGCTGGGGAGAAACAGTCGAGAAACATAAAGAGTAAGTAATTCTGTAGCGTGTTAGAAGATGATCGGGTGCTACAGACAGAAGGAAAAGCAGAGGAATTTGGGGAGTGTGGAGCGGGGAGCCGCTGAGAGGGCAGCTAAGCAGGGTGGTCAGCCCGTCCATCACCAGGGGGTAGGCGAGCACAGATGAGAAGGAAGTGAGGGAGGGAGAGGCAGCTGTCTGGGCACAGGTCCTAAATTGGAATCTACCGGGATACTCAGGAGGCAGCAAGGAGGCCAGAGGGCAAGTGGGCCAGACAGGGAGTGACCAGACCAGACTGAGTGTGGCCGCTGTGTGGAGATCAGACCACGGTGGCCCAAGGTGGAGCAGGGCCAGCAATGAGGGTGTCATAGCTGTCCAGGGAAAGGCGACAGTGGCCTGGACCAGGAGAGGGGGAAGGTGGCCCGAGTAACAAGGTTCCATATACGGTGAAGAGCCATGTGGTTTGTATATGGAGAGAGAGCAATTGTCCCGGGTGATCCTGTTTTGTGTGATTTCCTTAGTAGAGGCACACACAAATACACCCCAAGAAGTCAGTTCATGATCCATCAGAGAAGGTACTAGCTTCTTAGTGCCGCCCTAACAAAGTAGCACAAACTGGGCGGCTTAGAACAACAGAAACCTGTTATCCTCTCACAGTTCTGGAGGCCGGCAGCGCTCCCTCTGAAGGCTCTAGGGGAGGGTCCTCCTTGCCCCTTCCAGCTTCTGGTGCTGTAGATGGTCTTTGGCATTCTCTGTCTCTGTCTTGACATGGCTTCTCCTCCGTGTATGTGCCCAGATGTCCCCTTTTTATGAGGACACAAGTCATATTGGGTTAGGGACCCCCCCACTCCAGCAGGACCTCATCTAACTAATTACATCTTCAATGACCCTATTTCCCAAGAAAGGCACATTCTGAGGTCTAGGGGCTAAGATTTCAACAAACCTGTTTTGAGGGGACAATTCAACCCATGACAGAGAGCCTATTCACAACTCCCTGATGGAAGATTCCCAACTCCTCTGTGTGTGCACTTATTCACTCCCACAGGCTCGCCCTCCATCACCTCCCCAGGCCCGTCACCTGCCCTGCGTGGTGTCTAGTCCCAACAGTCCCCTGCCCAGCACAGCTGATAAGTGTGAATTTTGCTGCCCGTGACACATGCTGGGGTGCTCTTCACAAAGGTGCCCTGCCCTATCACTTTGGGAGATATGAGCATTTCACACATATTCCAGCTGCTCCATATGCTATATTAAAAAGAAACACAATATAAATACACCTGAGGACACCTTAACAGCAATAAGCAAAAACACGTGGTAGCATTAGATTGGATTCTGAAGTTTGGGAATTATTAACCATGACCTTGTTAATAGTCTGCTGCTAAAACTCTGCTGTGGCTCCTTGTCTGACCCAGAGTAAAAGCCAAAGTCCTTTCTAGGCCCTGTAGGCACATTGTCCCCACCCCTGTCCCCTGCCCATCACAACTCTGCCACTATCCCTGCCTCTCTACCCTCCAGAAACATTAGAATCCTCAGTGTTCCTCATGCATCATGAACCCCCTGCTGCTCCTCTACTGAGATGGTCAGACCCAGAGACCCACAGGGTCGCCTCCCTCTCCTCCTTCAAGCCCCTCATGATGATCCCATTTAAATCGCAGCCCCTCCCCCAGCACCGAAATATCCCTTAAACTGCTTGATTTATTTCATGGCATGTATCCCCTCCAATCACACCATCTAATTTATTTATCCATCTTTGTGTTTTATTTTTTATCTGTCTCCTGTCTGTGTAAAGTAGACCCCCTGAGGGCGGGGATTTATCTCTTTCCCTCACTAGACACGTGGCAGGCTAGTGGATGCTGAATAAATATTTGTTGAATGAATGAAATGAACATGTCTGCTCCGTGAAAACATGAGGTTTCCTAAGAGTAGACTTTTCCTCCCAAGGTATCAGTTAATTGTCCTTAATTGTCGTATTTTCCACAGACGCTTCCTTTCCGAGGCTGCTTTATTTTAGCCAGCGTGCGTCAAGCTCAAGACAGCAGAACCACAAACGTGCAGCTGCTCCCCAGCGCTGAGACGGAACGGGCTGGCCGGGACTCAGCCGGGGACAAAGATCCAGTGGGCGGCACAGCAGAGGGGCTGACGGCAGCCGGACAGGGGGCAAATGCCAAGGCTCCAAGTGGAAATCTGGACGGGAGTCCTAGCTCCGTCCCTTCCTATGGGACCTTACCCCTGTGACGTGGCACTCAGCCTCACTTCCTCAGCTGCAAAATGATTAAGTGAGATAAGCACGGTCATCCGCATTATTCGCTGATTCCGCATCTGCAAGTTTGCCTACTTGCTGGAAAGTATTTGTAACCCCCAAATCAATGCTTGTGAGTTCTTGCTCATTTGCGACATGGACAGAGCAGCCCAAGATTTGAGTCGCTTGCCTTGCACATTCCCAGATGAGGCCGAAGGAGGCTGTGCTCTGCCTTCGTGTTTCTGCTCCCATGCTCTACACGTGTCCTTCTCGAAGTCTGTTTGGTGCCATGTTTTTTTGCATTTTTGTGCTTTTTCTTGCTGATTTCACTGTCTACAGTGGCCCCCAGGCCTGTGCTGAGGTATGGCCAGTGTTTCTAAGCACGAGAAGGCTGCGATGTGCCTTACGGAGAAAGTACGTGTTAGAGAAGCTTCTTTTATGTGTGAGTTATAGGGCTGATGCCTGTGAGTTCAGTATCAGTGAGTCCACAATATGTATTAAATAAGACGTCTTTACACAGAAACACACACCAAACAAGGTTGAGTATTGATCAGTTGAGGAAAATGTTGGGACAAGAGGCTCAAAGGAGCTTAACCCTGTATTTCTCCTGGAGCAATCCTTCAGTATTCACTAGTCCAGTGTCTGTGGAGACTTATAGCATATCACTACCGTGGACAATGAGAATCGACTGTGTTTTGTCCAAACATCCACACCCTGTGCAGACAGGCTAAGCTGATCTTCCTGTCCATCACCTCCGAGCCTGCTCAGCCTGCATAGGCTGGTGCCAGGTGTCAACACATATTGTGATGGAATAAATCAACCAACGAAAGCCTTCTGTGAACTTCAAGTGCTCTACAATGTTGAGGGACTCCACAGAAACTAAAATCAATAAGCATTTTCCCCCTTCTTTCTTTTTTTAACATCAACTGCTTGTACAGTTGGATTCCAGCAAGAGCCTACTATGGCTCCCCAAACCACTCATCACTGACTGGAAAAACCATGAAGATTTTTTGTTTATTTATTTTGGAATCTTTTGATGCATCAACCTTTTTCAGCAGTTGGCTGAGTCAAAAACAACACTCATATATTTGTACACTCATGTTCATAGCAGCATTCTTCACAATGGACAAAAAATGGAAGCAACCCCAGTGTCCACTGGCTGACAGATGGGTGGATAAACAAAATGTGGTCTATACAGACAATGGAATATTATTCAGCCTTGAAAAGGAAGGAAATTTTGACACATGCCACAGCATGGGTGAACTTTGCAGACATTATGCTGAGTGAAATAAGCCAGTCACAAAAAGACAACTACTGTATGATCCCACTTACTCTAGGTCCCCAGAGTAGTCAAATTCATAGAGACAGACAGTAGAATGGTGGTTGCCAGGGTTGGAGGGAGGGGGGAATGGGGAGTTGGTGTTTAATGGGCACAGAGTTTCAGTTTTACAAGATGAAAAGCTCTTTTTTCAAAATTAAAACTCTTTTTTAGAATCATGGGGATGTATGGTGGTGATGGTTGCACAATAATGTGGATGTACTTAGTGCCACAGAACTGTACACTTAAAAATCGTTAGTATGAGGGGCTGGCCTGGTGGCTTAGTGGTTAAGTTCATGTGTTCCGCTTCAGCGGCCCAGGGTTCACAGGTTCGGATCCCAGGTGTGGACCTACACACTGCTCATCAAGCCATGCTGTGGTGGCATCCCACATACAAAAAAAGAGAGGAAAATTGGCACAGATGTTAGCTCAGGGACAGTCTTCCTCAAGCAAAAAGAGGAAGATTGGCAATGGATGTTAGCTCAGAGCCAATCTTTCTCACCAAAAAAAAAAAAAAATAAAAGGTTATGATGGTAAATTTTATGATATGTATCTTTTACCACAATTTTAAAATTTTTAAGAAAAAACATCATGCAAATGAATATTCAACAAAAATAGATAGTATGATTTTAAAAATTACAGAAGTAAACCTAGCTAGACAGGTAGAGAGAGGAGGTAGAATTTTCTACTAGTTTCTCCATTTTCTTGAGCTAAAAGAATCCTCTGAACTCTTGCTCTGGTTTTTCACAGCCTCCCCAATGTAGCAGGCGGGGCTTGCTTTGGTTCAGGCCTTCTTGTTTTGACTGTGGCCCCAGGGCCTGAAGTGCTGATCGCATCACTGATTGTCAGTCAGGAAGACCAGTGATCGCAGGGGCTGTGCTGTGAGCACACGCGGAGGGCAGCTATCAGCTCAGGCGGCTCTGAGGGGAGAGTTCCATCTTATGAGCTCTCAGTCATAGGGCTTAAAACCTGGGACCTAGTGCAAAACCTTTCAGAGTCAACTCTTACCTGTGACCATGGGCTCACACTGCATTCGTCATGTACCCTAAAGAACCCCTCAGGGGCCGGCCGGGTGGTGCAAGTGGTTAAGTGCGCGCGCTCCGCTGCGGCGGCCCGGGCTTCCCCGGTTCAGATCCCGGGCGCGCACCGACACGCTGTTTGGCAAGCCATGCTGTGGCGGCGTCCCATATAAAGTGGAGGAAGATGGGCACGGATGTTAGCCCAGGGCCAGTCTTCCACAGCAAAAAGAGGAGGATTGGCAGATGTTAGCTCATGGCCGAGCTTCCTCATAAAAAAAAAAAAGAGAGCTCCTCAAAATTTCTGGAACTTGATGGCTTGGGTAGGGGCAACAAGCACGAGCCATGAAGCTAGCAAACTTTGAGAAGTGGTTTTATGTGTGTTTGGGTGGTACTGGGAGTAGATGAAAGGTTTCTGAATAGGATGGGACAGGGCGGTGGGGCGGGGGGGGGGGGGTAGACCCAGCCTTCTTGTGGAAGGTGAGCAGTATTTACTATGCTGTATTTTGAAGAAAGAAAAATGACTAGAGGAAAGGTCCTTCATCTCACACGTCTTCCGCATAGTTCTAGAAACACCACTAATTTGAGATTTATTTCAGCTAGAAAGCAGCTTTATACACACACACACATCCATGCACAGAAGCTATGTTAGCGGAAATATCTTTAATCAGATTTTTTCTCCCTAATATCTACCTGAAATTAATCAACTGAGAAGGAACCTTGACCTAGCACAGAGATAAATATTAGAGCTTACACAGGTTTGAGACGTGTAGGCAGCCTCTCTGGGGAGCCTTGAGAAGGGGAATTAGGAAGAAGCCAATCTTCGTCAGCCTCCACTTCAAAATGGCACGGAGGCCTGCCCAGGGCCAGGGCTGGACACTGGCCCTGAGGACTGTGAGGGAGTGGGTGGTGGGGGCTGGCCAGACCTTACTTCGCCAAAGGCAGTGAGGAATAATAACAGGCCTGGGGCAGAACCCTGGCTCTGCCACCGCCCAGCTGCGTCCCGGTCACTTCTCCAACCTCTCTGCGTCTCCAAGTTCTCATTCGGGAAACGGGTGTAGATAAAACCCAACCAGAAGGGCTTTCGGGACAACGAAATGAGATGAAGTTACTTCCTACAGCACATTAAAGGCAGCAAACAAAAACTAACATGAGAGCACGATGAACAACAGGGTACCTTTCTCTTCTCTCGGTTTTCAAGGTCCTGTTGAAAGTTGAGATCACGCATTTTCATCTGCATCTGTTGCTTCTCCATTTTCACATGGAGCGGATTCATGGACTTCACATACGTGACGTTTCTTAGTCTGTGCTTGTCCTTGTGGAACTCAAGGTCGTGCTAAGAGAAATATCCCATTACCGAATCAGAAATTCATAATTAAAAGAATGCGCACAGCACAAGGGAACTTACCGGGGAGACAGAACATCCTACACCTTGATTTGGGTAAAGGCTCATAGATGTACATATTTTTCAAAAGTCATCCATTGGCACACTTAAAATGTGGGCACTTTATTGTGTGTAAATTACACCTTATAAAGTTGATTATATGATTCTAAAAATAATAAAATAAGGGGCCAGGCTGGTGGCATAGTGGTTAAGTTTGTACACTCCCGTTCGGCTGCCCGGGGTTCACAGGTTGGGATCCTGGGTACAGACCTATGCACCACTTATCAAGTCACACTGTGGCAGGCATCCCATATAAAGTAGAGGAAGATGGGCACAGATGTTAGCCCAGGGCCAATCTTCCACAGCAAAAAAAAGAGGGGGATTGGCAACAGATGTTACCTCAGGGCTAATCTTCCTCAAAAAAAAAATAAAAATAAGATAAAATATGTCCCTACCCTCCTATTCTATGTCATAGATGATTCTTCAGTTAAGTTCTGAGTTCTATATCGACAAGCTTTAACTATAAAGAAATAAGACTAATATCCATAA
This sequence comes from Diceros bicornis minor, assembly GCF_020826845.1. Lineage (NCBI taxonomy): Eukaryota > Metazoa > Chordata > Mammalia > Perissodactyla > Rhinocerotidae > Diceros > Diceros bicornis. The sequence goes on along the minus strand of NC_080778.1, from coordinate 4,964,480 downwards.
GCAGATACGAAAACAGTCTTATTATTTTAGGATAGCATAGTCAAGAAAGGGAAAAATTTAATGTAGTAAATGATCTATTGCCATGGATAATGTATAATCATAACTGAGAACTAGATTTATCCCTTTAACTTAATCTTGAAAAATTACATGTTTGGGTCCAGGAGGCAGATAGGAGAAAGACAGGTGTATGCATAGATCTCCTCTTCTTTTTTTTAGGAAGATCAGCCCTGAGCTAACATCCATGCCAATCCTCCTCTTTTTGCTGAAGAAGAATGGCCCTGAGCTAACATCCATTGCCAATCCTCCTCCTTTTTTTCCCTTTTTCTCTCCAAAGCCCCAGTAGATAGTTGTATGTCATAGTTGCACATCCTTCTAGCTGCTGTATGTGGGACGCTGCCCCAGCATGGCCGGACAAGCGGTGTGTGCCCGGGATCCGAACCCGGGCCACCAGCAGCGGAGCGTGCACACCCAACTGCCAAGCCATGGGGCCAGCCCCATAGATCTCTTCTGACCACCTTGTAGCTCCTCTCTACTTTCATTCAGGGCAAAATAGGAGGAAATCTTGAAGAAGTTTTCACTTTCCAAAATTTAGACACACTTTTTTTCCTGATAGTCATTAGGCTGCAGATACAAAACTCGATTGTCAATCCACACATCACATGAATACTCCCATCCAGAAAAGAAGTATTTTGTCTTAGATCAAAACTTTTTCAGAATTGGAGAGAATCACTGTTATTTAAATCAAAATAAATGAAGTTAAAGGAACTGTGTAACTGCACCTTAAATTCCTACTGCCTTTATCCTTTTGAATCCTCTCACTTTAGAGGAAGTTAGTCTCAGAGACTCTGCTGTGATCAGAAGACAAACTCTGTATGATTTCAAATCTTTTATATTTTTTGAGGTTTGTTTTATGTCCCAGGATATGATCTCTCTTGGTGTCTGTTCCTGGGCACTTGAGAGAATGTGTTCTGTTGTTGTTGGGTGGAGTGTTCCATAAATGTTAAATTGATCCATCGGTTAATGGGGTTGTTGAGGTCTTCTCTATTCCTGGTGATTTTCTGTCCACTTGTGCTATTAGTTGCTGAGAGGGTATGTTGAAGTCTCCAACTACAATTGTGGACTTGTCTATTTCTCCTTTCACTTGTATGCATTTTTGTTTCACATATTTTGCAGCAGAACACAGGAAATTATAAAGAGCACAAATCAATGAACTTAGAGAAAAACAATAGAGCAAATCAATGAAACAAAGAATTGGTTCTTTGAGAAGATCAATAAAATTGACAATAAAATCTCCAGGCCCACATGGTTGCAATGCAGTATATGTATCATCATATATTTAAGATTGCTATGTTTTCTCGGTAGATCAACTCTTTTATCAGTACATAACATCCTTCTCTGTCTGGCAATTTTCTTTGCTCTGAAGTCTACTTCACCTGATATTAATATAGCTACTCCTGCTTGCCTTTGATTAATATTTGCATGACATACCGTTTTTCCATCCTTTTACTTTCTAGCTGCCAATATTATAATATTTAAAGTAAATTCCTTGTAGAAAGCATAGAATTGGGTCATGTTTTAAATCCATTCTGACAATCACTTTTCATTGGTGTATTTAGGTCATTTACATTTAATGGTAATTAATGATTTATTAGGGCTTAGGTCTACCACTTTATTTTTGTTTTCTGTTTCTCTGTTTCCCTTTCTCTGCCTTCTTGTGGGTTACTTGAACCTTTTTTAGATTTCCAATTTGATTTAACTATAGTGTTATTGAGTGGATCAATTACGCAGCTTTTTTAGTGGTTGTTCCAGGTATGACATTACGTATACATAACGTATCACAGTCCACTGGTGGTGAAGTATAGAGACCTTACCTCCCTCTGAGTTCTTTCCCCTCCACGGCTTATAAAATAATTGTCTTAGATATTTCCTCTACACACATTTAGAACCATATTAGACAGCATTATACTTTTTGCTTCAACTATCGAACATAATTTAGAAAACTCAAGAAGAAAAGAAAAACCTACTGTATTTGTCCACATTTTTTCTTATTAGGCCCCTTCTTCTTTCTTGATGTTCCAAGGTCCTTCTATTATTATTTACTTCATTTTCAGAGAACTATCTTTAATGATTATTTTAGGGTATGTCTGAAGGTGACAAATTCTCTTCATTTTTCTTTATCTGAGAAAATCTTAATTTCCCATTCATTCCTGAAGGACATTTTCACCAGGTATAAGATCCTGGATTGACAGTGTTTCTCTTTCAATGTCTGAAAATATCAAAGGCTACTTCATCCTGACCTCTGTGGTTTCTGATGAGAAGTCATCTGTTAATCTCACTGAGGCTCACTTGTCATTTTTCACCATTAAGCATGACATAGTAATCAAGTTAATATTCTTCTATTCCTATTTTATGTAGAGTTTTTTAAATCAAGGATAAATTTTGAGTTTTATCAATTTCCTTTTCAGTATCTACTGAAATTATATATTATTTTCTCACTTGAACTAATAATATAATGAATTATATTATAATAGTCTATTTTCTAATATTGAACCACTTTTCTGTCTTAACACAAATCCAGCTTGGTCTCATATTATTGTTTTTATATTCTATTTACATTTTGATGGATTTTAATAGAAATTGATTTAGAGTTTTTGAATCTTTATTCATAAGATCAATTTTTTGAGTGTGTGTGTGAGGAAGATCAGCCCTGAGCTAACGTCCATGCCAATCCTCCTCTTTTCTGCTGAGGAAGACCGGCCCTGAGCTAACATCTATTGCCAATCCTCCTCCTTTTTTTTCCCCTTTTTCTCCCCAAAGCCCCAGTAGATAGTTGTATGTCATAGTTGCACATCCTTCTAGTTGCTGTGTGTGGGACGCTGCCACAGCATGGCCCGACAAGCAGTGCGTCGGTGCGCACGCGGGATCCGAACCCGGGCCGCCAGAAGCAGAGCACATACACTTAACCGCTAAGCCATGGGGCCGGCCCCCATAAGATCAATTTTTAAGTTTTAGAGGAACTATCTTTTCCAAAATCAACATTTTTCTAGTTTCAAAAAATTAGATAGCTTTCTTTATTAATGCACTGGATCAGTTTAAATAGCAGAAAATTGATCTATTTTATGAAAACACGTTAAAACTCAGTTGTGAAATGTCAGAGTCCATTATAGGAAGATAGTTCTTTGATTACTTCTTCTATTTCCTGGTTATTGATCTATCCAGGCTTGCTTTCTTCTTTGCATTTTCTTATAAAACCACCCACTCCACAGAGATGTTCAATGTTTACTCTAGAGTTCTATGCAGCATGATCATATATTCTTTAACCAGTGGGCTAGCCTGGGAATATTCCTTCCACAGTGATGGCCCACACACAAGGGGGCCTGCCCAACCGACACATTTTAACCCCTGCACGCCCAACATGTCTGCTATGATTCCATCAGCCAGAGAAAATCACATGGCCCAGCTTCAAGACAAAAAGTGGGAAAGAAGACTCTCCATCAAAGATGAGAGGAACTGCACAGGGACACAGCAAAGAGCAGGAGTGCAGGGAGGGTGAAAACTTCAGTCTACTGTAGAGCTTTCATTGTTTTTAGTTGGAAGAAAATTTAGTGATCAAATCTGAGTTCAAAGATGGGTGCTCACTGCTACTGGGTGTCACTGCTTCTATGCCCTTTTAGTGGGCTAAGCTAGAGAACACGTCTTAAAAATAAAGCATGACTTCATATTAATATTTGCAGTGCAAACAGAACATTGTAAGTTTTTGCATCGACTTTCATTTTGTACCTGTATTTTCTCACACTAAAAATCTTGGTTTACAAGAGCACTAAAAAGTACTTCTTTTTTTATCTTATTACATTCATAAAATAATTTTAAAGTAATAATTCTAATATGATTAATAACAATAAAATTACCACGTAAAGTTCAAGAGGTCTTTGTAACTCCTTTTGTACTTAGACTATAGTCCACTAAGCATGTACAATAATGTAAATAATAAAAATACTACGTTTTAAAAACCCATGAAATAATTATTTTCTCCCTGTGGTTACATTATCAGTGTGATATACAGTTAGCTTCACTAATTACGGTTTTCAATGTTTGGGCTGCTTTTTTCTGTTAATTACGTGATATATTTGCATGGTTCTAACATCAAAGAGGGTTAGAGGATTTACGGTTGAGTCTCACTTTCATTCCAGCTTGTTCTCCCTATGTGTCCCCTAAGGGAACCATCTTACCATGAGTTTCTGGTTTATTTGTTTCTTTTTGTGAATACATATACCTGTATTCTTATTTCCCACCTACAGTACACAAGATGTAGCATTCTACTTACTCTGTTCTGACCCTGGCTTTTTTTCACCTGATATGGTATTTTGGAGATCTCATCGTATCAGTACACAGAGATCTTCTTCTTCCTTTGTGTAGCTTCATAGTCCGGCCCTCTATTCATGGATGTTTCCACTGTTTCCAGTCTCATGCTGTCACAAATAATACTGCAGTTAATAACACCGTGCACAGGCCATTACGTGCTTGTGCAGGTGCAGCTTTGTGATAGATTGCTGGAAGTGGGGTTGCTAGATTGAAGGGTAAATGCAGCTGTTACTTTGTTTCTATTGCTTTTTTAAACGAAATAGTGTTTTTAATCCGAAGGCAATCTTTGCTGATCTCGCCTGTATTAGATGAAATAATCTCTCAAACCTGTTTGAGACTATGGATTAGGCCTTTAGTTTTTCCTCCTGTATTAAAAAGTAAATTTGTTTTATACGATACTATTTGTTCTGAAGCCCCAGAATGATTCCCCTATTCTATACCTCTGAATCTTTGCTGTGTCTGGTCATTTGTTTTCACTGTCTTATTCCTCAAGTGTGTGAGTATACGCGCGCGTGCATGTACTCGTGTATGTGTGCTCATGTGTGTCTGTGTGAGTGCTTGTGTCTGTGTGGGCACTCATGTGTATGTGTTCTCACGTATGTCTGTGTGTGTTTCCGCTCATGTGTGCCTGTGTGTGTGTCTGTGTCTGGCTACTGTGTGTGTGTGTGTCTGCTCGTGTGTCTGCGTATGTTTGTAGGTTTTGGGGGGGGAGGAGCCTGTGGTGCTGTGGGGGTGGCAGGGCCTATAATTTTTCCAGTATTGACATTTTGGGGTTTTATCTTTTTTTTAGAAATTTGTGGGTCTCGCATGAGTATCTTTTAATCTATGAACAAAATAATGGAAAATCTTATTTATTTTGCTTACTTGGGCTCCAGCTGACTGGAGATACAGAAACGATAATGAGTTAGCAGTTTTGCCCAGGTTTTGTTTCAGCCGCCCCAAGTGAGGGCAGAGGTGGATGTCATTATTGATTTCCGGGGTGTGTGTGTGTGTGTGTGTGTGTGTGTGTGTGATTTGCTCTGCCGAGTAAGCCAGCACGCCCCACAGCCCTCCCTAGACTGGCTCCTACGTCATCGTCATCACCGTCCCCATAGACCCTAGCTTTCTCGCGTGTGTGCCAAGTGCAGGCACAACTCCAAGGGTTTGACACAAATTAACTCACTAAACCCTCAAGATGCAGGCACGGGTATTAGCCTAATTTACAGACATGTAAACCTTAGCACAGAAGCATTAAAGACACAGCCCAAGCCACACAGTGCAGAGTAGGAACTGAGGACATCAAACAGAGAAATATTAAAGCCCACAAATTCAATTTGCTAACACTGACACAAAAAGCTACCACCTGCCCCAACAAGAGCAAACCTTTGCATTCCAGCCGTGATCCCCAGCCTCACCTGGGCCTGCTCTGGCTGTTTGCTTGCTCACTCTGTGCAACGACTATTTCCGATGTTCTCCAGCTGCCCACACACCTCCACCGCAGACGCTGCCCTCCTTTATAAAGAGCACAGAAAGCATCGTGTGCTTTCTTTACCAAATCTCGCTCTACCAAATCCTGGGATCTGCCTGCCCGCACCCTATTGTCCTGTGAGCTCGGTGGTCGAGAGGGGAGGAGGCTCAGTTCTTCCTTCCCCAGGATCCTGGCCTCAAAGGACCAGGGTCGGACACAACCTCTCTTTTCTGGATTTCAAGCTTCTCAACTTTAAATTCAAGGGGTGGATGTAGAGGACCCCAGAGCGTTCTTGCAGTCTTGAAATGCCGAGGGCACATGTGGGGGCACGTCTGGTTTTCCCACGAGCGCACCTGCGCGCACCTGCTCTCACCTAGACGTCCCGCCGGCCTCGCGCCGCTTCCCCTGTCCTCCTCTAGGAGGCACCGCAGAGCAAGGAGCCGCGGCTCTAGGCGCGCCGGCGGCAGACCGTTGCTCTGGGGGCGGGGGAGAGAGAATTAAAAACACGCGAAGTTTACGGGTTTCCTATATTATTGGTTGATTTCAACTTGTCATGTTCCCTTTTGTGATCGTGGATGACCAACAGCTGCGTGAATTTTTCACACTCATTCATGTAAAAGTGACCTTTTTCTAAAAACTTGGTTAGAAATTGCAACTTTATGCTCTCAAAGTTGTAATTTTGCCAGACTCTATACGCTTAGTATAAACGCGCAGTGACATTTTCTGCCCCTAATAATGGCGCTGTTGTTAGAACATGAGCTGAGGACATCCAACAGAGGGCGCAACGGCCATGAAACGGACTCAGTTCCTGCCTGCGCCACCAACTTCTGTTCTGTGTCTTCATCGGTGTGAAAATGTGGACTGAGCGTCTCTGCATTCACTGTTCCGGATCATCTTTCAAGATCCGAGACATCCTAAGTCACACATTTTTTAAAAAGGGCATCAAATTTTGGATCAGGATAATTTTTACTCTAAGACATATTTTACCTTGTGTTTTTTTCATACATATAACAAAATGTGGTTCCCGAGAACTCTGGTTGGGAGTGAGGTTGTGGTGTTCAGTTTGTGTGCAAACTCGCGACCAAAAGGACGAGCAGGCGGATGGTAGGTGCAGTTAGGAGGGCCGGGGGGCCGCTCTCCTTCCCCGGCGCGGCGCGATGCCGTCCAGCTCGCCCTGCCACGAGCAGCAGGGGGCCCCACGTCCCGGCCGCTCTTCCCCAGGCTCGCTTGGGGCACAGGAGCGGCTCAGAACAGGAGTAACGATTTTTATGAAAGAGGCGAGAGAGAAATGGAGAAGCAGGCGGGAGAATCCAGACGCATCCCTCTGCCGCTGAGAAGGAACCACAAGCAGAGCAGCACCCAGTCCTGCTCCAGCCTGCAGAAGCCGGGGCCAGGGCGCTCTCAGCCACCGCGGAGGCCCTTGTTCCCTTTGTCGGCTTTCTTTCCTTCCTGGATTTCGGAGCCTGGCAATGGAGTGGAGAGGAGCTGGGGTGGGGGCGGGGGAGGTGGGGGGCTTATCAAAGGCACAGGGAAAACAGCCAAGGGGTCTTGGAGAGCCACAGGAGACATTGTCTTCTTGATTCGTCCCTATTCCTCCTTGTCTCTCCCACTGGCACCTATATTAATCTCTTTCAGAGGTTAGCAGAATACTCTGTTTTTTAATTGAGAAATATAATTCACATACCATAAAACTCACCCTTTTAAAGCATTCAATTCAGTGGCTTTAGTATATTTTCAGGGTTATACAATTGTCACCAGAATCAATTTTAGAACATTTTCATCACCCTAAAAGGAAGCCCTGTACCCATTAGCACTCACTCCCCATTTCCCCTCCTCGCAGCCCCTGGCAACCACTAATCTGCTTTCTGTCTCTAGAGATGTTATGGTTGAATTGTGTCTTCCCCCACCCAACAAAATTCTTATGTTGAGGCCCTAACTCCTAAGATCTCAGAATGTGACTGTATTTGGAGATGGGGTCTTTAAAGAGGTGATTAAGTTAAAATGAGGCTCTTACATTGGGTGCTCATTCCATCTGACTGGTGCCCTTATAAGAAGATTAGCAGATTAACACAGTACAATAGGCTTTTCTACTCTGGGTATTTCATATAAATGGAATTATACAACATATAGTCTTTGGCATCTAGTTTCTTCTTTTTTGTGTGTGTGAGGAAGATTGGCTTTATATGTGGGATGCCTGCCACAGCATGGCTTGATGAGCAGGGCATAGGTCCGTGCCTGGGATCCGAACCTGTGAACCCCAGGCTGCCAAAGCAGAGCACTTGAACTTAACCACTACACTACTGGGCCAGCCCCTGGCATCTAGTTTCTTTCACTTAGCAAAATGTTTTCAAGTTTCATCCATGTTGTAGTATATATCCATGTATATAAGTCCTTTATTCCTTTTTACGGCTGAATAGTATTCCATTGTATGGATATGTTACATTTTAATTATCCACTTACACTTCATGAACATGTGGGTTGTTTTCACTGTTTGACTGTTATGAATGATGCTGTTATGAAAATCATGCACAAGTTTTTGCATGAACATATATTTTCAATTATCTTGAGTATATACTTAGAAGTGGAATTTCTGGTTCATAAGGTAATTCTACGTTTAATTTTTTAAGGAACTGTCAAACTGTTTCCCAAAGTGGCTGCAGCATTTTACATTCCCACCAGTAACATAAAAGGGTTCTGATTTCTCCACATCCTTGCCAACGGTTGTTTATTGTCTGTCTTTCTTATTATAGCCCTCCTGGTGAGTACGAAGTGATAGCTTGTTGTGGTTACAATATTCTTTTATGTGAAGAATGGTTAGCACAACATAGTTTCTTTCTCTGTGCCCCACCTTCCAATATTTGTACTTTTCACAAACATCAGAAACATAATCACTAGTTGTGTGGCCCATTCTTGAATCTTACCCAACGGTTTTGTAGTTCATCCATTTTGGCACTGTTGAACTTCTCTAAGTGTGGATGCATGTGTGTGTGCGGGCATGCACAGGCATGTGCATACGTGTCCCCTTCCCACACGACTACATCATCTCCTGGTCATGAGGGACGTTGTTGGTTCCCTTGACCATCTTTCGCAGCACAACGCTACAAACTCAGCAGCTGTTAAACACCGGGAGTTGCTGGGACGGTACTGTTCCAGATGGACTTGGAGAACTCACTCCTACATTTATGGTCCACAGGTGGCTCATCTCACTGCCTTCAAGAACAGAGCTCCGGCCCATCCTCTTCACTCCCCGAGACTTGTTGCCATTAGAGGTTCCCTCGCCATCTTCCCAGTGGCCTTCAACCCTCCCTGTGATCTGTGCCACCACACCCTCCCTCTCTGACTTCATCTACCCCCTCACTCTCCCTAGCTCCCTCCCAGGCCAGGAGAGTCCCACTCCTGCCTTGTCCTTGCTGCCCATCAGTGAAGGTCTTTCCACGTGTCTGCTCAGTTTGCCCCTTCACCCCTAAGTGTTTGCTCAGATGCCGCCTTCCCAGGAGGCCCTTTGCTGAGGTCTTCAGCCCACCCCGTGGTCTTCAATGCCATCCTAGCTTTATTTTTCTCTACATTGCTTATTACGTTTTAACAAACTATTTATTATATACATAATTCACTTATATATAATTTTATGTATAGTTTTATAAATGATTTACTTACTTCTCTGGCTTCCTGGCTGTCTCCCTCCACCGGAATCAGGCCCACAAGCCTAGGCATCTGTGTTCTGCCCGCTGCTGGAATCCCACCCCCAGACGCCCCTGGCACACAGGAGGTTCTCGCTCAATGAGTATTTGCTGAACTGGGTGTGTCTTACGCTGGTCAGAGGAGGAAAGAACACCCGATCAGCTGATAAAAACCGCAGTCACGCAATTGATCATTTTAATCCCATCAGAGAAGGAAATGAAAGGTAGGAACTTCCAGGCCAAGTAATACAGCAACTTTGAACGTCTTAAATGACATTGTTTTAAATTTGATAATGAAATAATACAGTTGAAATCTTTTCATGTCAATTTGACTCTAGCTTTTAAAGGAATTATTCAGAGTGTTGAGATCTCAGCAAACGCCTTCCTACAAGGCTTGGGCTTTGCCATGGTAACAGAAATGGGAGGGCTTTAGAAGAAGAAAACCTTAAGACAGGAACAGATGGGAAATGTCACACACGAGTAAAGTACATATGTGTTCGAACCCTCTATTTAAGGAGCAAGGAAGCATCAAAGTCACCGAGGTTTACAGAAGGAAATCGTGGTGTCACAATGAACCCAAACATTTCTTTCTTAGCAACACATCACAACACGGCAGTCTGGTCAAAACACAACTGAAGAAGGCATGACTAATGCATTCTGGAATCTCATTTGTTATCTTCACAACTTTCACAGAGCCCGCTGCTGATGACAGAATAATCCTTTGAAAACCTGAGGTCTTGATACACACGTTATGCTAAAAACAAGTTGCAATTTAAAAAGGAAAGAGGACAACTATAATTTGACTATACCTCTTATGGGTTGAATTGTCTTCGCTAAAAATTCATATGTAGTTGTCTTAACCCCCAGCGCCCAAAATGTGACTTTATTTGGAAATAGGGTCACTGGAGATGTAACTAGTTAAGATGAGATCATACTGGAGCTAGGTGGACCCCTAATCCAGTATGACCAGTATCCTTATAAACAGGAGAAATTTGGACACAGACATGCCCACAGGGAGAATGCCCCATGAAGATGAAGGCAGAGATCGGGCTGACACATCTACAAACCCAGGAACACCAAAGATGCCAGCAACCAGCAGAAGCTAACAGAGACGCCTGGAACAGATTCTCCCTCACGGCCCCCAGAGGGAGGCAACCCTGCCCACACCTTATCTTGGACTTCTGGCCTCCAGACTCTGAGACAGTAAATTTCTGTTGTTTGAGGTACCAAGTTTGTGTCACTTTGTTACAGAAACCCCAGTAAACTAACATAATACTCAGGTATTTTTATCTATTCAGGTAGTTTTATCTATTTCATTGGGGGAAAATATTTTTAAAATCATAGAATATTCTGGGTCAAATTTTGACCTGAGGGTTGGTGCTATGAAAGCCACTAATTTAAGGAAGGAGAAACCTAAACTGTTAAATTATGAGAAAAAAAATTAATACTAAGATCCCAAATCAAGAAAACTGCAATTCTGTTTGTTAGCTGGCCCCACTGTGGCCCTGGAGACAGGAGAGCTGGGAGGCCTGGAGAGGCGTGAACGTGGAGGCTTCAGGGAAAGCCGCGCCTGCTTCCCAGAACGTTCTCAGCTACTAGGTATTTCATCTTCCAGAGGGACAGCCAACAGAATCAGGACACAAGAATCGCCATCCTGCCTCCATCCAGCCCAGAACTGCAGCCCTGACAGTGGCACAAAGGGACCATTTACGGGAGCACAGGAGTGTTCCCTAACATTTCAGCTGCAAAACGACAGGAGTGTGCTCCGAAGTGTGTTTGATAATGGATTTGTTACCCGTCAAGTCACCAAAACCTTCTTAAGGTTTTTTTGTTTGTTTTATTCATTTTTTTTGTTTGTTTTTGGCCTATACTAGTCTTGGGATAACAAGATTTGAAAGTTTACCACATGCTTCACAAAGTAGTAATTCATTTTATCTTAGACCTGCCTTTTCTTTGAGGGGTCCCCTTAGCTCTAGGGCCTGCATCCACGTTCTCCCCACGACCTCTCAGTTATTAAGGAGAGCCTAACGTGGCTGACGTCCACGGGAGAATGCGGATGGGTGGTGACCCTCCCCCAGGCATGCCAGAGGGCTCTGAGCTTTACCACACCAAATTCACCCCCACATTGGTGAGGTAGGCAAAGACAGAGGCCAACATCTCAAATATGAGTTTACACGTGCTGGTCCTGTCATCTCCTGGCCTGCTCGTCGTCGCCCCATCTCAGGTGCTGGGCCTGCTGCACCTGCCCGTGGCCTTCCTCTCTGCGAGAATCCTGGCGTCAGTGTCTATATGGAGAACAACCGGACTGTCCTCTTTCTGCACGCCATCAGCGTCCTTTCCCTCTATTCCACTTCAGCCACCCACTTCCACCGGCACCCGCCAGCCTTCCCATCACTTGAACCATCTCCAGTCTGCAACACTGCGCCAGGCGTCTGCTCCCAGACCACACCTTCTCTGCATCCTGCTTTGCGTCTGTTCTTCAAACGCCGGCCCCTGCCTCCTCTATGCCCGTCCACTTTGTGTCAGGCTCCCTCCTGTCTTCGTGGTCCCGAGCTAGTTTGGACTCCATGATCCATCACCCCACCATTCTCTTGTCTACATCCTGGAGGCCCTTGTCCTAGACTTGAAACTTGCATCAAAACCCCACCTTGGGTCAACCCAACCTACCACTTCTCCACCGAGAGCCTCCAGTACAGGAGGGGGGTCACACGGCCTGTCCATTCATGGTCTCCAGCCCAAACTGGACCCTCCTGCTGCCCAGCAAGGCTTCTAGTTCCCAAATCCACTCTACGCAGAGCCTCACTTCTCCCTAAATTGCTGACTGCACCTGCCTCCCTCCAGCTTGATCACGTGATCTCACTTCCCACTTCACAGAAAGAAGTGAGGTCGCCCGACAGAGACTTCCCAACACCCGTCTTATCAGCTTGCCTGCTGGGGCGCCCGTCCTCTCCTCCACCCTCCTCATCCCTCTTGGTCTTCCTCCTCCTCGAGAAGCCCTCCATCTCCGCGGGGGTTCATCTCTCCCACCATCCGGGGACCTCACATTAGCTTATCTTCCTTCTAGTCTTCCACCTGAAGCCTCTCTCTGTATGTGTTCTTTTCATCATCACTTAAACATGCTCAAATCTTTTCCATGTTTTTAAAAAGCAAAACAAAACAAAACACCGTGATCCACCCCCTTCACTTGCCAACTGATCACTCTCCTTTCCTGCAGAGCTAAAATTCTAGAATTCTAGGAAGAGTTACCCATGATGGCTGCTTCCATTTCCACATCTCCCACCCATTCTTCCACTCACTCGCATCTCATTTTCCTCCCACCGCCTGCAGAATCTGCTCTTGACAGGATGCTGGAGATCTCCATGTAGTTAAGTCTGTGGGTGCTTTTCATCTGTATCTTACATTTACAGTTGATGCCATTATCCAAACCCCCAAACTCTCTTCCAGGGACCTCTGTTGCACTTCGTCTTCTTAATGTCCTTATTCCTCTTGGGCCCCCCTCAGTGTCCTCCTCTCCCATCACGTCTCTGTCTTTAGACTTCTCTTGACATTCCAGCACATTCTCCCCAGACGTTCCCACCACGCCCATGCCACCAGGCACCGTCTCACCCTCTCTCTCCTCAGAACGTCACTGTCACTGGATAGAGGTGCATGGACGTCTCCTCGGTGTCTGAAAGCAGCATGGCCGCAACTGACGCGCGTACACATACCCTCCCGTCGCAGTCCTGCTCAGTGAAGGGCACCTCTATAACCCACAGCGCAAGCCAGGACCCTGTGACGATGCTGGGCTTCTCCCTCCCCTTCACCCCACCCCAGCCCGTTACCAGCTCTTGTCACTTCTGTGTCTGGAGTCTCTCTGGCATCTGTTAACCCTTCTCCATCCCCACAACCGTACATCAGTTCAGGCCTCGCTCACCTGGACGAATCCAACCACTTCCAACTTCTAGTCCCCCAGCCTCCAAACCAGCCCCTACTCACGGTCATAGAGTACTGTCTCTAGGATGATGACCTCATCACATCACCACCCCATTTAAAACATGCTGTGGGCTCCTGGCCTCCCGTTCCCCTTAGGATGAAGCCCCAACACTTTAGTATGATCTACAAGACTCCTTTTTTTTTTTTTTTTAATTGATGTTTTAATGGTTTCTAACATTGTGAAATTTTGGGTTGTACATTTTTGTTTGTCCATCACCCCATATATGACTCCCTTCACCCCTTGTGCCCACCCCCCACCCCCACTTCCCGGATAACCACAGTCCAGTTTTCTCTGTCCATGTGTTGGTTTATGTTCCACATATGAGTGAGATCATACAGTGTTTGTCTTTCTCTTTCTGGCTTATTTCACTTAACATAATACGCTCCAGGCCCATCCATGTTGTTGCAAATGGGACCATTTTGTCTTTTTTTATGGCTGAGTAGTATTCCATTGTATATATATACCACATTTTCTTAATCCAATCGTCAGTCGAGGGACACTTCTTGGCTATGGTGAATAATGCTGCAATGAACATAGGGGTGCATAAGCCTCTTTGGATTGTTGATTTCAGGTGCGTTGGATAGATTCCCAGTAGTGGGATGGCTGGATCATAGGGCATCTCTATTTTTAATTCTTTGAGGAATCTCCATACCGTTTTCCATAGAGGCTGCACCAATTTGCATTCCCACCAGCTGTGTATGAGGGTTCCTGTTTCTCCACATCCTCTCCAACATTTGTTGTTTTTTGTCTTGGTGATTATAGCCATTCTAATGGGCGTGAGGTGGTATCTTAGTGTTATTTTGATTTGCATTTCCCTGATGATTAGTGATGTTGAGCATCTTTTCATGTGCCTATTGGCCATCTGTATATCTTCCTTGGAGAAGTGTCTGTTCATTTCCTCTGCCCATTTTTTGATCGGGTTGTTTGTTTTTTTGTTGTTCAATTGTGTGAGTTCGATCTACAAGACTCCTTTTGATCCAGCCCCTGAGTATTTCTCCCATAACATTTCTCATCTCCCCCTCATACACAGCCTCCTTATCTCTGTCTTCTGAACACTCTCCTCATCTGCCTAGAACAGAACACCATTTTCCCTCCTTGCTCCCACATCACCTTCATCGTCACCTGGCTTTCTCCTGCTCATCCTCCACCTCCTCAGGGAAGCCTTTGATGTCCTCTTGATTCTGGTGGATGTGCCCTCTGTGCTCCCCATCACTGCGTGCGCCACACGCATGGAGCTGTGTATTGGCACACTTGCCCCCATCACCATGCAAGTTCTGAGGCAACAGGTACCACAACCTTCCACTCTTCTATTCCCAATACTGAGTACCCATCTGGCATATCACGCATGAATAAGTGAAAACAGTAAAAGTGGGAAAAAAGAATAATTGGATTGCAGGTTCTAATCCAATTGACAGACATCTACGGTGTCCATATTTCACACAAGAGCAAGTAGACACGATATGTCTGGGCACCAGGCACACGATGAACACACTGCAGGGGTGCGTACCCCTGAGATTTCTTTTCTTTGTAGGAACATGGGGAAAACAGTGCCTGTGAGGTTGTTCTGAAGATCAAACAGAATCACGGAAAGAGGAGCTGTAAGTGAGAAGTGTAAGCAGACCTTGTCACTCTTGCTGTGACTCCTGCCACCCCACCTCTTCACTGCCTGGGATCATAGGAACTTTGTCAAAGGACCAGGCCCTTGGAGAGCAGAGAAGGTTACCTCAGAGGACAGTGTGTTCTCGGAGTCTTCACAGAACATGGACAACTGTCTCCCAGAGCTGTCCTGTAGAGGATCTCCACGGGACAAGGGCTCAGAGCCCACGAAACTCCAAGAGCTTGCATTCCATGATTCAGGGCCCTGGTCATAGCCCTCAGCCTCAGCCTTTCCAGAAAGGCCTAGAATTTCTGTTCAAGTTACTATCTCCTGAATTATTTTTGTTACCTAGCGTTGGGGCATCTCCTTGGGTGCATTAGCACAACTGTGCAAATTAGTGCAATATAGTCCCCACGAGAGCCATCAGGAACAGTGGGCAGCTGCAGCCCAAGGGTCAGTGTGGCAGACAACTGACGGATGATCTCAGGGCTCTGAGTTGTTGTTTCCATCTCTACTGCTCGAGGGAGGGTTGCAGGCAAGATCTTTGAGAAGCAGGTTTCAGGGCATTAGCTGAATCTACATGAAGATTTTAGATCCTTCGTGATTGGGAGTTTCAGTTACTGGGGGGCTTGGTCAGGTGGCTGAGTGTGGGCTTGTTCTACACAAGGCTTCTCTGCAACATTCACCAGCGGTGTGCTGACTTGTTGCGTTTGCTGATTTCTGTGGTGTAAACACACACAGGCAGATTTCAAGCTTCCGATATGAGGTCAACTGGCTCAGGAAATTCCTGAAATGTTAACAAAGGTCCTGCTCCAGGAGGAGACGAGTTCCAGCCCCCGGCGCAACACTTGGGGAGCATTTAAGGCCTGGGCCCCTACCCCGGATGTTGTTCTTTCGTGCTGGTCCCACGGTCCCTAAGTCTGGTGCTGGAGGGGAGTCTCCTTCCCGAGAGGCAGGTCTGGATCTCACAGCCTGGCTTACACTCCCTTGTCCCACCTCTTTGAGGATGTGCATGTGTGAACACAAAGGACAAGCAAATAGAACACCCTGGTTCCTGACATGAAGGCCCAGGTCATTGCTGGCTTACGTTCCATGACGGTGGCTCTGTTCTTTGTAGAATCCCCAGAAAGAGAGAAGAGTTCCTGTCTCACTTCCTGGATGCAGCCGTATCCCTCCGTCTTTAACACATGCCCTTTAACACTGCACCCATCCCGCCACCAGCAGCCCAGTCCCCCAACAGGCCACCTAACCTGGTCAAGTTCACATCCAGCGAGAGATCCTTATCCCTCCTGTCCACGTGCTGGTGGCTTGTTCTCACCAGGTGTTGGGCCTTCCCTTCCCTGCAGGCGAGGCTCTCCGTTGACCCACCAGTGCAGTCGTAGCTCTGGATGGGACAGGAAGGGTGCCATCCTCATACTGAGAATTACACGCAGAAAGGACACCCCTCTTAGCGCTGGCAGCTGACCTATGTCCCCCAGAGTCGAGTCCTCGGATTACAGCAATTTCCTTTCACTGCTGAGGAAACAAGTTTTCAATTTTCCTGTATTTCTGTTTTGTCCCCTACTAACTAACCTTCAGATTTCCATACCAACTGCACTTCATAGAAGAAAATATTCTTAAGTGAAGAGATGGCTCCTAAGTCTTATTAGTATTATGCTGTTTTCTATGTGACTGAATACTAAATACTCCTTTTTTTCTGTAATTAACTTTTCTGAAAAAAAATTATCAGAGTATGAAATTTGTAAATTTTAAGGTTTAGGAGAAAAGCTCCTGAAATAGTATAGTTATCTTTTTAAATAGTGATTATTATGACATGATAAATATATTTGTGACTCTTAGAAGCTGCGACCTGAGAGGGTTTCAGTTCTCACATCATCCTCTTCCTTCTTTTCAGCATTGGGTACTGATTCCCAGATAATGGAATGCCACCGACTTATAAATTCCATGCAAGTCTCCACGGTAGCACAAGTCCAGAGCTCCAAGACCCAGGTCCACGTCTGGTGAGAGTTTGAGAAATTGAACTACGGCTTTGAAAGAGATTTTATGCAACGATGAATGCCAATATCCCACTTTCCAAAACATTCGCAGAGCTGATTTCTTGCTTAGGGTACCATGCATGGGACACAGTGTTCCAGCAGGAGGAAACTTAGGGAGGGAAAGGGCAGCTGTCTGTGAGAGAGAGAGAGAGATGTGGAGGGTGGGGAGGAAGGGACCAGGGCAAGAGGGACTATGAGTGACGTGTGTGGGATGTGTCACTTGTGTCTAAGCAATTAGCCATTTGGGTGCCTTAGTCTGTTCTCCTAGAGGGTTATTATAAGCTGGCTTTTCACTACCGTTCTCAGATTCTAGATTAGAAGCTGATGACTCTTCATGGGATTTCTCCTTAGCTCCATTTTGAGCAGGTGCTATTGAACTTGCCAACGGCGGTAGGCACAGCCAGGCGGCAGGAGACACGGCTCGCGGCTGGACTCTCTCCCCACGCCTCCTCCGGGGAAAGTGAGGTCAGGGCCTGCTGCAGCTGCTCCCTCTCACTCATCGGACAGCCTTGTTTCCCGGAAGAAAGATGGCATTATTATCGATTTTGTTTGTCACATCCAAATTCAATGTTCTCTTGCTAATCTCCCGAACGTTTTATGTTTTCGTTTTAGAGGGCATCTTTATAAATGATGCTATCTCAATATTTCTCGCGCCAATTCCTGACAACCAAGGCTCACAGGATCCCCATTTCTTGGGAATTCACACCTGGTTCAGCCCTCGTTCTCAGGGCAGGACAAGTCCAGGCCAGCTCAGACCGCACCCCAGAGCTTCGAGGGCAATGAGGGTGAGACAGGAATAGAGAGAAAGGTGAACAGCGTGGGCGTTTAACTGGACTACCGGACAAATGACAGAAGAGGAATGTTGCTGACATGTCAAAATAAACAATCGTACTCAGCCCCCTGGATGAATGGGAGGGAAAGACAGAAGAGGTGAAAAAAGAAAGAAAGAGAAGGAAGGAAGGAAGGATGGGGGGGCGGAAGGGAGGAAGAAAGGAGGGAAGAGAAAGAAGGTGAGAGGGAGGGAGGAAAGAAAAAGAAGAATGCATAGAAAACAACGGAGGAAAGAACAGAGCCAGGTTTTTGCAATTTGAAATAAATCTTATGCTCTTTTGCAAATTCTCATAATTACATGATTCTTTGTAGAGTTTTATTTTCTTCAGTAAGTAATTATACTACCAGCTCTGAGCCCCTCCCAGCTCATCATGTTGTGTATTACCTACAACTCAAAAGTTTGTAGCATTAAATTCTAAAGATAGAAAGAAAAATTTTAAATTCTATAAATCAAAAAACCCAGAAAGACCCTGGGCTTGCTGCTGGGAACACGAGCACCGGCCCAGGCTCCGCCACACTCAGCTGCGCAGTTTCACACAAGAACCTTCAAGAGCCGGTGCCTCAGTTTCCTCATGTGTAAAAGAGGGAAGAAAGAAACCACGCCTCTGACCATATCTAGGCTTATTCTCTGAAAGCATATGTAACCCAACAGGCATGAATTTGGCATCACGAGGCTGTGCTCGTTCATGACTCTTCCTTCGGCTTAGTCTTGAAGCCGGACGGAAGGCAGACACGACACGGAGGAAGCGGAAGGTCTGAACCCACCCCTTCCCATCCAGGCATGTTAACCTGGGCAGCATTTTCCGAATCTCAGGTCTGCAACCATCAGTGGTTCACATATTCAATTTAATGTGTATGGCCAGTATTTTTTTTAATATAATAGAAGAGAAAATAATGTTATAACATATTCTATATCATATATAATGTAAGAGACTAGAAGAGATTGCATTTCACATAGTAAGGGTAAGTGTGGTTTCGTTACATTCTTTTGTTTCAGATACACACGCACACACACACACCCACTCCATCACAATGTAAAGTGTATTTCTTACTGTAGGTCACAGTCAAGGTCCCAAAGTGGTTGGAAGTGGCTCTACTGACCACCTAACCAGCAGAAAACTGGCCCTACCAAACACAGTCGAGGCCAACGTGGATGTCGCTCTCAGCGTGTGCTGAGACTGGGGCCCAGATGGAGCCTACACGCTGTGTTGCCATAGCAACCTGTTAGGCTTCCACCATCTCCACATCTGCAGGATCTTGTCATTTGCCGCCTCTGTGCCTATGAGAGCCTGCTGTACAGGGCTCTGTGTGTTGCTCCGAGCCCCTGATGCCCGCGGGGGGGATGGGAGTCCAATGGGAAGCCCCCGGGAGCCGGAACAGGCGTGGAAGACCCTCCTTGGGGCTGAGTGATTGGTTCTGATCGGGCTCCTGTCTTGTTTCCTGTTCTGGGAGAGATGTGTTCAGAGGACCAGGAGCGGGTGGAGGGAAAGAACAGACAGATGGCTCCTGTTCCCTTGGCGACAGCCTGAACCTCCGTGTCACAATTGGGCAGCAGACTCGGGCGGGGCTCCCACCTCACTGATGATGAGACCAGACAAATGAGGTGTCATGCCACCTCCCCAACGGCGCCTGGGCAACTCCTCCTGCTCCAAACAGAGAAAACGCCACAAAAGCAGCCCCGAGACGCTCCTGGCGTGGTGACAGGATCTCTATCCAGATCCTGCTTCATCTTCACTACGTAGTCTCTGCATTTTGATCTTTCAGTCATTGAAGAAAGGAAACTGAGATTCTTAAGAACAGAAACACCGAAAGTAAAGGAATTGTTTAAGAAAACCACGTCCTCTGACAGTGTCTAAGTCTAGTGTTCTCTAAGTCCATTATATTTTTTCATCAAATATTTAATCCCTTTTCAGTGAGTTTAAGGGATTCTTTAAGACTAGAATGAGGATAATAATCAGAAAACAACCAATTTTAAAAATGAGCTTAAAGATTTGCGCAGACTCCACTAGAGAAGGTATAGGGATGGCAAATAGAGATGCTGCTCACAGTATCCGTCATCAGGGAAATGAAAATCAAAACCACAGTGAGATGCTGCCACAGACCCAGGAGAATAGCTACGACTCCAGTGTGACCACACCAAGTGCTGGCCAGGATGTGGAACAACAAAAACTCGTCTACTGCTGGTGGGAAAGCAGAATGGCGCAATCACTTTGGAAACCAGTTTCATGGTTTCTTAAAAAGTTAAACATATATTTACCACATGACCCCCCTTTCCACTCCTAGGTATTTACCCAAGAGAAATTATATGTGCATACACAGACGCGTACACGGGTACACCGGAATGTCCAAGAGGTGAATGGATAACCAAACCGTGGTCTAGCCATGCAGTGGAATATTACTCATCTATTGATACACACTACACCCTGCAACAAGACTGATTCTCTGAGAGAGAAAAAATAATAAACAAAAAAAGAGTGCATATTGGAAGATTCCACTTGTCTAGAATTCTAGAAAATACAAGCTAATCTATCGTGTCAAAAAGCCAATCAGTGTTTGCTTTGGGATGATGAGGGGAGGGGTCAGAGAGGGGCAGGGGGAAGGATTTCCAAAGAGACACAGGAAATTTTAGGGGCGATGGATATGTCCACTGTTTTGCATATGGTGATGGTTGCACAGGTGTATACATATGTCAAATCTTACCAAAATATACAGGGTTATGTATGTGCCGCTTTTTGTATGTCAAGGACACCTCAAAAAAGCTATAAAACAAACAAAAACACTCCTTTGCCTCTGGAGGCCCCTCTCAACACTGTCAACTGTCTTATTTCTTCTAACGTTACAGTCACCTTCTTCGCCACCTTGCTACTTATATATTGCCTCTGTGATCTGATTTCTACCCCCACAACTCTACCAAAACCACTCTTGCAAAGGCCACTGATTATCCGCAGAGTGTAAACCCACTGGCCCTTTTCCTAGTGGACCTCATCATGGCATCTGACACCATGGTCAGATCACCGTCATCTCTCTGTCTCTGTGCTCAGCCTCCCGGTTCTCTCATCTCGAGGGCCACTCACCTACATCTCCTTCGTTGGTCCTCCCACTTGCCTACTTCTTACAAGTTGGTTTGTCAGGGCTCTCTTTGGGTTTTTGCCCTCTTTGGTTCTCATCTACGTCTTCCTTGGGGATCTCAGCCACTCCTCCTTCTGTAGCCGCCATCAGGATGCTGACGACTCCACCCCTCTCTGCACTCTGACCTCTCTCCCAACCCCACACTCATATCCATCGGGAGGTCCCATCAGCCCCTGAAATCCCATGCGTCCAAATCTGAGCTCATTCTCTTCTCCCGAGATTCACCCTCCCACATTCGCTATCTTGAGCAACGGCACCCCATCCTCCAAGTCAGGAAAGGAGGAGTGTTCTGACACCTCCCTGTACATCCATAATCAGTCACCAAGCCTTACGAAATCCACCTGCAAGGAGTCTTCAAGTTCAGTCCCTCGCTGCACACCCACCGCTGGCCTTGATCTCAGCCTTCACCCTCTCTAAACCCCGGCTTTATCTGAATTCTCCTGTTTCCTCTACCTCTGCCTGCCAGAGCCATCTTTCTAACAGGTAAATCTAATCACCATCCCCCGTCCCACCTACAAATCTTCCTGTCTCTTCCCATTTCTCTTCCCACTCATACTTGAATGTGTATAAAATCAGGTGGGAGGATTGTTTGAGAGACAGAGTCCAGCCTCACATCCCAGAGTTTCTGCTCCACAACTCTGAGGTGGGCTCAGGAATCTATTATTTAACAAAACCCCAGGTGCTTGGGGACTAGGGGGGAGCGGGAGCGGGCTACTTCAAGAAACCCAGAGATATTTTTGATTTGTTGTCATAACTGGGGAGGGGGGCGTGGTAATGGCATCCAGTGGGTAGAGGCCAGGGATGCTGCTGAACATCCCACAACGCACAGGACAACCCCCACCCGCCTCGCCACAGCGAAGAATCCTCCAGTCTAAAATTTCACTGTTGTGGAGGCTGAGGTTCCCTGGCCTGAAGGATGAGGCTCGTCTCCTTTGAATGACACACGAAGCCATGTGTGACGTGGCCCCTCCCAGCTTCCCAGTGTGATGTCCCCAAAAAGGAGACATTCAAGGAGACCCAGCAGTCTGTACCTCTGCACACTCACCGTGCTCTCTGTACCTCCCCACCACCTTCTGTCCGAACCCTAGGTCCGTGACCTACCCTTGCCCAGGCAAAAGCTTCTGTTTAGAATACGATTCCTGGGGAGTGACTCAGAGCTGTGGTGCCGCGACAGAGTCCGGCACCCCGCAGCGCAGTGGAGCCGGGACAGCAGTGGTGTCAGGCGCCTCCCTGTTTGCTACACGCCTGGTCTCCCTGGTTCCTGCTCCCTTTGCCATGCCGTGCTCTCTAGACTCCTCATCAACTCCGTGAGCTACTTAATATCCTTCTACTCAATTCCTTCTTTTTTTTTTTTTGCTAAGTTATTCAGAATTAGTTTCTACTGTCTGTAGCCAGGATTCTGACTGGCACAGCCCTTGTGACTTAGTGTGTCTGGCACTAGAAAGAACTCAATAAATATTTGTTGAATAAATGTCATTACTAAGCAGGAAAGTAAGGAGGACGCATTGCAACCTAAAACCAGGGAAATCTGAATGTTCCAGTGGAACAGCACGATGGCATTCACCTCTTCAGAGGATGTGGGTCAGAGAACCCAGAGGGGCTCCAGAAGCCCCCTCACCAAACCTACGATCAGAGGGAAACACTACACCCAGCTCCCACCACAGGGGCTCACAGGCCACCAACAACCTTCTCCAGATGAATCCCCCAGTCACCAACTAACTGACCCTTTGACCTTTGTCTTAGGTAAGGGGTCAAGATCCTTGAAACGGCATCCAGAAGTTTTCTGCTCCACAATGGGATCTCTACCGTCTCTAGGGGCCTCGGTCAAAATTTTTAACTTGCCTACTACACAGGACAAGCTGTGGGTGCCTTGGGAGTTCCACTCACATGACCAGTGACCCCACAGAGCCTGTGGGTCTGCACACACTACGTACAAACATTTCAGAGGAAGAGGCCATTGACTTAGGGACAGGTGATTTCAGCCCCACATCCCCAGGAGTGCCCATGACCTCCATAAGGCCTGGAGCCAGGAGACAGAGTGGGAATGGGGCACAGGTGGGAAGAAGTGATGAGAGCTTTAGGACTGAAAGGAGCCTCAGGATCATCTAGTCTCTTCACAGAGTACAAAACTGACCAACCCAAGTTCACACGGTTAGTGACACTTAGGTCATTAGGGCCCCCATCTTCTGACAAGGACAAGTTCCAGAATTCAAAACGGCAAATACAATTCAAAGATGCTCTTCTTCTCTCCTGAGCGCTCTCCTGACTCTCACACCAGCCCCATTCCACGCCTATCCTTTATTCTCTTGTGACTTCTGCCAACCCCATCGGAGGTTTATCACCAGCCTGTGAGGGCAAATGCCAAAGCTTCTGCAGAGCTTTGGACTGCTCAGTTTTGCCAGGATACTCAGCGGAGCCATGTAATTAAGTTTAGTATTTTACAAACACACAAAATATCACACATTACCAGTAACAAGTGGTAATTGTATTAAAATAAACGTTAATATTTTATCTCTTTAAGACCAACAGCTCGGGAAGCAGAGACCATCAGCTGCATCGTGGAGCCTCAGTCTCTCGACAGAGGCTGCATCCCCCTCCCTGGCCAGCACTCCAAGGCCGATGGGACTCTGTTCTCGTTGACTCCTTCAGACATCCCGATTGTGCCCTGGACTTCCACACATTTTTCCCCATCCCAAATCTGACCTTATTAGAGACCTGCCATATGAAGATAGTCCCAAATAAATGAAGGGGAAAGAAAGGTGAGAACCATTACCTTTCTATAATTGGATTAGAGTCATTTCCTCTGTGACCAGTTATGCAAAATGGTACCTGTTCATGGGAGCGAGCTACATGGCGGGTAGTGACTCAGGAGAGAAGGAAATGTGTGTTTTCGGTAAAGGGGAAGGCAGGCTGCCATGTTCTAGAAGAGGCTCCACCACCTGTTATGAAGACAGAGGGCCAAATCAGGGTCCTCTTCTGCTGAGGACCACCTCTCCAAAGTGTGACACACCTGAGGAATATACAGCCACTCCACGCACCCTAAATTAGAAGCTGCCTTTACCACCTGCCTCCCTGCAATCCCTGTTGGCATGACATTGAATGGGAGGAT
The DNA here is from genome assembly GCF_020826845.1 of Diceros bicornis minor. Lineage (NCBI taxonomy): Eukaryota > Metazoa > Chordata > Mammalia > Perissodactyla > Rhinocerotidae > Diceros > Diceros bicornis. The sequence continues at coordinate 4,940,319 of NC_080778.1, read as the reverse complement.
GAAAAAGAGCAAGTAACTTTTACTCTAAACACATGGTTTATTCATGGACGGTCTCCCAGGGGCAGAGGTCAGGGTGGTCAGAAAGTCCGATGTTGAAAATTTATTTGATTGCTGACTCCTCTTCAGCACTGCCAGGAAAACACTTAATAATAGTGCATTTTCCTTTCATGATGAAGGAGATGGTCTGGTCCATGAGGGAAGCACTTCAGAATGGGAAGGACCCTAGGGGCCTTCTCAGGTGCTTTTCCAGCAGTGGAGGTGGGTTTGGGGTGCCACCTCAAGCCTCTGTTGGTCCCTCAGTGATCAGAGAACAAGGCCTGTGGCCACGGAGCAGAATGAAGCCAACCGGCCAAAGCTGGGGTTCCATTTACAGTGGGGGGCTCCTGGATGATGAAAAGACCACTGGACGGCAGGAGACCTGGATGTCAGTGTCTACCATGGTCTTCCACCAACTGTGTGACTTTGATCACATAACTCCAAGTTCACCTGGCTAAGAAATGAAAGAACAAGGATTCTTCCCAAGTACGTTGTTAACACTCTGGTGCTCTGTTAGGGAATGCTCTGCCTCCCTTTGGATTTCAATGACTTAACTTGGAATTGGAAAGACTTTACCTGCCTGAGGCAGGGAGTTGAAGTTAACATCTTGGGACTCTCTGGCTACAAACTCTAAGGGGCTCATCTGTCTGTACCCTAAACCAACTGGAAGCGACGTGGCTCTATAGTTCAGTAAAATGTGGAATTTTGTTCCCCAGGGTCTTCGAGAAGTTTCAACATTACTGAAAGCCAGAAAGTCATTTCCTCAGAGTTTCATCCTGGGAACTGAAGTCTCTCTAGAACTTCTTCTATTCCCTCCGTTACCCGGAGATGTGGGTCTCTCCTGGGACCTGCGTTTCCAAGGTTTCCCCATCGTAAATGATGGTGAGGAAAGGAACAAAGTAAGAAGGGGATTTAAGTTATTGACACGCCTGATATATTTAAATAACTCCACAGGGCAGGGGTGTAAGAGGTAAAGTTTTAGTCAGTGGTTCCCAACGCCTCCGCACATTAGAATCACCTGCGGAGGTTCACCCTGATGCCCAGGCCACCCCCGAGACTCTGAATGGAGACCCTGCATCACTGGGTTTTCGTTGGCTTTTGTCTTGAACTATCCAGGGACAGCCGAGGTTGAACACAGATCACTCAGTCATGCAACAGAACAGCTAAGTCAGATGGGAAGGAAAAAAATCGTGTAATGGTGCTGCCATTTAAGTCATTGTAATGACTCAAAAAAACTCCACATTGTTACCAAGAGTATTTAAGAATGAAAAATGTTTCGTTTTTTTCTTGAATCTTTTTCATGAAAATTGGAGGAGTACAACAATCTGCTTCTCCATTGCTAGATTTATTTTTGCAAAACAAAATCCAAGAACTCCCCAACAATGCAGTGTCTGTTTTTTCCCCAGTGCTATTTTAAATAAAGTGGCCTTTCAGGCCTGCCGGAGCATTTTCAGGCGTGGCTTTAATCTTCCGTTAATTCCCTAGAGAAACAGTCAGGCCAGCCGTCCTTCCCGGGCTCACACGGTGGTGCCCAGGTGGCCTCACCGATGGGCAGGTGCTCAGAAGCGTCTGCGCGTCCATCCCCTCCCCTCCCCATCTCCTCTTCTCTCTCAGCTGTCTTTCACCCTCCTCACCAACCCCGCGTTGACTCTCCCCGCCCTCCCCGGGCCCCGCGCGCCCACCCGCGCACGCCCTGGGCGCGACTCCAGCTGGCAGGGGATCCCCGGTGCGGCGCGGGGTTGGGGGTGGGGGTGCAGGGTCCAGCCCGGGCATGTTCAGGCCCGGACTCACCGCGGCCCGGCGTCTCCAGCCGGTTGTCACAACACGAGCCAGCCGCGCCTGGCGACTGACGCGCGAGCGCGCTCAGCGTCCGTGCGCTCAGCGTCCCCTATCATTCTCATTTACCATTCTATCCAACAGCTACCTGGCTCATGTTGAAATTTATTGCTGATTTGTCCTCGCGATGTAATTTTCTTGCTCTTTTTAGATTCCTTCCTCTGAGAAAGCTCCTTGAGGTTTTACATCCTTACTCTTGCCCGGAAATTAGTAGGCACTCAGGAACACCCTATGTGTTTGCATTTTTAAAAGCTGCATGCACGTGTGATACTTAGAATTATACTAAATATATAGCTTGATTAGGCTAAATAACTATGGAAATGGAAGTCTTTTTCTGTGTCTATTATTCAATCAATTGCCTCATTCCATCCTTTTAGCTGCTTCCACAGGTCAGATCCCGACACCAGGAGGGAGAGAAGTGAGGGTTGAACATCCTAGGGATAGGGGAGTCTGTGAGTGAGACCCCGTTCCTGTAGGGGCAGGAGTCCCTGAAGTAGGAAACACAGCTGAAGCTACTTCCTTCTGCACTTAATTTGTTTACTCCAGCCGGGAAGTCAGCAGTTACACGGGAGAGAGATGGAAGCCTCGAGTTACTCCAGTAACCTCCTCCATTCGGCCCTAAGGGGCTGGGGCCGGGTGCTGATCTACCAAGAAAAATAAAATGGTTTGGAAGGGAGTTCCTTTATTGGTTATAAAACTACAAGCCTCCTCCCTTCCATCCTTGAAGCCTGTGATCTGTACCTGTAGCAGGCGTTAGGAGCTGACCTGCTGAGGTTTAGCTCCCACACTGACAGCCATGTGACAGTGGGCAAGTTGATCAGCCTTTCTGGGCCTCAGTCTTCTCATCTGCAAAATAGTGCCTACCTCACAAGGATTCAAGATAATGAAATGAGTTCATATACCTGCATTGTGCGGTGTTAAAGAAAAAGTTACTCTCGGACTCGTTAAAACGATAAGGGTGACTTTATTCAGGACTATTGTGTTAGGTGTCAAGACGATTGCAATAGGGAAAGAGAGTGGGCTCAAGGCCAAACAGAGCGAAGACAGCTGGGTATTGATGGCTGAGGAGCAGAGCAGGGGTCAGTGGATGGAAAATTCCTAAGAGGAGGCGTCAAGGGTGGGAGATTCTTGCTGAGGGCAGGCCAGGAGGATCCGGCGTCAAGGGTGGGAATCTTGAAACTGACTTAACAGGATTCCTGCTATGACTGGACTAGGCAGGCCGAGGGCGGGGCCAAGGACGAGGACTGGTGGAAAAGAGGCCCAGGCTGTCTCAAGGCCCGTCGCGGAGAGAGTCTGTTATTGGAAGCGAAGTCTGGTAGACTGTACATACTTCATAAACGTTAGCGATTATTGTCACATTTCACACGCTGAGTAGAATGCTTTTGAAAACAGCCAAGGTGAGCAAACAATTTGTCAAAGAAAGACAAACGGCCACCACGTGAAAATAAATAAAAAGTTCAACTTTACTATTAATCAAAGAGATCCAACAAGATGTCTTTTTGTTTCACCTATCAAATTAACATTTAAAAAAATAATATGACGTGTTTTTAGGGGTGAGTGGAAAGGACTTTCTCAGACACCACTTTGATAAAAGCTTTCTGGAGGAAAAGTCATCAAAAACAATTCAATATATTCATACTCTTGGCTCCCTTTTCCAGAAGTTCATCCCAAGAAAATCAGAGGTGTACATAAAGATACATGAACATCACTCTTTGCTGAAGTGTCCTTTACAATTCGTAGATACCTAAATATTGGAGGACAAAGCTATTCACTGTAGTAGTTTTTATAAGGCCCATAAAAAAGAAGGGCCAACTAAATATTTGTTTCTGGACTTTGTTTTAAAAATTATGGTAATTGTGGAGAGCTACACAGCCAATAAAATCATGTGGTAGGAAAGTGTTTAATAATGCGGGAAGATTCTCCTGTTAATGTTCAGTAGCTCTCTTTATATAGGCATAGACACTAAAAGGCAAATACATGAAGATGATAAAGAGGTGATATCCAGATACTAGAACCATGAATGATTTTTATTTTCTAATTAAACCTTTCTGTATTCCCCTAGGATTTTTACAAGCAGGAAAAACCTAGTTATTAAAAAGAACAAAAGCTTATTGTTCTATTTTGATATTTAGAAGAAACAATCACTTTCAGTCAATACAATCATGTGTCACTTAACAACAGGACATGTTCTGAGAAATGCATCGTTAGGTGATTTCATCATTGTGTGAACATCATAGAGTGCACTCACACAAATCTAGATGGCATAGCCTACTGCACACCAAGGCTCTATGGTATTAATCTTATGGGACCACCATCGTATACTCGGTCTGTCGACTAAGACATCGTTACGTGGCGCAGGACTGCAGTTCCTTCCTAAGCGCCAAATGTCATGGAAAACATACGGGAATCATCTTATTTCCTTTTGTTTGTGTAGTACCGTTGTCAAATGCCCCGTCTCCTAAGAAATAGGTTTTTTTCCCCTCAATCTGGTATTTTCATTAGTAGAAAAACAAGACAACGCGTAAGAAAATGCTTTGAATACTGTTACTCAGGAACCAAATGTAGGGTACTATTATGATTAATAAGAAGAATCCTCATTCCGTTCAGAAAACTGGTACGGGATCATAAGGGGTTCAGAATCTCAGTTACGGCCTGACTTTGCTCTGTAGCACACATCGTCTTTAGTTACCTCTCTGGATGGGGATGATAAAATAGGTGACCAACATGAGAAAAAAACCACAGAATTCCTCTTGATGAAAAATGAACTCATTTTTTCTATTTTCGGTATTTAATTACTTTTTAAAAAATATTTCAAATGTCCTTAAGCTACTACTGAAAAAGAATGGCAACCTAGCTGACAAATGAGCAGTAGTGTTGGCTACATCTCTTCCCTCCTCAGAGGGCTTCTCAGAGATAGGGGACGGTCCCCTGAGGTGTGGTGACACTCACAGAATGCTGGGTCCTTCCTCTGGAGTGTGGAAGGCAGGCTATGCACTAAAGCATAAAATTCCTTAGGTTTAACTTTCAGCTCTGCCACTTAACAGCTCTGGAGACTTGGGCAAGCAACTCCTTAAAACAACGCATCCCTACTCATGGGGGTCCCTGCAAGACCCTCTATGATCCGCCCAAGCCCCTCACCTCCCTCTGGGCTCACTGCTCATTCGCCACTCTGGCTTCCTTGTAGCTTAATCTGGCCACTTAGCTGACCCCCTGCCTGACCGTTAGCCCCCCAGGGTTTGAGTGGTCAGTGCCCTCACCTTCTTAAAGTCCTTGCCCAGATTGACCTTCTCGATGATGCCTACCGGCTACCTAACGTAATACTGCAGTGGCAGCCACCTCCCCACTGTACTGGATCTGCCACTGCTTTTTCCCACGGCACAGATCCCTTCTGACATACCACCTCACTTTCCTCGTCATTTATTGTCTCCCACCACTGGAATACAAGCCCCACAAGGATGTGCAGTGATGCGTCCGAGCTCTCAGACCAGTGCTGGTCCATATACGGCATCCGGTAAGTGAACAACCGTGGTTGCCGCGTGGTACAATGCACGTAGGGTGCCCAGCGCAGAGCAGGTGCTCCGTGTTCCTGAGCTGTAGTGACTGGCGGCATCCACCCCACACTTCTCTGGTCTCACCCTCATTTCTCCACCCGCAATGTGTGAGGTCAAACCACAGCCACTCTCTTCCCCAAACAAATCTGCATCCTGCAGGGAGTGACCCCCTGGCAGAGACACCAGAGTCATCCAAGACCCTGACAGAGCCCCCCATTAGTGCCTACGGCCTGGATCCCCGAGGCTGCTCCGGTCCCACCCTTTCCAAAGCCTGGCTCCTCTGCTTTTCTTCCCAGTCTTTTCAGATCCCACAGCCTTCTCAGAACTTTGGTTTTTGCTCGAGTTGAAGCAGAGTTGGCTTTTATTTCTAGGAACCAAAGAACCATAAAAATAGATTTGGTTTTTTTCTACTTCTCTATTTAAATGCTTTTATGGATGGTGAAAACTAAGATTAGAAAGTCGCTTGTCTTTAGTTAATAACTGGACTAAGCCCTAGATGTGCTAGGGTGCGGTTCCTGCCCAAATAACCCTTGAAGAGTCACTTCCTCGAACTAGAAAACCACACAGCGCTATCACATTCTGCAGACCATAGAAGCCATCAGGTCTCAAGCTGCAGATTAACCTAGCAGAGACCATGTTACTTACTGGTGTTAATTACTAGCAGGATCTGATACCAAAGAAATCACGTTAAAAATCTCCATTCTTCCCAGCATCCGTGGTCGCTCACTTACATCACGATCCTGTTAGCAGAAAGGACATCCACTTGTTTCCCGTTTCTGGTTGCTATTGATGCTCCTAGTGAGTTGATTTTTGAGTTACTAGCTTTCTTGCTGCTGCTATGTTGAGAAATCATCAGATTGCAATCTTATTTGGCTCCTTAATACTTTAGGTAGAGGTGGATATATACTCAAAGAGTAAACAAGGCGAGGTTTCAAGTATATGCTGGAGTGCTAAAGTCTAGCACTAAAGGTGGTGGATTATCCCAGCCCATTTAGAACTCTGATAGAGGGACAGTGGGAACAAGTGGGGAGAAAACTGGGCGACCCCGGAAACCCCATTTCATGCCTGATTCTCCCGAAGCCTTTGCTTAGTCATCCTACCTGCCTGAAGATTTCTCCCCGTGCTGAGAGAGCAGAATACAAGTCCCCTTCAAGGGGGTTGCAGTACCCGGTTCTGATGAAGGAGGATGCGTCTAACAGGAGAGAAGACACAGGGGCAAAGATAGCTCCATCTCAGGGTGGATATGGCCTGTGTCAGGGGAGAGCAGGGCAGGAAGGGAGGTAACTGTGGGCGAGCAGCAAGGAGGTGACACTGAGCTTTCAAGTGAGACAGTTTCTCCTGCTTCTATTAGCACACACACAAGCACAAACAGGAGAGCCGTTGGCAGCTGCGAGTCTGGAGCTTGTGCAGGAAGTAGCTGGGATGACAATGACCTGAAAGGAGGGCTGAGTGTCAGGACCCGCCACGCGAGGACAGCCCTGAGGTGCAGAGCCAGGCGCCCGGGAGACGCAGGCGCTCAACACGCGCTCCTGCGTTATCTCCTTCCCTTGAAATCCCCACGGACCGTCAACATTTTAAAGTAGGAGTTAAATATGAGTCAATGAGTTTATAGGAGTGAAGAAGGCCAAACGGACCTCAAATCTTAATTAGGGGGACAAAGAGTCAGTACCAGCTCTTTCAGTCCTCCAAAGCGATGGAGAGATTAGGAAAGAGCTAATCCAGACTATTTCATCCTTAGAATTAAATATCAGTTTAAATTTGAACCACAGCCGTGTTCAAATCTGAACTGATATTTAATTCCAATCACATAATGCACAAAGTACTTTTGTTTACATCTTATTTCTTTGTCTCCTTGAACAAACCCAGAAAAGACAAGACAAGAGACAATTCGTCTTTTCAATCAAGATTCCGGTGATCACGGGATCATGGGTAGCTGTCCCTTCTTTGCTCCTAACTGATCTTTTACTTTTTAAATTTTAGTATTATTCAGCCATGAGGGGTTGATTAATGTCACTAGAGATCTAGTGTTTCTGTTTGTTGCAAATTATAAAATTTGTACTTGATCGTAAGCTTTTATAAGGTACTAAGTGTTTTGAGAACGGAAACACCAAATGAACAATGTCCTACAGTCAAGTCAGTGGATACAAACAGAGCAGACTCCTTGAGACGTCAGAGGGAACTGCGGCAGCCATGGGAGAGGTCTTCTCATTTATTTAACAGGTTCTTGTGTGTTCGTTTTGGTGGTGGCTTTAAGCCTGAGAGCACAGGTGTGTGCCTTGCCCTGGGCTCACATTTTGTTGTGGTTTTTGTTATTTTAAGAAATTACTATTTGACCAAGAAGCATAGAGAATTCCGAATAAAGGCGCTCCCTTTCTCACTTTGGGGTTAGTGTGCCCTGAAGGGTCCCTTCCTTAATAAAAAAGGGGTGAAGGGCTACTTCCGAAAAACACGCAAGGGCCCTTTGAGGCCTTGCAGCCGGCAGAGGAAACAAGGAGAGAAGAGAAAGATGCCCAGCCCGGTCGCACACTGGCTCTGGGTGACGGCTGCCTCTTCCTCCCAACTAGAAATTGAAATTGACGTGGGGGAGAATCTCAGGGAACCAGGATGTCCCTGGAAAACCCAGAATCGGTGGTTATGAAGTCGGTGTAACTTTGCATTTCCCTCCGTCCAGGAATGGATGACTCATCGAGAGATGAAGGCACACCTGGCCTGGGTGAGGTTCGCTCCCCCTGCCCCGATGGGTGCAGACGGACGAGGGGAGGCGGGGTCTCCTCTCCATGCCTGTGGAGGGACTTCCCTTGCTGCCAGAAGGGGCCACAGAACGAGTACACGCCCATCATCACACTCTGACTTAGGGTACCACGGGAAAACATAACCCCGGGGCAGGGTGCACACACAGCCTGCTGTCCTGACAGTTTGTCCCCAGGAGGACAATGGGCAGGTCCTCCCAGCGGTCAGAGCTGGACAACCACTTGTTTGCCTAATGCCTTGGTGACGGCCACTGGGGCCTGGGGCCCCTTTGATTCCCACTGGTGACTGTCAGATCCTTTTGCTGGGCAAATGGTGAGTCTTTTTCTAATACCAGATGAATATTTAAAAAAAAAACATAATTTCATCTGTCTTCAGTTTTTTAAATTGCAAAATGCATAGTACATTATCATAAGCAGTGAGGATGATAGTAAACCTAAGGTTGAACGGAGAAGGAACCCACTCCAGCTGGATCTGGGCTACTCACCGAGGGCCTTGGGGCACAGGGGACAGGGACTCCCAACTTTTTCTCTATATATCTGGTATCTTTGGTCACAAGGAGCATGTGTAATTTTATAGTTTTTAAAAACCTGATAAAGATAGCTTTAACTGAAAATTATTCTACTACCTGATGCCTGACGTTCAGTTGCATATGGCGGAATTTCCTCTTTCCATCTGTCAGGTATCTGGGATTGTAGAAATTATGTGAGACAGCTTCTAGGTCCTTCCAACACTGCTGGTAAACAAACCTGTGCCATGTCAACACAACCCACTATAAATGGATCATTTGTAGCTCAATGATATCAAAGAGCAAATCTCCTGACTGTATTCTGTTCAAGCTTCCTGAAAGACGTAGATGTGTCTCCTGGCAGCACCATTCCATCACTGTGCATGCCCAGGGAGGGGACCCAGGAGATGGAGCACTTACAATTCCCGATCTCTTGATTTGCTGAACGAGCCAACAATATCAACACGCTGTACCAGAGTCAGGCAGTCCTGTTCTGGAAACAATCGCAGGCTCTCCGGCCCCAGCTGAAGGAACAAGCCTCTCATTCTCTGAATCCCACATGGGGATGTTAATGGTTCTATTACAGTTAAAGAAATTGGCATCTCGAAGAACAGATAGGGTTCCGAGACACAGCCGGCTTTGCTGGCTGAAAGAGTGACTGGACACTTCAATAAGCCCAGCCCACGTGAAGCAGTCTAAGTACGAGGGGCATTCAGACGCCCGCAAACCGTGCAGGCTGCCCCTGTTCAGAACTCTTCTGTGAATAGAAATATTCCACATCTATGTTTGGACAATGATGTAATGATAGTGATTTGGGTTTTTTTCCTTAAAAACTAACTCTGAAGGCGTTTCCCATAGAGAGGTATCAGGACTGTTTTAAGCCTTGGAGAGTTTGGTGGACCTGGAGGATGAGGGAGGTTTGGAGAGGGGCTGGCCTGTGCACTTTGCTGGAAGGTGGGGCCTGGGAGAGAGGATGAAGGGGACCCCTTGGGCACTTTACAAAGCCCACACGAATGGGTCCTTCTCCCTCCCTCCCTGCTCCCCAGCTTTCTCCTCCCCCTCCTCTAGGGTCAGCAGACAGAAAGTGACAGGGCATCGGCAGACAGAAAGTGACAGGGCATCGGCTAACCCATTCCTTCCATTCACATCTCTCCCTGAGTTCTGCTATCCCACCCACCATCACCTCCTCTGATGTTTCACGCCCTCCCCTCTCCCCTTGAAAATAAGAATTCCAACAACTTGTTCTGGGGCAAATGGGTCACCTCCAGTTGCCATGCAGGCATAGCCTTATAAATCTGTGTCTTAGGGAAAAATTAGAATCTTCGGGCCACTGACAATAAGTGCCTGCATGCTGAGTTCAGGGATGGGGTGACTATAGAAAATGAAGAAATCAGGCCAATTCCAGCCCTTTCCATGGTCTCGGGTACAACTGGAAACAGCCGAGTTTGTGTTCAGAAAGCACAGATCTGTTTCTTAGTCAGCCGATCTTCACGTGATTCAAAAATTCCCTTTCCCTTCGTAACTCAGCTCCTCGTTTATTTCCTAACGAGGTCTATTGGTAATTCTAGAACAAAGGTAGGTGTAACTTAGAGACAACACACGGAGAAATAATACTGACTCGAGCGCAGTCCAATTTTCCCTGGACATCCAGTCGTCCTTTCCGAGTCTACTGGTGTGGGGTTCCCCTCACTTTCTGCTGCATTTATGTTTCGAACGCATTTTTCTAAGATTCTGCCAGTATTCCATTGTTTGTGGAAGAGTGGGTATGATTTCTCCCAGGAGTTGCTAGGCTCTCAGCACAGATAGGCATCCCCAGAAGAGGGCCCATGACTTTCAGACACATCTTATGTGTGTGGGGGGGAACCAAAGCATGCAGACGAAATCCTCTTCTCCTTAACGCGGCTTTAACTATGGGGCCTTGGGCACCCACAGGAGCCGGTCTACCCGGGATAGCGTGCTTTATAATAACTGTGGAATTATCTGAGACGTTCTATCATTAGATCTTCTTTAGTTGGCCCTTCCACGACTCCCGGTATTTCTCCTCAGACCCCGGGACGATGCCGAAGTGGGTGCTTGCTGTACTTAAGTCATGAATGAGCCCTTTGTTTGAGTTGCTGTCCCCACAAAGAGTTGCGATTGTTCCGGAACTCTCTGGCTTGACTGTCTCAGCCAGTGCAGCACTGCAGGCAGCGGGGCTCACATTCAGGGTCTGTGCCCAGCGAGTAAATGCGGTGATGACCAACAACGGTGAACAGCGCGTTGCCACCCGCCAGGCTCCGTCCTCTGCACCCGGGAAAGCAGCACTCACCCCACCTCGGGCAGCTCCCATTGTCCCTTGTCCAGGGGCAGAGAGACAGTGACCAACTAAGGTCCCTGAGAACCTGGTGGACCTGGGATCGCAGCCAGGCAGCTGGGCCAAGGCACTGCCAGCCCATCTGCATCCCCGTGAGCCGACACCTGGACACAGCGCCCCTTCAGTCACTGAGTCTCCCGCAGCCTTTCTCATTTTGCCAGAGAGTTGGCTTCATCTCAGAGGGTCTTTTCAGCGACTCCCTGGAGTCAGGTTTTCATGCTTTCATCACAGAAACCACATAACCCCATCCTACCCTCTCCGCTGTGTGACACACTAATAAAATGCAGGTCACTTTCCGTAGTCTCTGTACAATCATCTTAACTTGAAGGGTGCTGGCCCTCCACTCGTAAAGGGACAAAGTGTCGAGTCCACACTGGCAATTGTCCAGAGCAGATTTGTGATGTTTCCCAAATTTGTGACGTGAGACACAAACGCAGGGAAGCGGGGTGGACACGTTTCCCCTCTGCTGACCCCAGCACCCACGTGGAATTACCGTGGTGTTCAGTGCGTGATATGATTTGCTTGTCAATGTTGATTCTGCCCACGTGTCTCTAATATTTTTAGCCATGTGTGGGGTTTATCTATATGAAGCTCTAACATCACATTTTCCCTCCTCCTTGTCTTTTCATTGAAGCCGCCAGGCCGTGGTGTTCTGTTACGGCAGCCCAAGCAGAACAATCGCTGTCCCAAAGAACAACTCAATATTAACCGTCGTCCAACCAAAATCATTGCTCTTGGCGGACAGTAGCCTAAATCACACCTTTTAACAGGTCAGTTCATTAAGTTGTTTAGGGGACCGTGTCTAATTAGTCTCGTGTCTCAGGTACCCCTCATCCAGTAGAAAAAGGGTAAATATTTGCTGAGTGAAGAAATGAATTATTCTGGGCCTACTGGGTTACTATCCTGCTCAAAGCAAAATATTCTATAAATATTTATTAGAGTGTGTCCATAAAATCAGAAAAAATTGTACAGTGTTTGGAGGTGACTTTTCAATACACAGGTCGGTGTCTGCGGTCCTCCAAGCAGGCCTAGCCGTCTGGCAATATCATGGCATAGAGCTATAGAAAGTGCAGTTTGTAAGCGGATATCTGGAGACAATTATAGTGATGATTACAGAGGCGGCCTAGGCAGACCTGGAACATCAGTCAGCGGGGCACTCTGGAGAGGAGGGCCTGCGGTGAGGCCTCCAGAAGTGGGACGCCCAGTACGGCCCAGTGCCAGCGTCCCATGGCCACGCTGAGCCATGGGGCAAACAAAACTGACGTGTGATAACTTTTGTCATTCTGGTCGCCATGTTATACTCTCCACACCGTGAGTAACACGTGGCTGGGGAAGGGGGTGTGACACCTAGAAAGGGAGATTCTGATATTGTCAGAGTAACATTTGGGGTCTTTGATGACAGAACACAATTGGTAAAATCCACCTCAAGTATTTGCTGAGTCCTGCCCTGTATTTCTTGCTTTAGAGCAGTGGTTCCCAAACCCCACTGTACACCAGCCTCTCCTGGCCCCCTTCCCAGGTCTACTAACTAGGATTGGGGTCTGGATCATCTGCATCTTAAAATGTTTCCCTAGTATTTCAGTTGGAGGCCCCAGCACAGATGACAGGCACTAGGAACTGATATATATGGTGGAAACCAGTGGTTCTCAAAGTATGGCCCAAAGACTTTTGAGGGACCCTACACTCTTTGAGGGTCTTGGTTTTTATTCCTAATACCGGAAGGGTTGATAGATGTAATCCATGTAAACATAGCTCTTTGGCTTCCCTTAATAACTTTTAAGGGTATGACGGGGTCTTGAGACCAAAAATTTAGGAACCGATGTACAGACAATTTGCTGGGGTTTTTAGGCCAGTACTTGCTAAATATTTGAACATATCTATAACTACTTCCTAAAGATTCCCTACCATTTTTTGCAAGGTTCTATACAATCCACCTCCATAAGGTAGGATGGCCCAATATAGGAGAGGATGCCACTGAATATTCTCCCATTGGCTTTCTTCGAGAACCAATAGTGATATGAAGAACATTTATGCATCTTCCAGAAACTGCATTCAGGGATACCATCCATTATATTGTATATAATATAAATATAAACATAACACAAAAATAATTTTATCTAAGAAAAAGTTTGTCTCTTATAATGTGTTAGTGCTTCTTGTTATTAGATATTGAGATTATTTACCTATTTTTAATTTTGACTTCACTACCAGGAAGCTCAGAGCTAAATTTTGTGTTCAGGGCATAAATAATAAGTCAGTTTGAAATGAGAAGGTAAAACGCAATAGACATTTTTATTTTTTAAACTCCTCAGGGAAATAAAACTGCAGCCTCCACAACAGGTGTGCATTAAATGGTTAGAGAGAAAAACCTCAGAATACTGTAGCCAGGAAGGGGTTTGATTTTGCACATGTAAGTGCCAGAGAATGATGTTTTTTGCTTAGTGAAGACTTTTTGAGGTGGTAGTAATTACAGCTGACCTTGAGTTGGTGATGTACAGGGGTTGTCCCAAATGCTTTACACACACCCCGTCACAATCCTTAAGGGACCCACTATGGCATCTCATCCCCATTCTACTAAGAGGAGAGGGAGACTCAGCAGTTTAATGAGAGAGGGCTGACGAAGGACAGCATCAGTATTGGAACTCCAGCCTCAAAAGCTCCAAAGGCCACCTTTAACCTTGGGGAGGTACCTTCTCCCCAGGGGAGGTGCTCAGTCTCTAAGGTGGGCATGGGGCCACCATCCCTGGCCACGGGGCCCTCTAAACTAGTCAGCGTCTGGACAATGCTGGTCTGCACCGGGCCACTCTGGGCACCCATAGGTTGCAAAGGCTTCTGAGTGGAGTTCTGGTAACACACAAGTGTTCTTGTGGCTTATTTGACATAGACTCTTAGTTCAGACCTTGCTTTGAATGACACACCACAGTTGGCTGAAATGTCCAAGCTAAAATCAATGGAATCCAATCACGATTTCAGAGGCAGTTTAACATACCAGATCCCACAGATCACCACCCTCAACAGAGTTGTGCAGCTTCTGGGAAACTACAGAACTGAAGTTTCTGACTTGTGGCGTCTACTTTTTCTGGAAGTAAAGCAGATCAACATAAAACCTGTCTTAAAGTGCCAGGGTATTCCCAGAATATATGACATTAAGTCATATACGCACAATCTCTGGTTTGATCATCTCTCACTACAACTTAGAAGGCTTAATCCTCTGGAGTGGGAGCCCCTCCCGACCCTGCAATGGGAGAATTCAACAATAATGTCACTACTTATGCAGAGAGAGCATGGTTCCCACCGTCTTACTTCCATGGACGTCTTTTATTACTTTTTTCTCCATGGACCCAAAGATTTGAAAGACAAACCACATTTACTAAGTGATCTCTCCCCTTTGGAGTAATCCAATAGTCCTCACCATTCTTTAAACTGGCCCTTCAACTTCCGATTGATATGACCTACCAAGTTGAAATGACAAAAGAAAAATGTTCTAGTGAGCACATATAGAAGGAGTTCTTAATCTGGGGTCCACGAGCTTCCTAAAATATATGCACATTTCTCTTGGTAGGTGGTATATTCTTAGGAGTATATTGGGATATAGCTCTCATGGTGGTTTGTGACCTGACAAAAGGCTAAGTATCATTGCCAAACAGCTTTATTATGATAATATTTGATTATGGTTAGAATTCTTAAAATCCTGGTAATTGCTAGTAGTAATTAAGGCCAGCGAAATTTTGTCAACCTCTGGAAATTCCAGAACCTCAGATGGGGTAGCACTATGGAGAGACCATCTCAGATGAATTCTAAATACCTCAGTGATCTCTTCCTGATCAGTTTTTAATATCCTCCTCAAGAAGAAATACAAGGCATTGAATTTCTCTTTTATTTAAAATATTAAGAAATTGCAGCGCAGTGACAGAAAACTTTCTCAAATAGTAACAGCATGACTAGACATCGTGTGTCATGGGTAGAACCTTTTTTGTTCTTTATTGAGGGTCATCAACCAGGGCAACATTCATGTTCCACTCATCTGCTTTTCAAGTGAAGAACAAGGCACACAAAACTCCACCCGACAAGCGCACACGAGAAGAAAGTGCTTCGCATCGTACTGTGGCCGGTTAAGAGGGAGAAGTGGACAAGGGGACCCAGAGACGGAGGGTGAGGAAAGGAAAAGGAAGAGACGGAGACACGGAGATAGATCCCCCAGATGAAGAGAGAGAACCACGCACTGTAACAGCAGCAGGACTGGGAAGACACACGAGGGCAGGAACAGATGCTCAGCAGAGTCGATTATTTTAGGAAAGTCTTTAAAAGCTTTGTTGTTATTGTAACCATGGGCAGAAACCTGGGCCACTTAACTATTGGTGTTTGCACGAAGTACACATGAGGCCACATTAGGATGCTGCCCACCTTGAACTCATGGTCAGTTCACTCCTAACCTGCTAGTGCACATCCAGAAGGAGCCTCCCTCGCCAGGCCTGAGCACGGCAGATTCCACAGGGGGTGGCCAGAGCATCATGGGGGCGTGTCTCAATTTCACCTCGACATGATTGCTAACTTTGCCTCTCTGGTACTAGTATGCTCATTTTAAATAAAAGACAATCAGCTCTCGGCATTCAAGCAGGCGTCAGAGAAGACAAGCTATTCAGTGGGGAGGGTTTTTATTTTTGCAACTCATCTGGCGGCTGATCTAGCTCCCACTGAATTCAATGCTTCATGTCTAACTAAATTTGTGCCTAGCACTAGAGAGAGAGAGATTAGAGCAAAGACCTCCACAAGAAAAATAGAAAATTGATTTTTAAAAATGTAAGGCTTCAATGGAAAATATAGTTAAGACTTGACACATTAAAGTCTAATGAGATAAACATTAAAGTAGTTACTGACTTTTATAAAAGAAGTCAAAAACTGAGGTAATAGCACTCTTCTATAATCAGCCCTATCTGATTATAACACTGTTTTTCCTTCTCAATCTTAGAGTTAAATATACTCAGATGCATGGAGGAAATATCTAGAAATCAGCCTGGTGTTAGCCGGGAAGGGTATGGCTCCTAAAAGGCAGAGGAGTTTTACCCTTTATTCAAATAATAAATAGAAATTTTCTATTTTTTTTAAATCACTATATACAACTGTACAAAGTCACCATGTCACCGATTTTCACACAGTGATTAAAAGCACTGAAAACATACATAGCTACCCCACTGCTCCCCCAGGAACTCCCTGCTTTCTCTCTCAAAGAAATTGCTCCTCTGGCCCAGGACATTTTGTTCTGAGTCTGGGTACAGCTTTCTGCATTTTTCCCCTCTCCTTTGGTTACTCTTTCTTTCCGTCTCACAAAAGGTATTTTGTGAGCAGCGCTTCAAATAAAAACGAATTTTAGCAGAAGCTGAGCCCTGCTCCTGCTCACACCTTAACTCAGCCATTGAAGACATTTCCCGCAGCTGTGCTTCAGAAGACTTGTGTGTGAGGATGTGTGTGTGAGTGTGAGACGGTGTGTGTGTGCGTGTCCCTGTGAGCAAGTGTGTGAGGGTATGTACGTGTGAGAAAGTGTGTGTGAGAACAAGTGTGAGGGTGTGTGCATGAACATGAGACTGTGTGTGAGGGTGTGTAGGTATGTAAGCATGAGTATATGTTGAGCGTGAGAGCATAGTATGTATACGTGTGTGTACAGGAGTATGAGTGTGCAAGGGTGTATATACGTGTGAGCATTGAGTGAGCCTGTGTGTGCATGCATGTGTGATTGTGAGAGCAAGTGTGTGAGGCTCTACGTGAGCATGTAAGCAAATGTGTGTGTGTGAAGGCAAACATGGTGTGTGAGCGTGTGTGTGCACATGCATGTGTGAGTAAGTATGAGTGTAAGCAAGAGCGTGTGTGAGTGTGAGTAAACATGGTGAGTGTGTGAGCATGGATGCGTGTGTGAGTGTAGGGGGGGACTTGCACCGGCCGCAGAGGGGCCGCCGGCCCGCAGAGGACCGGCCTGGGGGAGTCAGTGTTGCACCCACAGCACTGTTTCCATCACACGTCCATCCCCCAGGTGGACGAGTTCTGGTGATGACTGCCCTTCCCCTTCCGAGTTCGAAAACTAGGTTACCTTGAGTTTCCAGGCTTCCCAATATCCCCGACGTCTTTTCTATTTAGGAGAAACAAAAACAAACGCAGTCCGGTTCTGCCACAGACGCCACGCTCCTGGTCCCCCATCCCTCCTCATGGCTGTCACCCGCTGTTCAGACCAGAGCACCCGGGCCCAGCACCCACAGAGAGTGACACCCGCAGACTGCGGCCCGCCCCCAACAAAGGGCTGCTGGGACCTAAACGAACCTGAGGATGGGGGGCCGAGGGGCGTGTTCGCTGCTGCTTACACCCCCATGAGCTGCAAGGACATCTGTGGGTGGCAGAGGAGGCCAGGATGGTGCAGATGGCAGATTTGTAGGGCAGAGGCCACCAGTGTCGTCGGCTGTCCGGCTGAGGAGTGGGGAGCGGTCTGGGCAGGAGGTGGGCCCCTGGGGTCGGGCAAGGCTGTCTGTGTCTCCACCGGGGCGCCCACGTGGAGCAGCACGTCCAGGGGGGTGCTCAGTGAGTGTGAGCGAGCCCTTCGCATCCCACCAGGCCTACGTGCCACACAAGTGCTCAGGTGCCGCAGAGCGCCCCGGAAGCGGGCGGTGGGAATCAGGAGGCCCACCTAGCTCACAGGTACCCGGAATGTGGCAGCGGGCATCACTTGGCTCACAGGCGCCAGGAGGCGGTGGCGATCATCACCTGGCTCCCAGATGCCGGGAGGCGACGGCGGGCGTCACCTGGCTCACAGGTACCCAGGAGGCGGGCGGCGAGCATCCCCTGGCTCCCAGGCGCCGGGAGGCGGCGGCGGGCCGCGGGAGGCCGTCCGTCCCGTGCGTCACAGCGTGCTCAGGTGCGGCAGCGCGTCCACGGGCCCGGCGCGACCGGCCGCCGACTCCACGCCCCGCAGCCACTCGGTGCACTTGCGGACCAGGCCCTCGTCCACGGCCTCGGACTCCTCCTCGTACTCCACGTCGTCGTACCTGTGCCGCTCGTTGAGCAGCGACACCTTGAGCACCGGGCGCAGGTCGGCGGGCCGCGGGCCGGGGTCGGGGGCCTGCAGGCCGCCGGGCGCGGGCGGGCGCCGGGAGAGCCCCGCGGCCCTGGCCCGGGGGCAGGGGGCGAGCAGGCGCCTGGCGTCGGCCGAGGGCGAGGGGACCGGCCGGCGGGGCCGCGCCAGCAGCTGCTTCTCCAGGTGGCGCCTCTGGATGACCAGAACGGCCTCGGGGGTGAGGCTCAGGGAGAAGCGCACGGCGTCGTCGGGCCCTGCCCCCGGGGCGGCGGTCCCGGAGCCGGCGGTCCGCGCCCCCGAGCCCGTGGCCCCAGCAGGGCTGTGGCCGGAGCCGGCCGGCCGGGGCGGGACGCACGTGGTCGCGGCGCGCGGGCGGCCGGGCGCGGCCTGGGGCGGGGCGCGCGGAGGGGCCGGGCCCGGGGCGCGGCGGGCCGGCGGCCTCTTCAGGGTGGCTGAGGGCCAGGAACTGGACAGCAGCCCCTCGGGCCGCTCGGGGGGCCTCTTCTTCTTCTCCCCGGCCGCGGCGGGCGGCGAGGGCCCGGGCGGGGCGCAGGCGGGCGCCGCCGCCTTCCGGGGGGCGCCGGGCCTCCGGGGCGGCGGGCGCGCAGCGGGGACCCCTGGGGCCGGGGCGGAGGGCGGCGGCGGCACGGGCGGGAAAGGCATGGTGCTGCCGAGCCGGCGGATCATCAGCGTCCTGAAAGGAGAGGGGCGGCCCTTAGTCACTGGCGCGCGGAGCCCGGTGCCCTCCCGATCGGTGGCCAGGTCGGCCCCCTCGTCCCCGCTCCGCACCCACCTCCGACCAGCCGCAGCATCTCTGGCTTCCTCACGGCCCGGCGCCCACACTCAGGGACTTTAAGCCAAGGCACCTTTCCTTCCTTCCTCCCGGGGCCGGGGACTCTCCCCTAACTCGGGGGCTCCTCGGCCCGATCCGGTGAAGACAGCCACCAGCCGCCCGGCCGCGCGAGTGCGGGCGCCGCCTGGTCCCCGGCGAGGGAGACGCGCCGGGCTGGGCCGCGCCGGCAGGAGGAGGAGCCGAGCGCGCCGGCCGAGGCCGCGGCCCCGCGAGGTGCTGGCTGCGCCTGGCTGGTGTCACGACCGACTGTTGCACGCGACGAGACACAGAGCCGGGACAGCGGGGAGGGCGGGGGCTCGGCTCCGCCAGCCGGCCTCCCACCGCCCGGGCTGGTTTTAATCCCTCAGAGCGGGGAGAGGCCGCCGGGGAGAGCGGGCGTCCTAAGTCCTAGGCGGAGTCCTCGCACGCTGGAGAAAATCCTTCACAACCTCCCAGGGCCTTGAGGAAGGTGGGAAAGAAGGCTGCGCGCTAACGTGGCCGGGCTAGCCTGCATGCTGGTATCACAGGAGAAACTTGGAACTTGGGGGTGGGGAAAAGGCATTTCAGTGAATCGTTCTGGTTTTGCTTTTATATAATGTTAATGCCACTGCTGAAAGACAGTCATTTTAAAATTAAAAACCCAGTTTCCAATGAATAGGCAAAATAGTCCAGCTTCTAATATAGGAAATATTGGACACGAAGTTCTTTTAGTGAGTGATTACTATGGGCAAAGCGATATATTTATTGCTATGGCAGTGGTTCAAAATGAATGAGACATCTTCACAATCAATTCATGTTCTACTTCTAGACACATGAAAACATTCCTATAATATTCAAATTTTTGTGGAGTAAATGAAAAAAATTGCTTGAACAATTACAAAGCAATGTCTCAAAAAGTCAGCGTTTCATATAAGCAGTCCCTGCATCACTTAAGGATAATTATCAATTGTTTAGATCTCCAAAAAATATTTTTCCATGGGATATGCTTTTCTGGACTAACCCGGGAACATAATCAGGTTGTGGTCATGGCCCCAGGCTAGCCCACAAGCATTCAGATATGCCTGTGCCAGGGTCCCGGTAGTCCACACAGCATGGCGCCACCGCTGTTGCAGTGGCGGCGGCAGCAGCAGCACCTCCCTGTGGCCGTCCACCACCAGGGCACTGGCCACATTCCCCTCCGATCCCCAAGTATTCCACTAGAGGGGGACACTGGGTATAGGGCGGGAGGCAAGAAGGAAACTGGATGGTGGCCAGAAACACTTCTCCCCACAGCTGGGGGTGGAGGGGTGGGTTTAGGCCCCATAATCTCCACAGCACCCCCAAAACCACCCACACGTTTACATATTCTCCATAAAATAGGGAAACAGTTTCAAGACAAGTCTCCCCGCTCTCCTTCTTCTGCCTGGACATTCTCCCCTTCCCCACCAGACTGCAAGGGCTTGCCGCTCAGGTGTGAACACTGGAGAGTTTAGGTCATAAAATGTCCGTTGTAGGTACTGAAAGCACACGTGCATTTGATTCCAGGTTTTAGTATTTCTAGGTGGGGGTGGGACTAGGTATGTAAGCGGTGGCCGCAGGTCCACAGTCTTGTACCAGGAGAGTGGAGGAGAGGAGATGAGATGAAGACACTAAGACAGGAGAGGATGGCAGCAGGAGAGGACTGGGAGGGGAAGGTGTCAGTGCATTTCCCGTGGGCACAGCTCCAGAGGTAGACAGGCTACGGAGAAACATCAACAACAGCTGGACACCCAGAGATCTGAGTATGGACCCCAGCAGTTCAAAAGCTGTAATGATACCAGCTACAGGGGTCCCTCTCCCGCCCAGGTTGGAAGGGCATCTCTGCCCTCTCTCTCCTGAAGGTAGGCGCTCTTGTGGGGGGATGAGGAGTTCCCGTACCTCATGGTGGGCTGCTGTCTCAGAATTGGTTGAGAAGTTAGCATTTCCAGCAGGACTCTGGTCTTCAGACTCTGCTAAAACATCCACATGACAGCACCACTGCTCCCTGCCAGCTACCTCTTCTACTTGAAACCTTCAGCCCTTGAAAATCAGAGGCTAGAACGACTGGCATGGGCCCACAGGGAACGTGGGAAAGCAGCATGTGTCACTGCCCTCGTCACTGGCACACTGGCCTGTTAAGAATCCGTTACACATTCTATTTGGTTGACTTGACTAGCTGGTGACAGTTACCAGTAAGGAAAGTCACACTAGGAGAAGTAAGCCAAATTTAAGTTCAGAATAGGAAATGTGACGGAAAACTGATTAGTCAAGAAATAGAGTTAAATTTAACTCATAATTCACATGGGATTTTGGATAACATGCCCACAACACAGCAACAGGGATAACTATTTATATACTAAATAATAAAAGTCGAGTGCTAGAATACTGTGATCAGCTCATCCGTTTCCCAAGTGTATTTCTGGATCACCAGCGTACAAGAGTTGATCTCTAAAATACATGATTACATTTCATCTTGAGGTTATGAAATTTACTATTCCACATAAGCTGGTTGATGTGAAAGGTCAATTAAGCAAGATCAAATATATATATTAGAACTGTCCATATTTTTTACTTATGACATTTAATTTTCAAATTATACTTATTTGATTTTCAAATTTCACATAAACAATAACACAATTATTGTCCACCATTTAGGAATTCATGGTAATTTTTTCTCCTACTATTTTATCAGAGTAAGTGTACGAATAAAGACTTTTCATTACAACAACCCTTTAAAATATTTCCAGAATGAACATAATGTATGCAGAAAATATTTCAATCACTAAAATAAAATACCAAGAAGATTATATCCAGGCCAAACTAAAATGATAGAGGGTAAGTTCAGTTGGGGTGTGAACTGAACTGAGAATCATGGAGGCTGTGGTATGATGACCTTGCTCTGCAAAGAAAGCCACAGATCTGACCACACATCACTGCCTGGACTCACAGATGTCATCCAGAATGAATGTACATTACACACAGACACGTTGGTGCTCAACTGTTCATTACCATGGAGTTACCAGTTAATTAAATTAGAGCCAGTAAGCACACCATAAGACGAGGAAATTAGCCATGATTTTAAGAAATGTTTTATTTTTCTCATAAACTTATTAATTTCTTGGTTTTACTAAGGCATATAATACTCCAATGTACATTCAGTACAATTTCAAAAAGGAAACCAAATCAGTATAAGTTTTTCTAAGTACATTCTCTTCCCATGTGCTATACTTCATCTCTCTGTCTTGATTCAAATAATTTCACTTGATATAGCAATAAGTAGTCAAACATTTGGAACTAAAATGTTTTATAAATCCTATTACTGAGAAATAGAGAACTTGGTCAATACCTAAAAATTACCTAAATTTCTTCTAACACTGTCTGTTACTGCGAAAGCATTCAGGAGTAAGAAAACATTTAGGAAATTGTTCAGATGCTATTTTCTTGAGAGTCTTTCTTTTTTCTCATCATGAAGATAATAATCCACGTTATCTGGATTCCTTCATTGGAACCTCACGAGAGCCTTAAGAGAAGTACCAGCCATACTTGTATTTTACAGATGAAGAAACCACGGTTTGCCCAAGTAGCCCCACCACTAGCATGCGGCCAGGGCGAGACTCGTGAGACCCAAGAGCTCCCTCGATGCTAATGGGTCTCAAGACTCTTAGGACCCCAACAGCTTCTTGTTTTCATGGCCTCTATCTATTGATGTTGACCTTATTAGAAATTTATTTTTTATTTTTATTGTTTTTGTGTGAGGAAGATTAGCCCTGAGCTAACATGTGTTGCCAATCCTCCTCTTTTTGCCAAGCAAGATTGGCCCTGGGCTAACATCCGTGCCCATCTTCCTCCACTTTATATGGGACACTGCCACAGCATGGCTTGACAAGCGGTGCATCAGTGCACACCCGGGATCCAAACCCTGGGCCACCGCAGCAGAGCTTGAGCACTTAACCACTGTGCCACCGGGCCGGCCCCTAGAAATTTAAACTGAGAGTCTAAGAAATGTTTATTAATGTATTCTAAAATAATAATAAACACATCACATTAACAATAAACCCATTATGCTAACATATTTTTAATAAAAAAATAATATTTTCTAAAACAAACAAATCAAATCAGAGGCGGGCTCTGTGCTCGGTCCTTGTGCGCTCACACATCTGCAGCCTCGTAACTCCACTGTGCGCTCACGGCAGCAACAGAGTGAAAAGCATAGGCAGTGTCTTGGGATTATCACCAGAGCAGACCCTGAAAGTGTCTCCGGGACCCCAGGCACGTCCCTGGGCCACACTTTGAAAACTGCTACACTGCCTGCCGTGTTGCACAAGGAGCCCCTACGCTCTGATACGGCTAACCAAAATCTTGGCTAGTAGGAGTGTATTCTCCACTTTAAAAGCAAAGCTTAATACTTGGTTCTTTCTTGTAACAGCCTGGAAAAAAGTGAAGCAAATAAGAACGAGATCATGCAGTCTGAAGAAAAGTCACAAACTCTACTATGAAAAGTGATATGCCTTAAGTTGTTATTACACTTTTTTCTTGGAAAGCTCAGGGTTTTAGATATATTAAATGTACTCACAATCTTCCCATACGGCAGGGAGAAGCAGTAGCAGTAAGTCTTCTAATAATGAGCATGGAACTTGTGTGCTAATGAGTGCTTGCTTGGAAACACTGGGCCAAGGGATGCGTGCGGAAACTACCCTGGGGACACGTAGTTAGGCAGCAAAAGTTGTAACGTGGCTCCGAGCACCGCAGAACGAGAGGAAAGGACTCGAGGACAGAAAGCAGAGCCGCCCTGTGGTTGCGCGGCTGCTGTTGAACCAGCCGGGTGCGCCCTAGGGCCTCACGGTCCACATTAACCCCGGGTGAGTGTGCCTTCACGGGGCGGGGCAGTTCTGTGTCAGCGTCACCTCTCTGGTCACCTCGATTCATCCCATTATACATTAGATCAAAACACTGAACACTTTTCCACAAGAGGCTGGTACTTCCACTTGCTCCCTCACGCCCCACAAAAGCATCTAGTCGTAAGCCGTTCCTTAAATAATTCACTTGACAGCAAAAGATAATGCCTGAGTACACCAGCTGGGGACGGGTGTGCTCGGACAGCGAGACGGTGACGGAGGACGGCGCCGATTTCAGACAGTCCCCCCACAACGACCACTGTGCGTATTCGGTATTTTCAATCTAGCACTGCAAATGCAGCAGCAGCTGTAAAGCAGCTTCGTAAAAGCAAAGTCCAATTTTAAATGACCTCACAGACATTTTCACAGCTAGTTTATACTTCAGGAGATGGTTTAATTAATATTTAAAGAGAATAATAGAGTGAAGTCCCCATTTCCTTAGATCACACCAGTCTGGGGATAGAGGGTTATGAACATGAACTGTTTCTCTGCCTTGGCCCCCACCCTCTGGTGCTGGTCCCCTTCCAAGATCCCCCACAGGTTCCCTGGGGTCACTGTCACGTACAGGGCCCTCATGTCCTCCAGCTCCAGTTCCTGAGACCGGCACCAGCCACTGCCGCCGCCAGGACCGGAGAAACTGTGCCAAAGGCTTGTCATTACTGCTGCCACCAGCAGGGGCAGCCCTTAGCACCGCTTCCCGCAGGTCTCTGCCAGAGGAGGATGGGGCCGAAGCTCCCGCCAGGCCGGTCATGATGCACTCAGGCCCATGGGGCTGCAGGGGCCTTCTCTGAAGGGGGCAGCGGACGCCTCCCTCCCGTGTCCCTGAGGTTCACTCTGGGAGCACTCAGGGACAAGTTCATTATAGTCCCCAAGTCTCACAGACGTGTGTGTAAAAGCAGCTTTTGACATAGCCGCCCAAGGCTTCTCTCCTTTGATAGTCTCCACTGAATGCTACGTGCCAGGCACTGCTCCCTCACTGATCCCTCCCAGCAATCCTACCAAGCCAATACTGGTAGAACTTCATTCTTAACCTTTTTCTTGAGATAAGAAAGTGGAAGCTTACAGAGGTAAGGGCCTTGCCCAAACGTGCACAGCCGGACTGTGCTGGGGCCACCCCATGCCCTGCACACTCTGACCTCCACACAGAAGGGGAGCTGCCGCAGTCTTAGCGAGGGTACCCTACACTAGCTCCCGTTCCCCTCCTCTCACAGCTGCCACGGGCCTTCAACCAGAGAGGGCCTCAGCTGTTTATGCCAGTGGATGTAAACATTTTGGGGACCCCTTTGAGAAAACACTAAATTTTGCATACAATGTGGAGGATGGGTGGGGGGATCATGAAACCTGCAAAGCCTATCCGTGGGCACCGGCTGTGAACCTTCGCAAGAATTCTCTCAGGGAGGCCGAGCAGGCCGGCCTAGTCTCTGTGCATGCTGTGGGCTGTTGGCTGGCTGCAGGACTCGCCAGGAGACAGGAAGGTGGCAAACCAGAGGAAAAGTAGGATGGAGACAGATCAGGATATCCTGCTGTGGATCCGGGCCTCTGACCACAGCAGAACCCCTCCCAAGGGAAGTCCATCCTGAAGAAGCTTCAGGAAACAGTCTGATGTGGGATTCTCTCACGTGATTTATGGGAGACTGATCTGTGATCTTCACACCCAGTGCAGGGCCTAGCACGGGCTTTGGCTGACCTCTCACCGTCCCTTCCTGCCGGGGACACACACGCATCACGGTGTCCTGCTCACACCCACAGGCTCTGAAGCCCATGACAATGTCCCTCCTCCCTTGCAGGGGGGATGGAGCAGCCACACAACCAGATCCACATTCCAACCCCAACTCTCGCTCATCTTGGGGCTGGCTCACCTTCCAGACTGAACTTCCCCAGCTGTGAGTGGGCAGAGCCGGGTTCCGGTGGGCGTGAAATTTCCCAAGGCACATGAACACCATGCCTGGCACAGAACATGTGCTCATCAATCATTAGTGCTTTCCATCACCCCCCAGCCCCCGGGAACATCTGCCACTGCTGCCGTGTGGGCTGGGACAGAGGGCCTCCTGGGCTGCCTGGGAGCTCCAAGCAGGGCAACACCCTTCCTGTCTCAGGGGTCTCTCTCTCGTACCATTTCAGTGGATTTAAGGCTTCTCCTCCACCCCGAGGCTGTGCCCCACCTCCACGGTGGACATCTTTACCCAAAGCTACTCTCTGTTCTGTCCTGGGCTCCTCTGCTCCAGTATAGCAATGTGCTTCCAGTTAGTTCTGGGTACGTGTCACTCCAAACCATAACACCAACAGTGGCCTCCGATCTGAAGACTAGAAAACCCTTCAAGACAAGCTGCATCTTCTGCTCTCTGCTGACCATCGCCAACTGTCCCTGAGCTGACTCTGGCTCAGGATCTCCCTCTGGCACTACCCGGACTGAATGGTTTTCAGTTTCACCCCGCCTCTCCCACACTGACTCCTGGCAGGCCCCTCACCCTGGCGTGGCTGAACCCTACAGCCAACGCCGGATGAAAGGTAAGCAAGTAATACAATTTCAATCCAGAAAACCAAGTCTACCTGAAAGCAACGAGACTGCAGAGAGACTTCTCAGTAAGATTCTCAATTCCCTGTCTTCTCCAGGTAAGGTTTCTGATGCAGCTGACAAACAGGAGGGCAGAGCACAAGGATTTAGGAGGCAGAGGGCACAGCAGAGCTCAGGCACCTCCGGACACAGACAGGCCTCTTCAAACTCAGCCTCGGTCATGCTGGCCCTGCCAAGGACAAGTCACCTCAGCTCTGCTGCTCTGCTCTCCTGACCATAAAGTACGGTTGGCCGGGGGTGCACTGTGGAGAGGCACCTGGAGGATGCTCGGCAAATGAGGATGCTGGGCTGTCCCCTAATCTCTTCTGAGAACTAGGACCTTTTATTTTCTTTACTGCTATTGTCAACTACTAATTGTCTAAAATAACACTCTTCTTCTTTGAGCTCCAGGCTACTTTCAGGGTCAAACTCCAGCCCCTTTAGGATGTTTTCCGCATGCCCCCAACTTCTTTGTGGTGCTCTGCACACGCCATGCTACCTGCATGCCCTTTCTCCTCTTCCTCGCTGGTCCGCATGCATCACCTCTGCCCACAGAATGGAGAGCTGCCCCTCTCTACACTCCCACGATGTCCTGTGACTCTCTGTAACCGCAGTCACATATCCTGATGACAGATGGGAATGCGTCTGCCTCTCCCATAACCGGGACCTTTGGGGTAAGGACGTGTGTTTTCATCTACCGCCACCACCTGGCGCAGTGCCCGACTTCCCAGAGCTGACTCACCCTGTACCAATGCCTGACTCCCATGGTCCTTCACCACCTGGTCCTGCCTCTCTCCCCAGCTTCAGCTCCCTCCATCCCCTCTCCGCACTCCAGCAATATCAAGCACCTGATCTACTCTGTCCCAGCCAAACCTCCTCTCCTGCCGTCCCCTCTAGAACACTCTCCCCACGATGTGTTCAGGAAGCTAACCACTCAAGAAGTAACCCTACCATCATCCTCTCATGAGCCCTTTCCTCCACTAACGCTCATGACACCAGGCTGAGCACCGCCACCTCCTCTGCACCGCGGTCTGGGCCGGCACTCGCCCATCGGTCCTTTCCCTGCAGACCGCATTTCTGAAGCTCAGTGGGCAAGTGACTTGACCAGGACCAGCCAACGGAGCTGGGGCACTGGTGGGAGACCTGGGTGGAGGGGCAGGGGGAGCTGCCCCCACCCCCCGCCCCACTTCTGCAATGCTCTAGCCCCACCAAGCAGGCTCCTCCCTCAGCAGGCTCTCCCTGGAGGGCCCAGCTCCTGCCAGGCGCCTCCTTCCCCTCATTCCTCCAGCCCTGGCGTGAAAGCAGCTTCTTCCCTTGTTGCTAGTGTCTGGCTGCCTCCCCTGCCAACGTGGCTTGTCCGCTCTCCTTACACCTACAACTAGTCCCCCACGTTACAGCCTCTCCTGGACTTCCGGGCACGCTCTGCTTTCAGGTCTGCGCCCTCAACGACACACTTGTGAATGTGTCATTACGCCGTCCTGTTAGTTTTTACACATTTGTACTCAGGAGCACTAGCACACAGCTTGTATCTTATTCATTTTCCTACAGAAAAACTGCATAATGTCTGAACTAAATTTTATTGAACTCAATCAATGTACTGCCGACTTAAAACATTAGAAATTTGATCCAGAAAATGTTATTTTTCCAAGTGTGGGTTTATTTCAAAATTGTAAAGATTTATATATTATTTTTATTACATATAATAAAAAGCTTTGAGCTTAAAGTAAAAACTTTCACATTTAAAGTTTTTTTAAAAAAAGATATTTTAAAAATGTAGACATTTTAAGAAACAAAAAAGCTGAATAAATCTTGCAGAACAGGTTGATCCTTAAATATTCACATCTCAAATGCTGTTTAGAAAAGATTAAAAAACTGGCGAAAAATCATTTACAATTGGCAGTGATTAAAGTCTCCTTATCTTTGGAAGAGCACATTAATGACACACAATGAATTTACCATTACAAGCATTTAACAGTTTAATCAAGCATATAGTCTTTACTAGCGCACAAAATGGTCTGAAAACTGTCACAGCACTTCTTCTTGGAGTGATTATTGTATCAGTAAAAGCATACTTCACCAAAAACAGAACATCAACTTTCCAATGCTTTTTTCGAAGAGTTTCTGATTTTCAACTTAGGAGAGAAGAACAGCATTTAATTACTGCGTCCCTGGTGGAAAAACAAGGAGGAAAGAACAATATAATAATCTGCCTCGAGAGCCACCTTTCAGAAAACATGCCTAAAAAGAGACAAGTGCACGATCAGCCTTTTAAATCAGAACTCAGTGCAACTCCCACACATTTCCTGATGAACTAAAACTGTGCTGAACATATTTGAAATCAAGAACCGAGACTCGGAAATAATTTGTTAATTTCTGAAATGGGCCTTATTTTAGGAAATATTTACCAGCACATATGCTAATCTTAATATGAAGAAATAAATTTAAATGCCAAAAGTAACCTAACAAAAGAACTAATTTTTAAAAAGAAATAATGAACTAGCTTTTACAAAGTAAAATATTTATAACTGCCTCCTAAGAATTCCAAAAAAATTCATGTGATAAACCTCACTCTCCTTTCATATTTTTCTTCCAAAACAGTTTGTTTAAACTAGTACTTGATACTTGTATTCAATGAAAATTACCACTTTTACACAGACTGTTAAATGCATGCACCAATAAACTGGAGACACGGGCACATTCCGCACGCTGCTCTCAAGTGCAGGATCCTAGACGTCCAGGGCAGGATTGGTCATTTTCCAGACACCCTGCCACGTCTGCGAGCTCAGGTGGTCCAGGAGCGGAAGTCATATCCTGGTGACCTTTCCCCTTGCTGAGCAGCAGCAGAGCTGTCCTCTCTGGCCCGAGGACTGGTAAACTACCTTTGGCGCTCCTGTTCTACACCCTGCTCACCTGCAGCTGATCCTGTTTTGCTTTTTCTCCCGATACATGTTCATCAAAAAGAATCAACCACTGGAAACTGAATAAAACAGAAGGTCTACCAGTTTCCTTCACTGCTCATACGAGGCATACAATTTTGCTGTTTTTCATATACAACCTGTGTTTCCAAATTTCACAAAGAAGCAAAGCTGTGCCTCAACAGGATATTTTTCTGAATCTGCCAGATTTAAGATTGAAATTAGTTTTACTTTTCTCTCCACAAGTGAATTAGTACATTTCTCCAAAAAAATATAAGAAAATGGCAGTTACCTCTTGACATACAGAATAAATATGTTTCTACCGGCTTAAAACAAACACTTATGTATCAGATCTCATTTTTTCACTACTTCCTTTTTTTAAAGTACAACTTGTTTCCATAGTCTCCACATCCTATTTACTGAATATTTGCAGTCATGGAAGATTCCGGAATCTCTTGTCAGAATCCCCTAACTGCAAATGTTCATATGGTAAAGTAGGAGTAAATTCCCAACCTATCCATTACATGTGTTCAAATTGGTTTCACTTCATATGGCAAGCTTCTATTCATGTCATTAAAAAAATAATTTCCTTTTGGGGAGAAAGTAAAAGTGAACAAAAAACAGCCTTTTAAATAATATTCTAATGTGCAAATTATTTGCTAAAATTCATGTATTTGTGCAAAGAGAATTAGAGGACCAGAAATAACAAGATGGAATTCAAACAAGCTCACCTTGCATATGGGATGTATGATAGACTATACCTGCAAGAAAAATTCAAGTTTGTTGAAATTTAATCTAAATGACATTTTTCTTTATGCCAAATGGCCATATTCTAACACCATAAAAAACAAAGCAGCAGAATATTGCACAGTGATTCTCAAAGTATGACCCCCAAAGTCACGACTCCAGTATGATTCTCAAAGTGGACCAGCAACACCACCACCCAGGGACTTGTTAAAAATGCCAGTTCTGAGGCCCCACCCCACACCTCCTGAATGAGAAACTCGGTGTTTTGATAAACAATCTGTGTTCTAACGAACTCCCTAAGTAATTCTGATGCCTGCTAAAGCTTGAGCTTGTTATAATAAAAAGGTTACTCTTTTTATTTTTTAAAATAGAAACAAAAATGAGAATAAACTGCATTCTCCCTTAGAGATAGATGAATCGTTGAGTACAGATTATGCAATAAAAAGCAACATATTATAGAACACTAAGGGATTCAATTTAAATTTTTCACATTTCACTGAAGGAAACTAAAACATCCCCACGCAGCTGGTCCGTAACACGCAGAAAACCGCACTGATCACACGTTGATGCCACATCCGTCAGCAGAGAGGCGGAAGCAGGGCCACAAGAAAGACTGATCGCAGAGTGGGCCATAACAAAAAGGAGACATTTAAGACAGCAAAACCAGGACTATCAGAAGGAGCAAACAAGACTTAGCTCTAAAGAATAAGGAAAAACACTCTTAAAAATATTTTATACACGAAAAAAATTTCCTATTCTAATACAGACATGTGCAAGGAGGGGCAGATTCAACTCAATCCCACCTTCACTGGGCCTTCCATGCAGCTGGACTGGCCGTAGTCCAAGGCATAAAAGGCTTCATGAAGGGGCAAGTGTGAAGAATGGGCATGAGCGAACACTCGGAGCGAGAGGCAGAGGAAACTAAGGCAGAGGAGCACTAGTAAACAAGGGTTTGTTCACTGATGATTCAGAAGACAGCTCCAGGTATTACAGGGCCACAGAGTCAGCATCACAATGAATTCGACTTCGTGATTATTCAGCAACACGGTACAAAAGGAATGGTGAACCATTATTCCCTTGGGCTCATCCTATGACACAGCCTCACTTTTACGGACTCATATGTATCACCTACATTTCTTACCATTTCTCTTTCACATATCAGAAGTGACTGCATCATCATGTAACTATGTTAGCACAGCACCCCACCACTTGTGTGACCCCACCTCTCCACAGCTCTCCCTCTGGGGCCAATGAGCCATGTCCCATGGGACACATGGCAGACCTCACTCATCTGACCTCTCAGGAGGTCTGTCCCCTCCAAGGCACATGCTTATACTCAGCAGATGAAATGCCAGCGACTTCCCTAGGGCTTACAGGCTCAGAACAAAATGCTTATCACCACTTAGGGCACTTTAACTTTCTAATCAGTTAAGACTTACCAGGTCATTGACAAGAACTGCAATACACAGAATAACACGGCCAGTGCCTTCTTATGCCACTAACAACAGCAAAAACAGAGAAACGACGAGTTAAGAATTTTTAAAAACATTTTTCACAACCAAGTTCAATTCCTCCCCTTCAAAAACACAGATGATAGCTCCATTTATTTTATTAAATTTTAGTATGACAAATTTAAGATTCAGTAGATCTGAAACTTAAATATCCATAAAGTACATTTCCTTTCTAAAATTCTCTGTAGCTCTTAATTTAAATACAGTCATGGGCCACATAACAACATTTCAGTCAACGACAGACCGAATATACAATGGTAGTCCCATAAGATTAGTACCATAGAGCCTAGGCGTGCGGTAGGCTATGCCATCTAAGTTTGTGTAAGTGCACTCTACGATGTTCACACGACAAAATCGCCTAAAGATGTATTTCTCAGAACATATCTGTGTCGTTAAGCAACACATGACTGTACTGCTAAATATATGGCATTAAATGACTATTACCTAAATAACAGTGCATGGGGTGAAAATATTAAAACTCTTTAATGTAAGATCCTTAAAGTCAATGTTAACTTTTCTAAAATCAACATTTAAAATGCCCCTTAGCTCTTAGATCTATATGCTATGTCGAATTTACATATCTTACTCATTTTTACTTGTTCCTTTTCTTGAGTTATTTTTTGAAGGAAAACCGTATTTTATTGTGATCTTCCGGAACAATGTAAAATAAAGTTTCCATGGTTGTTTTAAAATTATCTGTTTTTTTTTTCGGGCCAGCCCCGTGGCTTAGCGGTTAAGTGCGCACACTCTGCTACTGGCGGCCCGGGTTTGGATCCCGGGCGCACACCGACACACCGCTTCTCTGGCCATGCTGAGGCCGTGTCCCACATACAGCAACTAGAAGGATGTGCAACTATGACATACAACTATCCACTGGGGCTTTGGGGGAAAAAAAAAAAGGAGGAGGATTGGCAATAGATGTTAGCTCAGAGCCGATCTTCCTCAGCAAAAAAAGAGGAGGATTAGCGTGGATGTTAGCTCAGGGCTGATCTTCCTCACAAAAAAAAAAGAAACAGAATAAAATTATCTATTTTTAGAATTCCCTGTCCATTTTTATTTTTTATTTATTTATTTCTTTCTTTTTAATCTACTGCTTATAAATAAACAGGCTGCCTAAACCATTTTAAAACCAGAAGTCCATGTTCCATAGGGATATGCAAAAATTGTTTAAGAATATTCTTTTAAGTTATCATTGGGAAATGAAGGGTAAGTGAATTCTCACATGAAGTTTAGTCCTTACATCACCAAAATTAAAAAGAAAACTAGAACATTTTTTGAGAGAGCATTTCTAAAACATATTATAAACCACCCTTTCTTCTTTAAAATGTGCAGTTTTCCTGATAGCTCAAGAACCACCTTAAACTCTTTTGGGAAGCAGACAAGGAACAATACATAAATATAATGAAGACTCGGGAGCAGCAATAAGTCAAATGAAGTGTAATACCACAACTTCTTTAAAGGCTAATGAAGAGCTGCTCACCTTATCCGTAAGTGCTACAAGACTAAGTTCTCACTTGTTCTGGTTTGTTTTCTGGCCCTTTCTCCTTATCAGTTTCGAGAACTTATTACACACAGTACACTCCCTCATCAGCGGGCATCCTCCCTGCCTGAGAGCTAAGATCAGCCTGGTCAGTTAGCCCAGCAGAGACACAGACCCTCAGCAAGAGCCTCGCAAGGCCCAGGACTGACAGAGGAGCCAACCAGACCTAAAAGCAAGTGCGAACTCACCTCTGTCTGTTTCAGATGGCAGAATCTAGCGCCAAGTCTAGCCACTAACTGGATGTGACCATACACAATTTTAGGGACACCCGATCTCTGGTGGGTTTTAAGAAGTCAGACTTTGAGCTCCTTTGAGATGACGGTGTGAGGACACTTTAGCTGGTGAGGGGCCACACAGTTAGTAGAAAGTAGGCATGGTTGGTGTAACTTACCCAAAGAGCAGCACACAGGGTAAATATGAAACACAACTACAGGGAAAGAAAGAAAATTGTACGTTTGAGTCCTTTCAAAAACTTAAGAAAAATGCATGAACTAATCTGCATTCATCTGCACGGATAATGTACTACAGAACAAAATTAAAGAGATAAATGACTCTACTTGTCCTTACATATTCCATGAGTGTTATTTAAAATAAAGTCTACAACTGCAATACTCCTTGGCAAACTGGAAGCACCTGGTAATTAATCTGTTGCTTGAGTCAACAGAAAGAACGTCTGTAGAACGATCTAGAGCGACAACAGCTGTTCCTATGATGCTTATGTTAGTGTTTAGTAACAGAATACTGCCAACACAGCGTTCAGTACAACTGCTAACACACGGTAAATTCTATTTTGTTGGCTTTACATAAAGAATCTACTGTGACAACTTTTACACATCATCACCACCCTACATCCCTGTGTCCCCCAAAGAGGCAGGGGAGTGAAAATGAGAGGCAGGTGACAGCAACAGTGACGGGCGGGAGGATTGGAGACAGAGAGACCTAGGTGAGATCCCAGCTCTGATGCCCAGTAGCAGCCGAGTGTCCTTGGTTAAGTTAGTTATCTGGTCTAGACTTCAGTCCTCTTCTCTTTAAAATGAGGACAGTATCTAGCTACCTGCTCTACAGGGCTGTTATCATGAACAAATCAGAATTTGTCTGTAACGTGCTCCAGTTAGGGGCCAGCACTCAGAAGACGCTAAGTAAGTGGCAGTATTTCTTTGCCATCGTTATTAGGCATCATCTTATATCAGCAGCAAATCAGACCACTTGGAAGATTCAACTGGAAACATTAGGATTCAAGTCATCACCAAAGTTATGTTATATAAATAACTAATGGCCTCTTTTGGGAAATATTTTGTTATTTCTAAATGTTTGAACAGTCTCTCAGCTTTATGCTTGTTTTCACAAGGTACAGTACATTACTAAGATAGGTTCCAGGACATCCTAAATAAAACCAATCTACAAACAATCTTAGTGGAATACACACTTCTCATAGTCCAACAGGGTCAAGTTTTCCTCTGGTAAAGAGGTGGGAGAAGACTCGCAGACACTACAGTTGAAAACATTTCCTTACTTAGAAACATACTGAGGTTAGCTGTGTTTGAAAAGCTCATTATTGGCTAGAAGAACCAACTAGCTAATGCTGATACCTAAATTCAACAACATGCTTTAAGGCAAGAGACACAGAACAAGACGTTAGGAGCCAGAGGCTCGGTAGAGAGGGGGCCTTGGGTTCCTCCGCCCATAATACCCCAAACGATGATCAGCTAAGAATCCAACATGCATGATGATAAAACTAGTTTCTAACCCCGAGTATACCCCTCCCCTGTTCAAAGATAAAGAGAACATTGAACTTAGGAGTGATGACCTGCCGGCCAGGTACAGAACCTACAATATGATGAACAGTACACTTAGGGCATTGCTCCAGAAGACCACGCTGTTGGAAGATGTCGCATAGCAACATCTCGGTTGACAACAGACCGCATAGATGACGGTGGTCCCATAAGATTAGTACCATACAGCCTAGGTGTGTAGTAGGCTGCACCGTCTACGCGTGTCTAAGTACACTCTATGATGTTCACACAAGGACAAAATGGCCTAAGAAGGCATTTCTTAGAACACATCCCCATCATTAAGACTACATGACTGCAGTCAAACAGGGACGGGACAAAAGCCACGTGACAGGCTACTTCGATTCAGGCAACTTGCTCTGAGAAGACTCGAACGGAACCAGAAGTGACCTGCTGTCCAGTCCCACCCTCCAAAGGGCACACACAGCAGTTCATTAACAAACACTCGACAGGGCTTGAAAATGAAATACATCCAGCTCTAATCGTCACTTTAAATACACAGAGCTACAGTGTTAGATACATGCAACAGAAAGCAGGATGCACCCAGCCAGGCACTCCAGGTTATACTGTACAATCCAAACTCTTTACAGGTTTAAGGATATGATTATTATATTCAACAAGAGAAATATAACAATAGCACATACATAAGAGGGGGCCATTACTTGTAAAAAAAAAATGCAAAAAATACTTCAATAAAAGGTTTTTTAAAATTTTCATTATTTACTTACAAGCATAACAACTGTTGCAAGCAATCTTGTTGTTTCAAACATTTTCTTCAGTTGCTTCATGGGTCCCATTAAAAAGCATGTACTATTTGAAACAAATAAGAGAACTAAGAGATGGCTCTACCAATTTATCTGGCTATATACAAATAAATGCTTTTGAGAAAAGAAAAGAAATCCTATGTTAGTTTATTGATAAAAATCTCTCACTAAATCTGCTTTCTTTTTCCTTAGTATTAAAAGGAAACCTTAATCTTTCAGTTTTCTGACACATAAACGCCTTTTTACAAATTATTCGTAGCATTGTTTACAGCGACAGGTGAACATGACAGCAAAGTGACCCTAAACGACAAGGGAGTGTGTTTTCAGTCTGTGCCAGCCCAGTCACCACCTCTTGATCTCCATGCACATCACCCGTCAGAACAACAAAAACCAGCGCCACGGGGAACTGTCAGTCAGACAGCACAACATCAAGCTGCTCCCCCATGCTTCTTCCCGACCGCAGCCTGAGGGAGAATCACTGCGGGGACGAGCCCAGGAAAACTGCCTGAGCGTGGCCCTGGCTCATGCATGTTCACTCGACAATACCTCTGATCCAGAAAACTCCTGAGGAAATTGAAGGTCACCTCTGAAAGCTAAGTGTACACAACTACTCCAACAGACACCAACACAGGCAAAGCTGCACCAAACGTCCTCAGAGAGGATTCCCAGAGCGCCCAATCCAAGTGCTGCCGGGGCCTGGTGCTCGTCAGCTCTCTGACGTCTCTGCTTGGCACTGCGACCGTCAGGTCTCCTTCCGGCTGGTGGGCCGGTCAGCTCCCTCGCTGAGACGCGGGCTTCACAAGAGCAGGGACGGGGCGCGGCAGTGCTAAGCCGGAGCTCCGGAGGACTGTCTGGTGGGAAGCCGGCCTGTCAACTTCTAGGCACATCACCAGGCGGGGACTAACCCTCTCTGCACCACCACCCCAGCCATAAGGTGGGGGTGATGACAGTGCCCACCTCGTGAACTGGGGTAACAGATACAGAACACTTAACAGAGTCCCTGGACACAGTAAGTGCCCCCAAATGCTGGCCATTCCTGCCACTGACTCTGTCTATCGTGGCAGCTGGCACATAGCAGGAGTCAACACATATTTATTGAACGAACAGAAATTTTGTGGCTGAATTCATGGTATGAATAGAGCTAGAGAAATATATCCTGTTAGGACAGTGCTAATTAGAAAGGAAAAGTTTTATAGCTATAGCAAACAAAACATTTTTAGAAGCCAAACTTCTACACATACCTGGCTAATGCAGCAATATTTCCAAGGGTATAAAACACTGCAAAAAGTTTTATGCCGCCAGGAACCCACAGCAATCCAGTTCCCTGAGTTAAGATATTACAGTTATTTAAAAACAATTTTACCACTGTAATGGCTTAAAATATAAATATGCTACTACAATAGTAATACTATAATATAAATATTTTATAATATAAAATTTAAGTATAAATGTGCTAGTATATAGTCTCTATATAGTTTAAAAAATCAGTTAATTTTGAATGTTATTTGCTAATTTTAATCTTCTGCCTATTTGCATATAAGTATATATAAATGAGACATAACATAACCTTCTGTATACATGTGAGTAAATCTCACTCTACAAATTAAATATTCTTTTTAAATGGCAAGTTAAAAAATAATTAACATATCTAAATTACTGATTCTGCAGCTCTCTTAACACACGTTGACTTTTGTTAAGTAAAATTATTTTAACAATTCATATAACCCCCCAAAATATTAATTTCTACATCTCTGTATTGATCCCTACCCCCTTATTTCAGATGACTAAACACACCCCATCAAAATTGTCTCCCAGCAATCCAGATAAAGTGGACTGCCTGTTGGTACTGAATGGAATTATCAGTCTGACACAAAATAAAAATTATTAAGCAATATAAAGCCTTAACTCACAAGGATAGAGAAGAAAATGCCGCACACGAAGCATATGGCAAACCACTTCAACCTGGTGTTGAAACTAAGGGACGAGGCATCCAGGACCTTAAGAAAGAAGGGAAATTAGAACATGTTCTGAAGTCGCCATGTAGCAATCTAATTCTTTACACTAAATTAAGGCAAAGTTTCATTTTAACCTATAAGATGAATCTTTATTTTGCATACCATAGTGTCGTTTATTAAGATAATAAATATCTTAATAATATTTATTAAGATACATTAATATTAAGATCCTAAGGTTGTGAAGGGAAATGTGAACGTGGTCTGGGAATCAGAGGGCCCTGCGGAATCACTGTTCACTGTGCCAGATGTGAAAACAGCACCGTGTTCACAGATTTACAAAGCCCCTACCTGTCAGGAACAGCAGGTGCACACTGATGTGGATGAAATGACCTAATGTGTGAGATATATTATAAAATACTCGATGATTAAAAATATAGGGGAAAGATGAAACAAGACAGGTAAACTATTGCCAAGTATTGAGGCTGGATCCGGATACACGGGGCTCACCATCCCTACTCTCAACTGTCTGTCTGAGGTCGCTGAGGCGAGGTCCCCAGGGCACAGAGCCTGAGATGGGGGTCCTCATGCAGGAACTGCTCTCAGGAGAAACCTTGAGGGAAGTGAGGGAAGCTGGACAGAGAAGGGGAAGGATGGAGCAAGGATGTGGTTTCAGGGGGAGCTGAGCTGGGCCTGCAATGTAAACTGCAATTCAGTGTCAGCCCTGCCTTGAGGCAGGGGGCTGGCCCCTGGAACCCACTCCTGTCAGGTGGTCACTGGCTGTAGGCTGGGGGCAGGGCCAGGGTAGCTGTAGGACCTCCAGGGTGAACAGAAGGGTACAGCTGTGAGCCGAGGGGGCATGGGCACACCCTCCTAATGACGGGGACCTGGGCAGACACCAGTAGTGTCACCATCAAATACATTTGACAACTTCCATTATAAAAAGTTCATTTAAGACCAACTTATGAAAACTTGGGTAGCTCCTTAGCCATTATTAAAAACACATTTTTGCAATGATAGTTTATTCTCAAGCAACAACATTCCTGTATGCCATGCAAACTCTAACCAAATTATGTGGGAAAAAGGTAGAAATTACTGTGTATACTTTATACAGTACAATAATCCAGGATGCAGTCATGATTAAGTAGACACATTTACTTAGTACACATTACTGAGTACACTATTAAAACTTATTTTCTCAATATGGCTGAAAAAGTATCAACAGCTGTTTCAAGAAGCTAGAAATATACATTAATAATTTATATACCAAAATTAAAATGTGTAACTTATATACCACATACACTTAAAAATAAGACCACATGCTTATAATGTATTTTTAAGAATAATGAAGAAAAAATAAAAAGTTTTATATGCAAAAGCTCAAAATATCTTTGGTTAGAATCCTTACCTCAAGAGATTAATCTGTGAATCCTTATGTAGCATGAAAAGTAGATAAAAATAACTAAGTAAAGTTATGATGTCACTGTAACATAAATCACTTTCTAACATATTTTAAATGTTTTTTAAAAGTTGCCATGGGCCAGCCCCATGGCTTAGCGGTTAAGTGAGCGCACTCCGCTGCTGGTGGCCCGGGTTCGGATCCCGGGCGTGCACCAACGCACCGCTTCTCTGGCCATGCTGAGGCCACGTCCCACATACAGCAACTAGAAGGATGTGCAGCTATGACATACAACTATCTACTGGGGCTTTGGGGGAAAAATAAATAAATAAATAAAATTATAAAAAAAGTTGCCTTAACTCACAGACATTCTTGTTTCCAGCAATCTCACCTGTTTATAGCAAAACTGATCACTGGATTTTAAACAAAGAATGAACTTGCCTATAAAAACATCTAAATTTCATTCTTTCTGATGAGGAAGAATACACATCGAGTATATTTTAACCACACAGAACAGAATAAACCCTGAAGACTGCACATTACATAGGAATGACCTACTGGCTCGTAAAGAGACGGGAACAGTATCCTAAGTAGGCGTGACTTCTAAATGGTCAGCGTAAGTGCACCATAGTGTGAGAAGGGCTTAACGAGAGAGGAAAAGCATCTATTTTTACTTTTTTTTCCACAAGTTTAAATCACCCATTATCCATAAGTTCAATTTTTGGTTTTCAATAGCCAGTCTCTTTGTCTCTCAGCATTTCTCTCAGCATTTCTCTCAGGTTATTTGTGCTTATTTTCCCCCTTATTACCATCTCGCACATGCTGATCTTTAAAATGAAATGTATAATGAATTACTTCCTTTTGTAAATATGGAATATTCAATCCACAAGCAAATGATTTATCTCAAATCTTGCAAATTGTCCTGGGTGCAGAAACAAATCACAGATCTCCTAAGTCCTAACTGGGCAGATTATACTATGCTTCACCATGCAGAGAACCTGTCTCCTCCCGTAGAGACAGAAGGAACTGGATGCTCCAGGCCCGCCTTAGCACAAGCATTTAGAAGCCACGTTCTTGTCCGACCGTGATCAGGAACGAGCCCACCAAAACCACCAACTGTGTTGAGTTCTTAAATGTAGTCTCAGAAAAGAAATATACATTGACATTGCTACCAATTACTTCACTTATTTGTTATCAAAGGAAGAGGAAGCAAAGAGAAATCTCCGGAGAGCAGGAGCGAGACTCGCCCATTCTCTGGTGTCCTCTTCGTGCTGCAGTAAACAGCACCACCTGGAACTAGAACTTGATTAATTTAAAAAACTAGTTGAAAACATAATGGAGGAAAACATCATCGCAGCACCAACATTACAGATGAATGAATGAACCCACGGCACAGTAGACGCTCGCTTCTTTCCTACAGTGATGCAGAAGCCAGGAGGAGATGGACCTTATGACAGAGGAGACAGCTGCAGAGGCCTGAGCCTTGACCACGGCTACCATTTGAATACAGGAAGCACAGTGTGGCTTTCAACTAATGAAAGCACTGAATGCAGTATTCCTAAAACTCCTCTTTCAAAACGATAGCAGTGTATAAAAAGATCAAAATGAGCAGACAGCACAAGAAACAGGCGTCCACAGACCCTCTTCAGTTGAGTCCTCACCCACCTCCTCAGACGTCCTGCTCCTTACTCGGCCACTCCCCTCACCAGGAGGCTCACACATTAACAGCCACCCCGCCCTCCTCATTTCCATCACCTACTGCTCTCTCTGTCCTTCTCTCCCACTCACGACCCCTGATCACAAGTCCCACTCCGGATCCAAGCAGAGTCTTGGATGATTTCAACGTCAACACGGACAGCCTGGCCTTTCTGTTCCTTGTCCCCTAATCTCAACGGTCTTTCCCCTCCACTCCACTCAGTGACCCAGGGCACTCTTACTACCCAAAATTACTCCATCTCCAAACTGGAAGCTGCTGCTCTCCGACCCCACCCCGATACCCTCCCGGTGGCACGGATTCAACTGCTCCTGCCTCGACTGCTCTGCAGCCTCTTGGGCCCCTTTATCCAGCCCACCAATCCTTCTCCTTCCTTTTCTGTGGAAATTACATGGCACCTCACATCACTGAGACATTTAAAATGCCCTTTCTACTGCATCCATCTGGGAAAATCCCACCATAACTAAAGCCCTCCTTCCTCTTCCTCTGGGCGGAGTCCCGCAGCAGGACAGGGCATCATCACCTGGTCAACATCAACGGCAAACAGGCCCTGGACACTGCCTGCCCAGCAAGCTGACGTGCGCTGTTGTTTCTAAGTCAACCTGCCTTCTTGCCCTACCACCCATTGACTATTTCAAACCACCTCCAGTTCAAACCTCCAGTTCTGGCCCTGACACTTCCACTCTCAGCAGACGACTTCCCCTATTTCACACAGAAAACGGAAGCTGGCAGTGGGAACTCCCTCCACTGCCTGTGGCTACCACCACCAAGCCCACCTCAAGAACGTCCTCTCTTTCCTCGGATTACTGCAGAGGGGCTAAAGTCAATCCGTCTACCTGCTGTAGATCCCAACTCTCTGACCTTCTCAGGATCTTACACAATCTCCAACAGTGAACCATGCTCTCTCCCTGACACATTTCCCTCATCCTTTAAACATGCTTAAGCCTCTTCCATCTTAAACAAACACAAAGCTCTCTTCATTTTACCCTCCAGCCTCCGCTCATTCATTTGTCTGTTCATCCAACCAACACCTCCTGAATGCTCCTAGGTGCTTGTTCTAAGTGCTGGGTGAGGTCCGGCTCCTCATTAAAAGCTGTCCTGGGGTAGGCTGCCCTTCCACGGCAGGCTTGGTGCACAGCCCATGCATCGCCATCTCCGACAGCAGCTGCAGCCAAGGACTCAGCCCTGGCCAGTCATGCCCTCTCACACATCTCATTCCCAGCCCCGGGGCCCCCACTCCAGGGTTTCTTTATCTGAGGCCCTGGGCAGAGTTCTTCTTCTGCTGAGGCCTCCTCACAGGGGATGAGGGGACCTTGAAGACACTTTTCTCCTCTCTGACTCAGTCCACTCTTTGTCTTTCCACTTGCCCTCCTCCCCTGACCTCAGGGTCCATAAAACTGCCCAAGCCTCTTGTCTGGGGCTCCCTCAACAGCGAGACGACCCCCACATCTTTGCTGATCCATCTGGCCCCCAACCAGTGTCCATTCCATGGGGGAAAATGGAACCCAGGGGAGTCGGCACTTCCTCCCGTTTCAGCCTCTTGCTTATACCATTGCAGAAAGTGACTTAAGGCTGAATCAGCCCTTTCGTTTTTGGCTTGTTGCTCTGATCAGCTACTCCGATACCTGACGGCCCAGCTCTCTCTCTCCCAGCTCGGCTGAGCTCCAACATGGGTAATATAACAATGAACACGGTAAGATCACTATCTTCAAACAAGCAAATGCCTGTACAATAGAACATCAGGTGTTCTAAGTGCTGTGAAGAGAATCTAAGCAGGTCAAAGGGTGGAGAGCAGTGAGGCAGGCACTACTTTAGACTGCACCGTCTTGCTAGAGGCCCTTCTGGGAGGTGACACAGAGACCTGACTGAAATAAGCAGCGAGCCAGCAAACATCAGAGAGCGCCCTCCTCATCCCGCCAGACCTCCTCCCAGGGCCATTTCTCGACTCGCACTCTAGAAACAAGCGCCTGTCCCCGGTGTCGGCTCCTGGCTTGGGAAGAGCCAGCACAGGTGAGGCCCAGCAGGCAGACTCTGAGAGCTGATGGGCTCCCGCCTGCCCGTGCACACTCTCCTTGAGCAATCTAGCTCCCCCACTCACCCGACTAGAATCCTCCAGACAAGAGAGCAACTTCCCTGCCCTTCATTCCAGGGGACACTCTTAAGACTCCAGTCTCCCTTCCATCTCACCCTCACCAGAAACTTCACCACCGTCCCCCTAGCCCCCCACTGGAAACATTCTCTTCCATCGGTTCCTTCAGAGTGCTCTCTTCTGATCTGCCTTTGGTGCAAATCAGTGCACTTTTGGTGCAAAGCAGCAGTGCAGGCTGCTCCTTCTGTCTCCTCTTCATCTTATTTCGCTCCACCAGTAAATGAAATATTTCTTTCTAAGGCTTCCCCTCGCCCTTCTCTATACTTCTCCCTAAACAATCTCATCCGTGTCCACAACGTGAACACAGGGAAACAGACATAAGGCAGGTATTACACTTGCAATCATTTAAGTGAGAAAGGTAGAGAGAGAGCTTAATTTGTATAACAACAGGTATTTTTCTCCTTACTATCTTCCACGTGATCTTTAAAATGAAACATCCTAACAAATTGTTTCCATTTGTAAATACTCAAATCCATAAGGTATATTCAATCCACAAGAAAATAGCCTGTCTCAAACCATGCAAACTGTCTGTTAAATAAAGGTGATGGGGGTTCAAATAAGAGACCTCTGTGGCACGTTCACACGTTACAGCCTTGCCATGTAAGTACCAACTAGTGCCTTATATCCATGTCCTCCTCTCTCCTCAGTACTTGTCCAAACCCAAACTAGTCATTCATTCACTTGCTCAGCAAGGATTTAAGAACAGATATTACATGCCAGGTACTTGGTAGGTTCTGGACATAGAATAGGGAACAAGACAGAGAAGATTCCAGCCCTTAACGGAGATACATTCAAATGAGGGAAAACAGATTACAGCCCAAGGTAAGTTCTGCAAGGAAACAGACAGGATAGATTAATTGGAGATCAGGAAAGCCGCCTCTCTGAAGAGGTGGCTGAAAGGAGGCAGAAGGAAATGACAAATGCAATCCTGAAGAGCCACATTAAGGGCATCCCAGAAAAAAGAAATACAACCGCCAAGTCCCCCAAGAAGATAAAAAAAAAAATGGCTTAGACTGGGAAAGAGAAAGCTGAGGGATCACAGGAG
The DNA here is from genome assembly GCF_020826845.1 of Diceros bicornis minor. NCBI lineage: Eukaryota > Metazoa > Chordata > Mammalia > Perissodactyla > Rhinocerotidae > Diceros > Diceros bicornis. The sequence goes on along the minus strand of NC_080778.1, from coordinate 4,896,426 downwards.
CCCTGGCAGAGGGTGGCGTGAGGTGAGGTGGAGCCGTAGGCAGAGGCCAGGCTGTGCAGAGGTCTGCGGTGCCATGAAAGGAGTCTGGATTTTATTCCACGTGCTATAGGAAGTCATATGATCTGACTTGACTCTTTAAGACCTGGCTCAGGTCAATCCCTCCTTGACATCTCCTCAGAGCTCTCCTAAGGAGGGGCCCCAGAACTCTGGCTACTCTGTCTTCCCCCTGGCCTACACACCACCCGAGCAGGGGATGGAGCAGCCCCAGATCTCAGGATGCTCCCCCACCAACACTCACTGCCTCGCCAAACTCCTCAATCTGTCCCCAGCCAATCTCATCAAGCCCTACGTCACTCCCAGGACACTCCCACCCATCCCTAAACACCACCAGCAAACTCCCTAACTTTCATCCTCTTCTCTGACCATTCCCCACATCCTTCTCTGTCTGCAACTGGGTCTCCCCTGCACCCTCTCAAGTGGGGCCTGTCTTCTTGCCCACACATCCTTACCACTGGGACAAGAGGGGGTCTAGGTGAACACCCTCCTCCTCATTGCTGCTTCCCGTCCCTTCCTATGCCCCAGAAACATCTGCTTTCAAGATCCTGCCATCACACTAGCCATCTGCTGCTCCTCCTCACTGCGTTCCCCACCACCCCCAGGTCACACCTCCCCGGGTCACCCTCCTCCTTGGTCACACCTCCCTGGGTCTCATCCTTCTCACTTCTCGTTCTTCTACCTCATTCTTCACCCTTCTCTTTCACATCTCTCGTTACTATTTATGGGTTCTTGTGTTACCATTATGATTTGCCAAACTGGTTATAGAGTTCAGTGAGAGGAGACGCTTCTCTTCTAGTCTCTGAACCCTCACACACTAGCCCAGATTCTGCCCACAAGAGGTGCTGAAAAAATATGACAGGGAGAGAAGCTAGGAAAGGGGACAAAGAAAAGATCCTTACATCATAGTCTTCGATTTTAAGCGTTCCACTTCTGTGACCAGCAAACAAGAATTTGTGAGGATGCAAATAACAAAAATACTTAACAGAGCAGTCCCCGCTCCACTCCTATTTTTAACCCTCTCACTAGAGGAAGTAACTCTTATCAAGTCTCGTGGGGAAAGCACAGAGACAAGGGGGTTTTTCTGTTTTTGTTTTTTTAAATCTCTTACCAGGGCTCAATGCCTCAACAGACAACCTTTAATTCAGTATTATTCCACTTCTCAATGACCTGCTTTTTTCTCTCCAGTCTCCCTACTTCCAAAAGACACACACACACACACACACACAGCACCTCATTTACCTCCAGGGGCAAACGGATGCAAGGAAACTTTAAGATTTCGGCTTTCTGCGGTCGCAGGACGAAGGACCTGCACACCTACTGGCGCTGCACAGCGCGTGCACACATGAGGCGCAGAAAACCAAATCGGGGTGGGTGAGAGGAGCGTGGGGCAGAGGGGAGACGCGCTACGTGGTTCCTAAGAGTCAGAAGACCCAATGGGGGGGGAGGGGTCTCAAAGGGAGCTTCTGCAGACTCCACGAAAACCTGGAAAGCTCCCCAGACTCTTGCCGTGGGGCGCGTGGAGCCCTCCAGCATCAGCTGGGGTTAGAGGAGGCCCCGCTCCCCACACGCGCGGCCCCGCTCGCCCCGCTCCGCCTGTCCCCGCAGCGCCCGGGGGTCGGGGGCGCTGGGGGCGCTGGGACCGAGGATGCCGCCCGGGGACGGGCGCGGGCTCGCTACCTGCGCGGTCAGGCCCTGCTCCTCGTCGTCCTGGCCGCTCAGGACCCGCCGCAGCTTCTCCATGGCCCTGCTTCCCCGGCGCAAGGGCCACCACAAGCTCGCCGGCCTCTCGAGCCCACCAAGAACCCGGGAAGCCGAAAGCAGACACCACAGGGGCGAACGGAAGTGCGGCCCCGCCCGCTTCCGGCGCGCCGGCGCGGCCCCTGCGGCTGCCGTAGCGGCGGGCGCGTGCGCACTGGGGCTCCGCGGGCCGTGGAGGATGGGGCGGGGAGCTGTCGCTGCGCTTGCTCTCCGCGGGTCGGGTGGTTGGAATTGGTCACACGGGGACGCAGAGCAGCGGCGGGTCCCCGGTGCTCGGATTTCAGCAGTCGCTGCCTCCTCATCCACTGGAGTCGGGACACGGCGGGCGACAGCCATTGCATGTTGGATACTGAACCCACGAACGTACATCCTCACGAGGGTTCTCGACGCTGGGTGCCCAGACCCGCGTCCAGTACTGCAGACCCACGTCCAGTGCCAGACCCGCGTCCAGTGCCCAGACCCACGGCCAGTACTGCAGACCCGCCTCCAGTGCCCAGACCCACGTCCAGTACCCAGACCGACGTCCAGGACTGCAGACCCACCTCCAGTACCCAGACCTGCGTCCAGTGACCAGACCCACGTCCAGTACCCAGACCGACGTCCAGGACTGCAGACCCGCGTCCAGTGCCAGACCCCCGTCCAGTACCCAGACCTACGTCCAGTACTGCAGACCCACATCCAGTGCCCAGGCCCACGTCCAGTTCTGCAGACCCGAGGTCCAATTCTGAAGACCTGCACGCCTACCGCAGACCCGTGTCCAGGCCTGCAGACCTGAGGTCCAATTCTGCAGACCCACGTCCACTGCTGCAGTCCTGACTTCCAGTGCCACAGACTCCACGTTCAGGCCTGACACCAGGAGGAGGAGAATCCTGGGTGCCAGTTTGGGAACACTGGCAGGCATGGGTTCAGTTCTAAACTGAACACTTCCTTACCAGGAGCAAAGTTCTCAAACCATCTGCTTGGAAGGAGTCAGGGAGGGAAGGGCAGGCTTTGGGGACAGGTGGTTCTATGCCCTGATTTCAGCCCTGCCGCTGCTGTGTGGCATTGGGGACTAGCCATTTCCCAGCCCGGGCTCCTCATCCGGGCTTGACAACACCTACTTTTCAAGGTTAAGTGAGAATACACTTCAAATTATCTCAGAAGAAATAGCAGGAGGCTGCCTTATTCCTTTTTACTTGTGAGAGGTATTTATTTACTCAGTTCATCTTCCAACTAGGAATTTGAAAGAGTGAAACTCTACTTATAAGAGGAATAGCTAAGCCAACCCACCTTTCCAGTTTTGTATAAACACTGCAAACCTTTGAACAAGTGTTTACTGTTCTCTGGCCAGCGCTGGGTGAACAAACTCTAGCAAATGGGGAAGTGGCTCTTTTTTTTTCCTTTTAGTCTCCACCATGCTAAGGAGAGATTAAAAATTAGGGCTGCCTGTAAATAGGAATTCCAGAGAATCTTGGAGTTGTCCATAAATATACTACTCCAAGGTCATCAAGTAATAGGTTGTGCTTTTCGGTTTGGTAAGACTGTAATGCAAATGTCTATTATTTTGTTTTATTACATCACCCACTCTATTCCTTCCTAAAATCTGACAATTAAAAGGTGGATCCCCAAAGGCTTTTATTGTCCTTCCTTCTGCCTTCAGTGGAGATTTTATCTAATCTCAGTTAGATGAAAACAGATATTATAAGACCCCAGAAAAGCAGATAATACACTCGCTCTGATAAAACAGTCCAATGCTCAACATCTTTTGGTCAGAAAGTACTTATATTTGGTCTATTTATACTGGAGTGTGAGATCTTGTCCTTTTGTCCTTAATTTTAAAAGATCAGAAAGTAGATGATAAACATCTGCTGTAAAATAATAAACCTTTATGCTTTTATTTAATAAAAGTACATATATACTTTCTTTAAAGATTTTCCTTTTTAAGTTTTCCAGATGCAAAAAGATGAAATCAACTGATATTTCTAGTAATAGAGAGAAAGATTTCTAAGGATATATGAGGTTGAACCATGTAAAATGCCAATGTTAAACTATTTTTAACCTGAAAAGGTCAATTTCCTATGTTTCATCTTATACTTGGGTGCAAGAAATTTTACTTAGAAATAATGCTGAAGGTTTAGGAATGTGGTTTGGGCCTTTTCACCTCTCATACCCTATTAGCTGAGCTCAGTTTCCTGAAAAATACTGCACAAAGTTTATTGCAGGCGTAACCCTTATGGAGACCGTCAAATGATTGAGGGTCTGGAGTCACACTGTCTGGGTAAGAATCCTGGCTCTGCATTTTGCAACGGGAATTTGGGGCACATCAACCTAAACTCTTTCTCTTTCCCATTTGTGAAACCAGGTGGCGACAGCTCCCACCTTGCGGGGTTGTTAGGAGGATTAAATAAAACAGTGCTACAATCGATCCTCATTCTTCCTTACATTTGCAAATTTGCCCAGTTGCCAAAATGTATTAGTAACCCCCAAATCAACACTTGCAAACACTTGCATGGTCGTTCAAGGACGTGCAGAAGAGTGAAAACTTGGAGTCACTCAAGGCACACGGCCCCAGCTGAGATGGGACGAGGCGATGTTCTGGCTTCTTGTCTCAGCTCTCATACTGCAAACAAGCACCTTTTTCATGGTCTACTTAGTACCGCGTTTTTCACATTTTTGTGGGGTTTTTTTGGTGATTTCACCTTTAAAATGGCCCCCAGGCCTAGTGCTGAAGTGTGGCCAGTGTTCCTAAGCACAAGAAGGCTGCGATGTGCCTTAGGGAGAAAATACGTGTTAGAGAAACTTATTTCAGGTGTGAGTTATATAGTGCTGATGACTGTGAGTTCAGGGTCAGTGAGTCAACAATATGTATTAAATAAGGCGTCTTTACACAGAAACACACATCAACAGGGGTATGTGTTTGATCGGTTGAAGAAAGTGTAGCCAGAGGCTGGCAGGAACCCCATCTGTATTTCTCTTAGGGGCAGGGCTTCAGTATCACTAATTCAGTGTTTGTGGCAAAAACTTTATCAAATGTAACTACTGCGAATAACAAGAATTGACTGTATGTGTAAACACTTACCACAGGGCCTACTGTGTGGTAGAAATGCTGGGTTTTGTGATTAAAATAATTACCGTTGTTTCATCATGTATAATTTCTGCTCTGGATCCCCACCTCCCTTCCCATCCTAGTGAACTATTGAACAGTCCATAAGGAAACCTAAAGTGAGTCTTTACCTTTCTCCCATAAACCTAGAAAAAAATTTAAGTAGCTTCCTATTCTCTTCCTCTTCCTGCTTCTCAGCCGTGTACCTTCCTAGAGCCAGTGACCTTCCTGAAGATGGGCAGCCCAGGCAAAAAACAGGAGGGAGTTCCAGGTGGCAAGAGGCAGGGCGCTTGAGAAAACGAGCCTTTCCCCCACGCTGGGATGAGCGCATCTCCGGCCCTGCTTTCCTCCAAGCTGCCAAAGGGAGAGTAACAGACCCTGGCCTCCACGCCTGAAAACAGCCCCTCCTCCCTCCCCTCACCTCCCTCTCTTCACCTGGCTGCAGGAAAGCAGGAGCGAGCGAGGCAAAGACAAGTTCAAAGAGAAGAGCCCTGGTCAGCGAGACAGAGATCTTCCCCCCTGGGGGAGTGGGCTGTTGGGGGCTGGTGAGTGTGGTCCTTTCCACAGGTAAGCCCAGGCCCAGCCCACGCCCTCAGATGTGACACTCCATCCCACATCAGGATCTCTGCCCCCAACCTCGTGCACAAAGCAGCACCCCTTACACCAGCTGACGTGGTGAAAGGAGCTCGGTTCCCAGAGGGTTTCTTAGGAGGGGAACATCAGAAGGTATGTGGGAACCTTTCCCCAATGGCAACATTTTAAGCATTTTGGAGATAATATAGAACCTTTTAAATTTCCTATTCCCATCTCTAAGAATTCATAGAGTACTTGGTAGAAAATGTTGAATGTATCAAACACTCTCAAGTGATAACAGGTAGGAAATGACCCTTGAAATTGAGTCCCTGAGCAATTAGAAGTACCTTAGAAAGAGTGCAGAGCCCACGAATTTGGGATAGATCTAATAAGATTTAATCACTGGTCATTTCCTATGTCTCCTAAGTTTGCCTTAATCACTTCTCTGGACGTGATAGCAAATCTTGGTACAAAAAGTAACACAATAGCTTTTCCTCCTTAAGGACTGAGGCCCAGAATGCTTTGTGAATGAACAAAGTCGTTGTCCATCATCAGTGTGTTGCCATGGTTACCTGGACTCACAGCAAAAGAGCAGAGGGAGTGAGGCGCCTGGGCAGAGGAAACAGGACTGGTTGTCAAGGTGTGGGAGGGCAAGAAGAAATAGGGATACTTGCTCAGAAGAAAGATGACTCAAATGAAGAGATGAGATGAACATTTAGCAACACACGGGCTTAGTTCTAATTATGCTTCTTATTTTTCCAAAGAGACCTTAATGCTTTTCTCTCACGTTTCAGTGTTTCTGTTGCTGACACCATCCAGAGAAACAAAGTGAACCGCTCTGACAACCGCTGGGTAAAGGGGAGAGGAGGGAAGTGTCAGGTTAGAACAGAAAGGGGGCACCATCAGCCCACTCCCATCTAGGGCAGCAGGGCTATTGAGAGGACCATGGGCCAACCCTGCCCTAAGGGAAAGCAGACATGTAGGCAAATAGATTACACAGGGTTTGACCACGCCCACAATCCTGGTAGACACAAGGCACAGAAGTGGCCAACATCAGCCCCAGCTAACTCTTCCAGTCTGGCCCATTGCAGCCATTCTCCACTCCATGGGGGTGGAGGTCATTTTAAATCTGTTCATCTCACTCCCCTGCTTAAGCACCTTCAATGACTCCCCAGTGTCCTCAGAATAAAGGACATAATAATAATAATAAAGGACATAATAAATTAGCACAACACACAGAGCTGGTGGATGCAGCCTCAGCTCTTCTCTCTAGTCTCATGCATCACCACATCCTTTCTTTCCACAACACACGCATGGGCACACGTGTGTACATGTATACACACACTGTATAAACACACGCAGAGACTCACATGTTTAGCCAGACTGCCCTGCTTGGGGTCTGTGAAATCCATAGTCCCACCTACAGGCCTTTCTACACTCGATTGGTTCTCATTGCTTGAGATCTTGCTCCCCCGAAATGCCTTGTCCGCCACCCCCGACCCCTCCAAGCTTCCCTTCTTGGCCAGTTCCCACTTGACCTATGGGTCTCCCCCTTGCAAAAGCCTTCCCGGACCGCTTAAGACATGGCCAAGGGCACTTGCCCCGTGCCCCCCTAGCTCTCTGTCCATCCGTAAGCAGACTCACCAATCACTCCATTGACTCTGCCTGGCTGCAGTCAGTGATCCCACTAGACTGCCTCATTCCTGCTCAGACCCGTCCCTTGGCACAGAGCCTAGCACAAGATAGAAGCTCAGTGTATGTTTCTAGAATGGATAAAAGAGTAACAATAACTAGAGCATGTTAAAGAATCTGAGACACAAATTGCCTCCATATGACATCTAGCGTTAATTGTAGGGGAGAAAATAAACCTAGGTGTCAGTTAATTAACAGTTATTCGTGGAGTGTGTCCTGTGTGGCAGGCACTGCCTGGGTTGGCAGCGTAGGTTCATAGATGACTGAGAGAAGTCCTGTCCCTGTGCAGTGGGGGGACTAACTGGGAAGAGAGTGAAACCGAGAACGAAGGAGTTAAAAATCTTCTCTGGGCTAGAAGAAGAAAACAAAAGAATTTGAGATAAGCTTTGCTAACTGCAGCTATGCAGACTCAGCATAATTAACTATTGTTTAAAATTAACCAGGTCTTTCCGTCCCCCGTTAGTATATGAGTGAGCCGTTTTTCCCAGGAAGTCAAGATCCGGAGTCAAGAAAGGAAAGAGATTTAGCCACACAAGGCCAAACGCAGGCTAAGGATGAAAACTAACCAGAAAAGTCCAGACCGTCAAAGAAAAAAAGGGATTGAATCTTCAAGACCAAACACAGGCTGAAGACACCAGAAAGCAAGGCCATGTGCTCCCCCTCCCCCACGGCACACGCTCCCCCCTACCTAAAACCCCAGCACATGCTCTCCCTCCCCTACTTAAAACCCCAGCACACGCTCTTCCTCCCCTACCTAAAATCCCAGATAAACATGCCTGCCTTTTTCCTTTTGAGAAGGTGGATCTACGTTCTAACTCCCGTCTCCTCATCTGGCTGCTTTTTGATAACAAACCTCTTTCCTTGCCGGGAGCCTGACGTTTCAGTTAGTTGGCCCTCCTGCACATCCAGTAATGGACCTATGGTTGTGTTCTATAACATGAAGAGTCTAAGAAATCATTACAATGAATAAACAAACTGTGGTACAGCCAGACAATGGAATATTACACAGTGCCTAAAAGAAATGAGCTATCAAGCCATGAAAAGACATGGAGGAAACTTAAATGCATATTACCAAGTGAAAGAAGCCAATCTGAAAAGGCTACATGCTGCATGATACCAACTATATGACATTTTAGAAAAGGCAAAACTATGGAGACAGTAAAAAGATTGGTGGTTCGTGGGTTGGGGAGGGAGGGAATGAATAGGTGAAGAACAGGGGATTTTTAGGGCAGTGAAACTGTTCTGTATAACATGGTAGTGGTAGATACAAGTCATCTTGCTTTTGTCAAAACCCATAGAATGTACAACACAAAGAGTGGACCCTCATGTAAATGAGGGACTTCAGTTAATAACATCGTATCAGTTGCCTCATCAATTGTAACAAATGCACCACACTAATGCAAGATGTTAATAATAGGGGAAACCAGGTGGGGGGAGGAGATATATGGGAACTCTGTACTTGCTGCTTATTTTTCAGTAGACCTAAAACTGCTCAAAAAAAGCTATTAATTAAAAATAATAATTATACATGACTGAGTTCATTGTATTTGTGAGCACAGCTATGAAAGGATGTGTAGGTTTCTGCCGGAGTTGTGCCTGGGAGCTCTGCTGGTCACAGAGTGGAGGAGGATCAGGAATGAGTGGGCGTAGTCAGTGGGGAAGGGGCTCCAGGATGAGGGAACAGCTCATGCAAAGGGCTGGAGGTGGGAAGGAACTTTATATCTGAAATGGAAAGCAAGTTGTAAGCGTGGTTTTTGGCTGGTACGTGGAGCACGAGAGGGAGAGATGAGTTAGACGAGGTTGGAAGAGGCTGACTGGGGAAGCCTTGCAGACCATTGTCTGAGTCTGCTCAGGCTGTTGTTCCAAAATACCACAGACATTTATATCTCACAGTTCTGGAGGCTGGAAACCCGAGGTCAGGGTGCCGGCTGATTCAGCTCGTGGTGAGGACTTGCTTCCTGGCTCGCAGATGGCCGCCTTCTCCCTGGGTCTTCTCATGGTGGAGCAAGAGGAAGCTCTGGTCTCGTCCTTGTTTTATAAAGGCGTTAATTCCATCACGAGGGCCCCACTCTGACCACCTAATCCAACCCTAATCACCTCCAAAGGCCCCCTCCAAATACCGTCACACTGGGGGTTAGGACTTCAACATATAAATTTGGGGGGACACAAACATTCAGTCCATATCCAGCATGTTAAAGATTTTGGACTGTATCCTCTGAGAGACGGGAAGCCATTGAATCTGTCACACCAAATGTGAATATGATGCGTCAGGTTTGCATTTTAGGAAGCTCACTCATGCATGCTTGGAAAGTGAGTCTCAGAGTACAGGCGTGAATGTGCAGGGATCTGTGAGGGTTTTCGTGGGAGACCGGAGGAGGGTCACGGTGGCTTAGACAAGGATGGCCTGGAGATCGGCAGAAATGAACAGTCCTGAGAATTTTCGAGGGGGATCTACAGGCCTTGACTGATTGCAGAGAGTGTGACAGAGGTGGGGTCCCAGGGGGCTTCCAGGATGTACACGGAGCACAGCGCACTGAGGAGCAGGAGGGAGGGGTTTGCTGTGCTTGTGAGACATCCGAGTGTGGACAGATTGGAGATGGAGGTTTGGGAGGCATCTGGTGGTACAGGCAACCCCCCAGGAAGAATGAGGGGCAGAAGAGACACTGGGTCGGGCCCCACGATGGAGGAGTGGGGGCAGCAAGCAGAGAACAGGAGAAGCAGCACCATGGGGCGTGGCTCATGCAGTGGTCGGCTGCCCCCTTGTCTAAGATAAGCAAGGATGGCGAGATTTAAGTCAGCCACCACAGTGCCTCCATATTTCTGTAGCTCTCCTTTCAGAGGGCTCGTGAGGTCTGGAAAGATACAACTGAGTATTCAAATGGTCAAAATAAAGCAGGAGTTTCTTCTACCAGTGGTGCTCATGGCCCATCACTCCATTACCGAAGACAAGATCCAGAATCTTTGCTGTGTGTGGATCAAATAATGTCCAGCGATGCTCAACTTGCCTTGACACTCAGGTTCTCTTCTCATTTGCTGTAAACCGTTGAATGAAGAGTGAGTGAAATATTTTCCCCAAGGATCTGCTCTTGTAGAAAACATCCTGCTCCTAAATTTTGCTCATATGTGTTGTTCCAAAGAAAGACACAAAGGTGATTTTTTACAGTTATCTGTTGGGAGTTATATCTTTCTGGGAGAGAAGCTTTTGCACCTCAAACCCCATCAAGGGAGAAAGTGCCTTCCTCCAGTCCTGTCTCCCAAGAGATGGCAGACAGACCCTGATGCCTAAGCACAGGACTCTACTCTTTACTTTATCTGTCTGACAACTGCTGGTGTTGTCAGCCGTAAAATCCCTGCTGTGGTCACAGCCGTGCTGGGGAATAGAGCTGCCAGTCCTCCTGTTAATGCCCGTTGGAGGCCTTCAAGAAACTCACGTGCTAGTCCCTGAAGACAAGTGCAACTTTCGTGACTGATGCTTTAGAATAATGAACCAGCAAAAAACAAGTTTTGGATGTTGCTTGTTTAAAAGCAAAGTAGGGTCTGGCCCGGTGGCGGAAGCGGTTGGGTGCACGTGTTCCACTGTGGCGGCCCAGGGTTCGCCACTTCAGATCCGGGGCGCGCACCGATGCACCACTTGTTAAGCCATGCTGTGGTGGCGTCCCATATAAAGTAGAGGAAGATGGGCATGGACGTTAGCTCAGGGCCAGTCTTGCTCAGCAAAAAAGAGGAGGATTGGCATTGGATGTTAGCTCAGGGCTGGTCCTCCTCACAAAAAAGAAAAAAAAAAGCAAAAATAACTTCAGCATTTTGATCACTTATTTCTCTTGGTCCATTTACTGTATGACTGTTGTGAGTGGTTGATGGAAATAGAACCACAATATTGCACAAATCAATAAAAAATGTCCTGACAGTAACTTTGGTAACCACCAGGAGACAATCCACAGAAAAAGAGGGTGCATCAGTGCAACTAATTATGACTTCATTAAAAATAACATAATCTCACCTTTAAGGGATTTGTGGATTAAGATGTATTGATTGTGTAGTTGGCACTTTATTCAGAAAAGAAAAAGATACCACCTTACCCTTGAAGAATTTACAAATTAATTTTTGAAATTAGATTTAATCAAAGATGAACAAAGCAAGACAGAGCACAGTGAACTCTAACTTGGAAAATTAGCCCCCGCTGCTAGCATGATTCTTGATGGCAGCACCAGCAGCACCCGGAAATGCAGAGTCTCAGGCCCCCACTCAGCCAATGAGTGAGAGCCTCACCCTAACAGGACCCTCCGGTGATGAATATCCACAGGAAAGTGCGACAAAGTCTCCAGGGATGCTCAGGGGAATAGGGAGATTCGGAGGCAGTTTTATTCAGGAAGTGGATTTGGAAGGACACTTGTACAAAAACAAGGCTGCCAAAAAAATTTGCTGCCAAATTTCAGAGATTTCACTTTCAAAATCTCTATTGATTCCCTCCTTCTTTCTCCATCTCAACTCCCTCTGGAGAGCATAGCCTCGTCCCTTCTTAAGGAGGGCCCCTGCTCCTGTTCTAACTCATTTCCCATTCCACTGCCCAAGTGCCCACTGGATGCAGGTGGTGGCCCCTCGGCTTTAATCCTGCAAGGGTCTCCCTTACAAACAGGCCACGTCCTCACCGCCTGACCCAAACTGGGTTCCACAGGACACAGGAGCAGGGTGGGCAGACAGGCATTGGAATGCGGACGGCCCTGCAGGTTTACTGACCACCTAAGGGGACTTGTGAGGGAACCTGGGGTACTCGGGCAGTTGCTGGGGACAAAGAGCGCTGAGTTATACCCTTGAAGCCGACTTGACTGAAGAACTGAAAGTTACTTTAGGGACAGCTCGGCAACAGCTTATATCAATGTTGATTCAAATACACACAGTCCATTTGAATCCTGCCTGTCATTTGGTATGACCAACTCACTTCCCATTTTGCTCTATCTCCTTTTCCTTTTCTGTAAACTGGGAATCATAACAGTACCGACATCATAGGGATGTTGTGAGGATTAAACGACATTATACAAGTAGAGAATTTAGAACAGTGCCTGCTACATATTAAGTGCTCCCTCAACGAATGATGGATATTAGCATCGTTTATTTGGATTTATTTGGACAAACCAATATTTGTATCCCAGCTTGGTCACTTACTTGCTGTGAACTTGTGCAGGTTTCTTTGATTGTTTCTCTTTTTTTTTTTAACTTCATCATGTCTCTGCTTAGAAATAACATTATTTCACGCACTTTTTTGTTGATTACATTTTTTGGAAATTCTACTCCCTTCATAAGAAAATGAATTGCAATTTTATGTTACGCAATCTATTTAGATAATCAAAGGAGAAAAGGACAGAACTTTAAGAACATTAACAGAACATTAACATCTAAGATGCATGCAGTGGGGTCTTACTTTGCACACAGCACTCTCTTTCTTGGTACTGTATTAAGGTTTGCTGAGTGAATTGCATGCTATCTTTACTCCAGAACACTTATATTTGAATGTCAGAAAATATACTGAACATCTATCACAATTATCAAGGCTGTCTTTGTTTTCCCATCACCAGAAAAGTGAATGTATTTTACAGAACTTTTGGCGGGAACTTTTCACACGCTGTACAAAAATTCTAGGCAAGTGCAGTAAATATAATTGATGCGGATAAAAGTTCCTAAAAAGTTATATGGAAAACTGTTCATTCTAGGTGCAACCAAGAGTTTCTCATTTCTCTTAATATAAATCGGATGACTTGTGGCAATGATTATAAAAGCCAGAGTAATCCAAGGGTTGTGTGTACCAGTTTTCACTATCAATGAGCCCTCTAGAACCTTTGAGATTGGAACACACCTGATTAGCTTACTAAATGTCCAAGTGGGCTCTCCAACTCTACCTGAGGATGGTGCATAGCCATATGTAGGGGTCATCTTTCAAAATGCTATAAAGTATTTTAGCTGGGTACAATGTGATTTCTTCAGCCCTTTACGTGGTTTTTCTAGTATCAAAGTTTGGACTTGTAATTTTTGCTTGGTAATGAAGTGATGACCTAGACACAGTATACTTTTCCCAGTGAAAAGGATGAGCATCTCCCCACAGGATAAGCTTCTTGAATTTGGGTACCACATCTTTGTTATTCTGATTCTTTTTCCCCTCTGTCTTCATGTATTCCCAGAGTCTAGCACAGTCGCATAACATAGTTGATGCTCCATAAATATTTTTTTGCATGAGTAAATGGACAAAATGAATGGGTTATATTTCCAAAAGTTCACTTAGAAATTATCTTGGAGCTGGCCTGGTGGCATAGCGGTTAAGGGTGTGCACTCCACTTCGGCAGCCTGGGGTTCACAGGTTTGGATCTCGGGCACGTGCCAATGCACCACTTGTCAAGCCATGCTGTAGCAGCATCCCATATAAAGTAGAGGAAGATGGGCACAGATGTTAGCCCATCTTCCCCAGCAAAAAGAGGAGGATTGGTAGTGGATGTTAGCTTAGGGCTAATCTTCCTCACACACAGACACAAAAAAGAAATTATCTTAACCTTCCTCTTTTTTTTTTTTTAAACAAACCAAGGGTCCAGGGACATTCAGTGACTTTCTTACAGTCTTGTAGCTGTTAGGAACCGAGCAAATGACACTTGAACTTACAAACCATTTGTGACCAGAGACTTACTCATCTTGATCAGCCTGGGTGGGATGGTGAGGACGGATGCTCAGGCATCTTGCTGATGTGAGAAGTCTCCTTCATATACCACCTACATTTCCCACTCGGATATATTTATTGAGGCAGAAGGCGGGTAAGAGGTAGTTTTTTGGGGGCTTTTTGTGTGTGTGTGTGTTTTTTTTTGTATCAGGATCATTTGTTAATCACTCTTGCAGAGGAGTTGATTACAAACAAAAAAATAAAAGTTCTATAATCTAAAGCACTTTTCTCACACAGTCTGCCCTGCCTGACCTAGCCCAGACACTAAATCTGAGAAATCTGTGTGCTGTTTGTCCCAGGTTTTCATGTATATGTTAGTAGATAAGAGGGATATTCTAATAAGGAGGGTGTGTGTATTTTGAAAAGTGTTTTTGTATTCCTTACAACAAATATTAGCTGAACACAAATTACAACATGTCACCCACGACCTCAGCTTTCGAATCTCATGAGGCCACAAGATGGCGTGATTTTGCCACAAAATACTCTCAACCTGAAGACAAGGCAAATGAGGATAAAAATATATTGGGCTCTAAAGTACTGGGATTCTGGAGGTCTTCCCACACAACCCATGACTGTATTCCCAAGAGATCTGAACTTACAAATGGGAAAAGCAAAGTTATCCCTGCAAAAAGGTCAATGGCAGACTATATTTTATTGATAGAAGTGTATTTTGTTGCGAACTCAAAATATTTAATTGGTTGCTAAAACTGACAAAAACAGATTGACAAATTTCTTTTTCTCTTCATTTGTTCCTCCCTTCCTTCCTTCCATCCTTTCTCCTTCTTTCTTTTCCTTCCTTCCTCTCTCTCTCTCTTTCCTACCTCATACTTAGGAGCCTCCATCTCCTATATTACTTTTGGCCTACGCCTTGCAGTTCTGCCTGTGCACCAGCTCGCAAGTGCCAGGGTAAGAGGAGAAAGAGCAGAGGGTCAGGACCCACGCCTGGGAGAGCAGCCCTGTGCCCGGGGCACTCTGGAAGGACTCCTCATACTGGTTATGTTGCTTCCACACAATGAAAATTATTTTCCCTGACGAGTTGTTCGTCGTCTGAGTTCCAGTTAAGAAAACTCCAGCTGGATGACAAATGCCTGTACCACTCTTATGGAGCTTGAGCTGAGACCAGGTAAAATGACGCAAACATCTTAGCTAGCATGACTATGGGCAATTAACACGTCAGAACTTGTAGTCTTCGGCTAACATTCCAGGATTACTGGGAACTGAGATTGATAGCATTGCTTAGTAGGGAGGTGGTGGGTTCTGGTTTTAAAGAGCTGGGTTCAGACTCTGAACCCCCTTGCGTGTGACTGATTCACACAAGCTGTTTTCCTCTTCGTATCCAGTCTCTTTATCTGTGGAAGGGGGGAGTATAGTTTCTACGTATATTTGCATGTTTCTTTTCCCATATGAACTTTAACATTAACTTGTCTAACTCCATTAAAAAAAAGCTTATTGATATTTTTATTAGGATTTTATTGCATTTATTGCATAAGTTAATCCAGTGTCAGGGAGAACTGACATCTTTATAATGATGAATCATCCTATCCAAGAACAGGGGGTGTCTTTCCATTTGTTCAAGTCTATTTTTGTGTCTTTTGGGTGTACCTTATAGTTTTCCCCATTTCATGTTATGTTTATTCCTAAGTATTTCACCTCTTTGTTGCCATTATAAATAGGATTTTCTCTACTGTCATGTCCTACAATTGGTTATTGTTTGTATATGAAGACTCTTGATTTCTGTATGTAAGTTTTATATTCTGCTACCATATTGAATTCTTTTATTGTTTGAGTTAGTTTTATCATTGATTTTCCAGGGTTTTCCTAGTATACTTTCATAACATAAGCAAAGATATCATTTTTCCATCTTCTTTACCAATTCTTATGCCTATAATTGATTTTTCTTATATAATTGCATTTGCTAATACCCCTATACAGTGTTGAATAGTCGAAGAGATACTGGGCATTGTTACCTTGTTCTTTTTGTGTATGTGTGAGGGAGATCAGCCCTGAGCTAACATCCATGCTAATTCTCCTCTTTTTGCTGAGGAAGACCGGCTCTGAGCTAACATCTATTGCCAATTCTCCTCCTTTTTTTCTTCCCCAAAGCCCCAGTAGATAGTTGTATGTCATAGGTGCACATCCTTCTAGTTGCTGTATGTGGGACGCGGCCTCAGCATGGCCAGAGGAGCGGTGCATCGGTGCGCACCCGGGATCCGAACCCGGGCCGCCAGCAGCGGAGCGTGCGCACTTAACCGCTAAGCCACGGGGCTGGCCCTGTTACCTTGTTCTTGATCTTAGTGAAAATGCCTCTAATTTTTCTCCATTAAGTAAGATGATGGATTTACCAAATTGTTATCAGGAATGGGTTTTGAATTTTGTCCAAGGCTTTTACAGCATCTGTGGATATAATTATACGATATTTTCCTGGATTTGTAAATATGTGTATGATATTAATGTATTGTCAAATATTGAGCCAACTTTGCATTCCTGGAATAAATCCCACTTGGTCATGGTGAATTATTTTCTTAATGTGTGTGGTGCTGAATTCTACTTGCTGACATTTTATTTGTATTTTTGCCATCCTTTATTTTCAATCCTTCTGGATCTTTCTGTTTTAATCATGCCTCTTCTAGACATCATATCACTGGACATTATTGTTTCTATATTCAATCCGAGAGTCTTTATCTTTTATATTTTTAAGGTTTATCTATTTACAATTATTATAATGACTATACATTAAGTTTTGTTTTTGCTGTCTTATTTCATATTTGGCTTTTATTGTTCTTTTTTATTTATTTTTTCTCTTTTCCTGCTTTCTTTTGGTCATTTTGAGTATTCTGCCCATTTAAAAGCTAAACATTATATTTTTGTTCTTACAGTGGTTACCCTTAATTTAAAGCCTTTAATTATGCATATTTACCCTTAGTAGTACACTTAGAAATATCTATATTGTACCCCTTACAATTCAAGAATTTTTGTACATAATCATGTCCCTTGGTCTCCCTCTTCCCTCAACTCCTATAGTGTGGATATTTTAGTTCTTGGCTATAATGGACACAGTCTATTTCCTCTTTTGTCCTATAGTAGACTTTACCGAGGTATTTGATCACCCTTAATTCCATGTCTGTTGTAATAATCTCCTGGATTTGTTTCTTTTCTTATCTGAATCCTTATGTCAAGAGCATTTTCAACAAATGGCAAAATTTTTGAGGCTTTATGTGAGTTAAAATATTTATATTATACTCTCACATCTGAATGGCAACTTGGATAAAATTTTAACCTTCAAAGTTCTTTTCTTTTAATACTTTAAAAACACTACCCTGTTATGCTCTTGTACTATTTTGCTATTGAGAAGTCCTCTATCAATCTGCCTCTTATTTCTTTGTCAATAGGGTGAAGATATAATTTATCATTCAACCAAGACACTTTTGAGAGTGACAAAGACGCTACTAATAACTAAGCTTGGACAGTATGTGTAAACCAGGACTGTTCCTGGGTAAACTAAGACATATGGTCTACTTATTGATAGGTTGTTTAATCACCCTATTTATAGATGATTAATTCTTTCTCTCTGGAAGCTTTTAGAACTTTCTCCTTGCATTTGATATTCTTAGGTTTGCTATAATACTTCTAGATGTGGGTTTTCTGTCATCCTTGCTTGGCCTTCTATGAATTTTTTCCATTTGAACCACTTCTTTTCTTTTCCCTTTCTCTCTCTCTCTCTCTCTCTCTCTTTCCTTCCACTCTCACTCCCTCCCTCCTTCCTTCCTTCCTTTCATCTATGTTCCAGTGATTCCTGCTATAATTTTGCTCCCAGACTCTTTAATAGTAGTTAAATGTAGAGAGTCATTTATCCTGACAACATGAGCTGTTTCAATCCATTTGAGATTTATATTTATTACTAAAAACTTTAAGAAGGCATTCTGTTTTATACCTCCATCTCCAGTACATTTCAATTTTTGAGTGCTTATAGAGCCTTAGTCACTGATAAAATTCTCTGGGCCTGCAAAGTAAGGAACCCAATTCTTTGGTCTTCCCTAAGAAGACGTTGTATTGTAATAACTGTAAGAGATATTTCCAGATGCGCATGGCCTCTACTGATCTCTCATCAGGAACTGTGAACATGAAGACTAAGAAGTCATGCTTCTTGTCTGAGGTTGGTTAGAATCTGTTAATTGCAAACAGAATCTACTCTGACCAGTTTAAGCAGAAAAGGGATTTACTAAATGCTATGAGGTCGCTCACAGAATCATGCAGAATGGGAACAAGCTTTGAGACTATGCTACGAAGACCAACACCCGAACTGTGCTGTGGGACTGGACACTGAGAACGCTGCCATCACTGCTGCCAACACCAGATTAATGCCTGGGCTTCTGCTGCCAGGACTGAAGCCATTCTCAGTGGTTAAAACTGCATGTAGGCCAGCAAAGCGGATGTTCTGCAGAGAGCCTGCTTCCTTGTGACGCTCACTTCTGCAAGTGCTTGATTGGCACAGAGGGAGCCCCCGCCTTGCTGCCAGCTGCTAGGGAGGCGTGTTGGGAGAGAGCAGAGACATGGGAACTTCCTAAAATATATAAAGGCTATTTAAATCATTATGAGCTGTGATTGTGACAAGTGTTCCCTGCAGAGCCCCCAAGGAACCTACAGTCTAATGGAGGAGCGAGAGAAGCAAACATTTTCAGAACTGAGGGCAGACTAAGGTATACCCAAGATGTTATACAACCTAAGACAGCTGATACCAACATGAAAAATGTACACATTTCTTAGAGGGATGGTTTAATTCTCCTTTCTAAATGAAAAGGAAGCTTTTTAAATAAAATTTGCAGTTCTTGCTCATATGTTCAAGAGTTTTTCAGGTGATTTTAAAAACATTGTAAGCTTGCTTGTTCTACAGAAATGTTATCTCTTTGATCTTTCAGACCATCTGTCCAGAAAAAGATTCCTTCCCTGCTCCTCAACTGGCTTATGTACCCCAAGTGTTTTTAAAGACTTACTCTTTGTTCTAAGTTGCAACTTTTGAAAACTACAATAAAAAAATTATGAAGTAATTATAATTAGAAAGGCTTTCAGAAAAAAGTGAAATGTGGTTGAATTTAAATGAATCAGAATTTAAAAGACCGGATCTGCTGATCACTCTGTTATGGTATGTGTAGTTCTCTGCTTTCTCTAATTAAATGTGCAGTGCGCGGGACTCACAGAGAGGAAGGAACAGCGGCGGGCCCTGGGCATGCTCCCGGAGTCTGTCTGAAGCGTGTTCTGCTGTGCTCTTATTTCTTTCTCTTGGCCAGAAGCAGAGCTATTGCAATCGTGCACACATCAGCCTTCTAGCTGCCTCGTGTTGACCCTCACTCTTACTTTTAGCAAAAACCATGCCAAAAGTGGTGTTGCTCTTCCAAACCCAGCAAATCTGGTCATGCACAGCTGTTAGGTCTTTTTGTTTGTATTTTTAAATAAATAACTCTAGTCACTAAATGGTTTGAGGTGGGTGAGCTACTTGAAGCGTATTTGATTGTGCTGGAAAATATATAAATAAAGCAAAGTTGGCTTTATTCTGACTTCTGAGTGAAGAGAAGATTTCAGACACAACCAAGAAGAGCTGCCTTTACGTATGTCACCTTCGCTTATCCTGTGAGATCTTGAGAAACCATAGATCTCCTTACACTCTCCCTAGAGGAAAAATAAACACTGACTCACACTAAGTCAAGGGAATGTTAACTGAGAGAATCATTTTAATTGATGCAATGGAAGCCTTGGTGTGAAAATACATAGCATGTATGTAGAAAGATTGGATATCATTATTTTTATATAAAGAGAAAAGTTATAACTCAAAAGGGCACAAGATAAAACTTTCACATTAGGACAAGATTAGAAAGTTAAAATATGTCAGTTATAACAGCACTGGAAATTAAATAGTAAAGGGTAAAACTGATTTGTTTCTAGTGTAGTCAGAATAGAATGGAAGCACTTGTGGAGACTGAATCGCTCAGATGGCTGTCTCATCTCGCAGCATGTTGGCAGACTGACCTCCAAGCTCCTGTACTAAGAATTCTAGCCAAAAGCCACCGCCTTCTCGGAACTATCGGCTGCCAGAATCCAAAAGCCTTCACACTGAAAATGAACATTGACAGTTGTAGTAAACTCGACATTTGTTAAGTGCTTACATAACATACAGGAAAAGATTATTTTAAGTGAATTTAGAACTATTACTGGAAACTTACAGACTTAGGACGTGCATTTTCAGGACAAACTGCATGGAAAATTTTGAGCTTTTATTCAGTAGTTTCATTGTTTGTGGTAATAATGGCATGATTGGGAAACTATTTTTCTTTATATTGTTGGGTAAAGCAATTAAGTAATGAAATGTTTGTGTTGTTAGAAATAATGCTATTTAGTATACAGATTCAATTACAAAAATAAAAAAAATTAAGTAGAAATACTATACTAGAATTAAAGTGGAAATATCAATATGAACTCATGATTTAATTTAAAAAATCCTTTTTAGTACCATGCACTGAAATGGCCAAGAAGTGACGTCCCTCCAGCAGCAAGACAGTGCCCGGGGCTTGTATGCTGGGTACAGACACCATTCCTTCTGTGTGGAGCCAGAGCCCCCTGGGAAATGTCCCATGTTGGGGGCAGGAAGGTGGAGCGGGCAGGAGGCATCTTGTGCCAGGACACACAGAAGCTCTCGAAGATGAGTGGGATCATATGAGAAGATACCTTTAAAGGGGCTTCTAGTGGCCAAAGGTATGCCATTTGAGCCAAAAAGAATAATGGGTGAAGAGGTCAAAAGGTACAATCTTCCAGCTATAAAGTAAGTACTGGGATGTAATGTACACCATGGTGACCATAGTCAATAATACTGTATTGCATATTTGAAAGTTGTTAAGAGAGTCCTTCTTAAAAGTCCTTATCACAAGAAAAAAAGTTTTTGTAACTATGTATGGTGATGGATGTTAACTAAACTTATTGTGGTGATCACTTTGCAATACATACAAACTTCAAATCATTGTGTTGTACACCTGAAATATCATGTTATGTGTCAATTATACCTCAATAAAAAATGGTGAAATTTATCACTTACTTAAAACTTGACCCCAAATTAAATCTTTCACAAATCCTAATACTTATCTTTTAACCTCTACATGTTCACATTGGGTCACAAGATCAAGGATCCCAACATAAAACCCCATCTTCTACCTGAACCCCTGCTCCTGGACTGCTCCACACTGATTTTTCTCTTCTCTAAACTCTGATTAAATTTATAGTCATTAATCACACAACTGAGAACAAACTAATGTCAATTTTATGTGGACGTAGCTTTCACTTTCCAATAACATCTAACTCCCCACTTGGTAGGAGACAGGGAGCCATTCCAGACTCTGCATCTTTTATTTACTCCCCTCCCAATATCTAAAACAACAGAGAACACATGACAACATGGTTTTTCTTTTAAAAATAAGTTTATTCCAGTTGTAAAAATCATATCTGCTTGCTTTGAAAAAAAAAAACTCAATAGAGAAGCTTATAAGAAAAATAAAAATCATCTTAAACCCACTACCCAAACCAATGTTAATATTTCAGTAAACACCTTCCTAGTCCTGTTGTTCTCTCTCTCTCCATCTTTCTCCCTCTCTCTCTCCCCCTCTATGTATCTGTTTATATTTTTACATAAACAGGAGGAAATAATGTTTATCCAGTAATGCTTGTTGAATGAATTGGTCATATTGACTTAATTATTCCAATACTGACAAATATATATATTTCACTTCCTCACTTTTTCATGCCACCAGTCAATATGATTAGAAATATTTTCTCTACTTGGGCCTAGGGGAAGGGGGAAATGAGGAGTTAAAAAAAACCCAAAAAACAAAAAGAATAATAACTGGAGTTGATAAAGACACATTAAATCTATGAAAATTCATGAGTCTGTATTCGTGTTCAAAAGAGAAAAAGCCAAAAAAAAATTCAAAATAATTTTGCTACAACTGAAATAGCTATTGAACTAATTCCTTATTTTTCAAATTAGGTAGAAAAGGAAAGAATTGAGCATTTATCCTGCCTTTTCATTGGGGCCTGTTACCGGCCAATGTGGGGCCTTGCGCCTCGCTGCAAGACATGCCAATAGTCAAGAGGCAAGGTGGTAGGAGAAAATGGACTTTTTTATTATAGCTTGCTAGCAAGAGGGAAGATGGCGGACTCATGTCCAAAAGAACCATCTTTTTTTTGTGTGTGTGAGGAAGATCAACCCTGAGCTAACATCCATGCCAATCCTTCTCTTTTTTTCCAGAGGAAGACTGGCCCTGGGCTAACATCTGTGCCTATCTTCCTCCACTTTATATGGGACACGGCCACAGCATGGCCTGACAAGCAGTGCATCGGTGTGTGCCCAGAATCCGAACCCGGGCCGCCAGCAGGGGAGCATGCGCACTTAACCGCTACACCACGGGGCAGGCCCCAAAAGAACCATCTTAAGGGGGCACGAAATCTTACAGCAGTTATATAGGCCATTGGGTTTTTGAGGAGGGGATTAGGAATGTTGACCTGGTGTTACAGACTGGGAGCGCCACACCAGATCTTTCAGTTTTCACTGATGATGGCTCTCAGCATAGATTCTCTGTTCAGGGGTCATCACATTCCTAAGGAACTCAAAAAAGCAAAGTTATCATCTTATCGCAGCTGGGAAGTGCATGCACAAGCAGGGGTCGTAAAATCTACAGAGCAGTTAGATCTCCTGGAGGGTGCATATCCAGCTGGGTTAGTTTGTCAGAGGTCGTTCCAAGTTACGACAGAGTTTTTCTTTTCTACAATATGGCTTCCCTTATGTCAACCTTGTCTTGAGCCGGTATCAGGCCCACGTTTGGTGTGAGTGAACAGTCTTAGTTAATGGAGTAAACTACTTTATAGCAGGCCACCTGATGACTAGAAATAAGAAACCACCATTTAGTCATCTAATGGAACTGTTAGTTTGGTTACCGCACCAGGTCCGTTTTTGTCCGCCACCCAGAAAGCCAGTCACTGAGAAGACGAGATTGCAGAGAGAGAGGGTTTAATCACAAGGCAGCCAAGTGAGGAAAACGGGAGAACAAGACTCAAATCTGCCTCCCCGATAATAGGGCCTCAAGGGTATTTATGGGGGGGCAAGGTGGTCTGAAATGATTGGAGGTGAGGAGAGATGAGGGAATTGATGATCTGCGCAAGCGTAGTCAGGTTTCATGCCTCTTCAGAGGACACGTGTTCACAGAATGGCGGCATTAGCCTGCCCTGAGGGTGGGGTTCCAACCTCTTGCTGTCAAAAGGGCCCAGTTGATGGGTTGGTGGTCTCAATCCGGCCTGAAGTGGACAAGGGGTTCAGTTCCTGAAAAAAATAGCTCCAACACCCATTACCATGGTGACCCAGGCTCCAGGGAGATGTCATCTATAGGAACCTAGTGGGAGTCAGATGGCATATTGCCCAAACAGCACAGTTAACAATGAGTAAATTTATCACGCAGATTTAAGTCCTCGCCTTCCATTCTGAGAAGTTTCTAGGTAAGGCCATCCTCCTCTTCTTCCTGATACAGGGAAGAAGATACCTTTACAAATGGAGATTTTATTTACAAATGTAAATGTCTCCTATATAGGGTAGCCAGAACTAAGAATGGGCTTAGCAGGACCCACCCAGGTACCCGACCAACCCAGGTACCTGGAGACGTTTATGGTAATGGCCTTTTCTGGGGACAGGCCTCCCATCCCAAACTCCTTTGGTCTGTTAGTGGGAGTGGGGGTCAAAATGTCATTCAGGCAGAGACACATTTTGAGGTGGCAAATTCCAATCCCCCATAGTTACTAGCTGCTTGATCATCAACGGCTGTTTGCCGGTTTCAGTTTAGGTGGGAATTATCAGTGGGGCTGAAATACTCAGAGGGGCCTTTCAGAGCATCTGAAAGCAATCAGGGCTGAGGCTCATCAAGAAGACAGGTGAACAGCGGTGTCTGGGGCCTGCTGGCTAATGAATGTTTGCTTAACACTCCTGTGGGTGAAGCGGATCTTGACCTGCGACCACCTTTCGTAATCAAGTTGTCAGGGAGCAGCTAATCCTCACACAACTTTTCTGTGGTTACTGTTACATCCGCCAAAAGCTACAACGAAACCGGGGAGTCCTGTGGGCCAACGCGGCTTAGGTCAGATCTCAGCAGCTGCCCCAGTCAGAGGATGAGGACCGGGATTTCTGACGGGGATGGCACCTCTCTCCCAGACCTCTGCTGTCTGCTCCCCTCCCACTCCCCGAGGCCACTAACCCGCCTAGGGCTACAGACCCGGGTAACTTGGCCTCTGCTTTTGACGATGATGTGGTCTTGATACTGGCTCAAGACAGGGTTGACATAAGGGAAGCCATATTGTAGAAAAGAAAAACTCTGTCGTAACTTGGAACGACCTCTGACAAACTAACCCAGCTGGATATGCACCCTCCAGGAGATCTAACTGCTCTGTAGATTTTACAACCCCTGCTTGTGCATGTACCTCCCAGCTGCGATAAGATGATAACTTTGTTCTTTTGAGTTCCTTAGGAATGTGATGACCTCTGAACAGAGAGTCTATGCTAATAGCCATCATCAACGACAACTGAAAGATCCGGTTTAGCGACTCCCAGTCTGTAACACCAGAAGGTCAACATTCCTAACCCCCTCCCATATAACCCACGGGCCTATATAAATGCTGTAAGATTTGTGCCCCTTAAGATGGTTCTTTTAGACATGAGTCGGCCATCTTCCCTCTTGCTATCAAGCTGTAATAAAAAAGTGCTTTTTCTCCTAAGACCTTGCCTCTTGACTATTGGCATGTCTTGCAGCAAACAGAAGGCCCCACGTTGGGCAGTAAACAGTATTTTTTTTTTTTTTTGGTGAGGAAGATCAGCCCTGAGCTAACATCCATGCCAGTCCTCCTCTATTTGCTGAGGAAGACTGGCCCTGGGGTAACATCTGTGCCCATCTTCCTCCACTTTTTATATGGGACGCCACCACAACGTGGCCCAACAAGTGGTGCGTCGGTGCGCGCCTGGGATCCGAACCCGTGCTGCCAACAGCGGAGCATGTGCACTTAACTGCTACGCCACAGGGCAGGCCACTGGGCAGTAACAGTCTTGATGTTCACTTCTCTTCTAGACCTTACCAAGAACATCCTTTTTGAAACTATCAAATGACTAAGTAATCTGAAAACGTCAGCGCGTCAGAAGTTACAACTCGTGCTTACTTTCTTTTTTTTTTTAATTTTTTGTTTATTGCAGTAACATTGGTTTATAACATTGTAAAAATTTCAGGTGTACATCATTATACTTCTATTTCTGCATAGATTACATCATGTTCACCACCAAAATACTAATTACAACCCATCACCACACACATGTACCAAATTATCCCTTTCACCCTCCTCCCCCCGCCCTTCCCCTCTGGCAACCACCAATCCAATCTCTGTCCCTATGTGTTTGTTTATTGTTGTTATTATCTACTACTTAATGAAGGAAATCATACGGTATTTGACCTTCTCCCTCTGACTTATTTCTCTTTGCATTATACCCTCAATGTCCATCCATGTTGTCACAAATGGCTGGATTTCATCGTTTCTTTTGGCTCAGTAGTATTCCATTGTGTATATATACCACATCTTCTTTATCTATTCGTCCCTTGATGGGCACTTAGGTTGCTTCCAAGTCTTGGCTATTGTGAATAAAGCTGCAATGAACACAGGGGTGCATGTACAAAATGGGCAAAAGACCTGAACAGACATTTCTCCAAAGAAGATATACAGATGGCCAACAGACACATGAAAAAATGTTCAAAATCACTATCAGGGAAATGCAAATCAAAACTACAATGAGATATCACCTCACACCTGTCAGAATGGCTATAATTAACAAGACAGGAAACAACATGTGTTGGAGAGGATGTGGAGAGAAGGGAACTCTCATACACTGCTGGTGGGAGTGCAAACTGGTGCAGCCACTATGGAAAACAGTATGGAGATTCCTCAAAAAATCAAGGATAGAACTACCATATGATCCAGCTATTCCACTGCTGGGTATTTATCCAAAGATCGTGCTTACTTTCTTACTACTCTCTGTAAACGCTCCATATAAATGAATCTGAGAAAACATCTGAGAAATCCAAGATGAAAATGTAAAAAGACAAAAGACTAATTGCACCCAGCGTGAGGCCTAGAACGGCAGAAAGTCATGACTGCTGTGCAGAGTGTGGGCAAGGACTGAAAGGAGGGAGTCAGGCAATTCGGAAGCAACTGCACCAGAGGAGAATGACGAAACAAAAGGCTGCTGGTTTCCCAACTCTTTCCTCCCACTGCCAATTCCGGCCCCGTGTGCCCCAGGGAGTTCCACCTCGCAGTGCCAGTATGCACACTGCCTGTGCTGGGAGGCTTGGGTTGTGAAGGAGGTACTTCACAGTTGTTACCTCTGCCCCATGAATTTACCATAACAAAGAAGGGAAATGCCTTTGTGGCTGGAACCATCTTGGCACATTGGTACTGACAGCTGGAGTCACTCCCTCGTGGAATTAGTCACAATGTATTTGCATCTGTATTTGAACTCTGTATTTTATGATTTGAAACGAAAAACATTTGGATCCCTTGAGTATTCTTTTTAGAGAGAATGTTATACGCAGTAATCAAACATTTTGAATCTGTATTATTGGGCTTTCAACAGGATCAAGTTTTGCATCAACCCAATTTTTGTGTTTCCACGTTTTAGTGACGTGGCTTTCATTCCTTTAAACGCTGACTCCCTGTAATGGTTAATGTGTCTGCATTGCCAGCAGTGTTCTCTGCTAACAAGTACCAGAATCCTGAGGTCTGACTGCTCTGAGAATACACTGAAGGCACCAGATCCAATGGAACATTATCATGCACACTGCTCTAAGTACAGACCAAACATTTACCACATTCTGTGATAGAACACTCCCAATGTCTCTAGACAACAAAGTTCGGCAAATCCCCAGAATAAAAGAGAAGTGAGAGGGCCCAGGAGTCAGTGCTGCCTGGACGGCTCCCACCTCCCAAGTCCAGGGAGAACGAATCTAACTAACGGGTCCGTCTTCTTTGGATAAGGCCATCACTTATGCACTGAATGCCCTGCTGTTCTAAGCATCCTTTTTGCTAATGATAGACATTGGATATGGCAATCTTAAAGCAACTAAGAACCTTTAAAAAAAAGAAAATCTTGGGGCCAGCCCCGTGGCGTGGTGGTTAGGTGTGCGCGCTCCACTGCTGGCGGCCCGGGTTCAGATCCCTGGCGCGTACCGATGCACCGCTTGTTTGGCTGTGCTGCGGCGGCGTCCCATGTAAAGTGGAGGAAAATGGGCACAGATATTAGCCCAGGGCCAGTCTTCCTCAGCACACACACACAGAAAAAAGGAGGAGGATTGGCATGGATGTTAGCTCAGGGCTGATCTTCCTCGCCAAAAAAAAAAAATCTTGCTGTAGAATAGTGTCTCATGTTGGTGTTGATGTCATATGAAATTAGGAAACAGATCCCAGAGGGGACATTTCACACCTTGTCCCACCACTGTAGTCTTCATTCTATATCCTTGCCTTTGTCCTTGTAAGCACTGGGGGCTCCATGCAGAGAGAAAGTGGCACTGATGCGAGCTTGCCGAGACCCCATAAGGGAGCCAGGCACAAGGTCAGCCTGCTATTTGACTCCTTCCTCTTTCTTACCCGGGAAGGTCCATCTCATGGCTCCTATGGGTGCTCAGCATGAGTCATCCCTTGTAGGACGGCAGCACAGACTTCCCTTGTAGGTGTCAGTCTGTGTTCATTCCGGGTTTCTCTCTCACATCAGAGGAGGCTTCTGGAGAGCAGAAGTGAGGTCGCCGGCCTCTCTGCATTTTCTCATCAGGTGTGGGGGGAAGCTCAGTGAAGCAGCCTGCAGACCCGACTGTATCAGGGGCCTTTCCTGCTCTGCTCTCCGCACCATCTGCTCCTGAGTCCTGGGGCTCTAGGGGTTTCCAGTGGGGCTGACACCTACAGGCTGCCTCTTCTGGGAGCTAACAAATCTTTCTGATGGAGGTGGGGGAAATGCCCTTGCTCCTCACTTAGCACTAAAGGACAGGTAGGACGAGAATTCTTCCAAGGTGACACAAGGAAGAGGAAGAGCCCAAAGCACAAACACTGACAGCTGACTCCGGAGAGATGGGACCAGAGCAAAGACGCGAGGTTTCAGTTGTTACTTTATATGCCTCTGGACAGTTTGAATTCTTGACAAGTAATGCTACCTGTATGATAAATAAAGTAGAACACATTGTTTTAACTTAATTAAACCAATCTAGGCTCTTATCGATAGTTCCTTTTACCCTGCCTGAACTCCACTTAGCTCATTCCTCCAGTAATGGAGGAATGAGGCCGAGGTGGCCAAGGATAGGCACTGTGCCCAGCTGTCGCCTGCCAGGGACCAGATGCGGTGACGCATGAGGAGGCCTGCAGCAGGTGTGGTGCCCTGGCCCTGCCAGGTACTAGGTGTCTCCCAGCCTCTTGCCCATGTTCCCTCACCTAGAAAATGGAAGCAGCACTAGTCCTGCTTGCTTCCCAGGGCTGTGTGTGGCTCAAAAGAGGAGACATCTATGAAAATGCTTTGTAAACTGCCTAGCACCTTTAAAGGAAGAAAAGAAAAAGTGACAGAAGACAAACTATTCAGAGGGAACAGGCTGGCTGAGAGGAGATCAGCTTTGTGTCTGCTGCTCTCATCCATTTCTGCCACAGAAGATAGAAAACTGGGCCCCTATTCTCCATGAGGTTTTTAAACCCTACCTTAATGGCACAGTGTGAACTAAGAAGCCAGGACTGTGTTCTCAGGACACTTCCTCTGGGAACAGTTCCCAGATCACAGGCTCCATCCTTCCCTGGGGGTGGCTTCCTCTACCCAGGTGCAGTGCTGGTGCAGTGCTGGTGACCAGCCCATCAACATATCCTGTGGGATTGCAACCTTGACAGTTTTCTCTGGAAAACAGCACAGTTCCTAGATCACCTACTTCACGGAAAACTGCAGTTCAGGACACTTCTGTGACGGGCCTGAAGTCAGTTACTTTGGGGCCTTTTTCAGGCGCAGTATCTGGCTGTGTTTTCTAATGCTTGCCCAGGAGGAAGAGGATGCATTCTCAATAGCTGGGACCGCTGATGCTTTCCAGAAACCAGCCTTCCAGCTCGTCATTGCCCTCAGCCACCTTAATGTCCAAGGAGCTCTGTTGTTTAACCTATAATTGTCTTTTCAGGGATACAGTTCTACCGTTTCTTAACTAACAGCAAGATATTCAATCATACTCATTTGACAAATATTTAAATCATTTATTGCCATTCAATGACAGCATTTCAATACACACACTGCATGGAAATACAGATACTTTTTCAAACACTGGCAATGAGATTTTAGTTATGTGGCCAGTGGTCAGTTGTCTCATGGTCATTAAAGAAAAAGTCAAGAATTCTGAGTACTTAAATGCTAATAGTTACAAATTTTGTTCTCTTCAGTTTTCCATGAAGTAAATTCTAATAGATAATATACATCTTACTGCAGATAAAACCATCATGGGGAATTAGTATATTGATTGCATATTCTGAGCTACTCTTTATCTTTATGAAGAGAAGCACAATATCCCGTCTTATAAGGCAGCAGAGAGTTGGGTTAGGGACTCTCAGCTGGGTCTATAAAAAGATTCTGGTTAATAAAAATAGCATCCAGCCTATCTTCCTTAGCAGGACCGGTCACGGTGCTGGAACCTGTGACTCAGCAGCAGCAGCTGGCAGTGCTGCCCCTGCCAAGAGCCGATCCTCACTTCCCACTGTTGCTCTGCTGATGCCTTTTCGTCATCCTAGAAATAAACACAAGGAAACACTCAGTGAAAAACAGAACCTCACTGCCAGCCCCAAAGGCCCGGGCTGGCTTTAAGAAGACACCTTTACATAACATTTATTTCAATGTACAATTCTATAAAAACAGTAATATCCTGGGGCCGGACCCGTGGCATAGTCCTACATAAAGTGGAGGAAGATGGGCACAGATATTAGCTCAGGGCCAGTCTTTCTCGGCAAAAAGAGGAGGATTGGCATGGATGTTAGCTCAGGGCTGATCTTCCCCACACACACGAAAAAACCCCAGTAATATCCTATTACATGTTACTTCTCCTGTTTTAATAAGTGAATTTGCATTGCATTGTACTAAGTGCCCAACCACTGTTTTAAATTGAACAGCATATTTTTGCTGCAAATCAAGTTTCCCCAACTGCTAATGCACAGCTGTACGAACTCATCCCAGCCCCTCAATGCCTCTTAAGATTTTAGTTTCATTCTCCCCAGTTCCTCAAAACAAACATGATTAAATCGGAATCTGCTTACTCGTGTTTGATAAGCCGTCCTCCCTGAATGAGCTGGGCTACTTCATTTGTGGCATGGCATGCAAACAAAAGCCAGTTTCGAGGCTGTACCTTGTAGGCAAATCTCATGAATGTTAAGGAGTAACAACAGAGGGCTGCCAAAAAAATCAAAGCAAAGAAAAGCGTTGACTTATAATTTAGAAGCCTTAGAGTTGTAGGGACCACAGAGATCAATGGCTCAATTGCCTTAATCAAGAAAAGAATCTCTTCTGCCAAAACCTTTGACAGACGATAAGTTACCGCTTAAACGCTTCCATGAATGGTAACACATCAGATATTGGATTTGACTGTTAAGTATTTTGTTATTTATTACTTAAACACTTTAGGAACATACTTGTTAGCTAGAGTGGGCTGAAATTAGTTCTAGCCACTTTTTCTGTCCCCTAGAGTTGCTCACAATCCATTATCTGAAACAATTGCTTTTTAATCACCTCAACAATAGTTTTATGGTCAAATATCAGGGTTTCAAGTAAATTTAATGACACTTTTTCCAAATAAAGTTCAAGAGGACACATTTTTCAACCGGGTATACTAAATCTGAAAGGCAACAAGACCTTAATACTTCCTAGATAAGTATTTCAAAATAACCCTGTTTCTTTCTCGCCATGGAGAAGTAGCACCTTCAATGCCATCATATTCTTTATGTTACTTTCCGGCAGTGACTGTAGCTACAAATGTGAAGTGTAGGCAGCAGCTATATTATGCTATAATTATATATATTTAAGTTTTCCCAATTACTCACAGCTGCATTCTTACCAAATGTCATCCGTCCACTGATAATCTCAGGAGACTTTTTCATGTCATTGATGGCAGCAATGGGAAGACCCCAGTTAGCTACTGGGCCCCAGAAGTGCTATAAAAAATGAGGGGAAAAGAAGAGAGGAAAACGATAAGGCAGCACTATGAACAGCTGTGATTTCTCTTACTTTAAACAATAATGTGAAATGTGTGAAAATGAATCTTCAGGTTTACATCTTACAGGTTTAATAGTTAACTGATGGATGGTAAACACGGAGACACTTCATTGTTCAAGTGTTTACCTATGAATCAGCAGTTCTTACAAAGTGAGCCCAGAGCTAGGAAAGACTTGGCAATTTACCAACTTCCAGATTACAGCATAGTAATCTCTGATTGTCCCATTCAGAGAACTTTAAAAGGAGATTAAATTCTTACACAATTCACTCTTGCCATCACTTAAACCTTGTGAGAACTATTCTTCATAATGTAATGCTTAAATCTATCAAAATTTCCTTTTTCAAATTTTCATTAAGATATTTGTCAATGTATCTCTTAAAATGCAGACCCTAAATTGGACACTTTTTCTGAAGAAAGGAACTTAATAAAGGAAGAAATTGCTTTTCAGCTCATATGAGCTATATTAAGATCAGAGAACCTGGAAATCCACACTCAGAACCCCAGATACTAAGAAATTAAGATTGAAAAGTACTTTTGAAGTAACAGCAACAACCTGTATTAAAAAAAAGGACCAACAGTTTTTCATTCTACAACTACAGCCATCCCAAGATACTA
This sequence comes from Diceros bicornis minor, assembly GCF_020826845.1. Taxonomy (NCBI): domain Eukaryota; kingdom Metazoa; phylum Chordata; class Mammalia; order Perissodactyla; family Rhinocerotidae; genus Diceros; species Diceros bicornis. The sequence goes on along the minus strand of NC_080778.1, from coordinate 4,864,625 downwards.
AAATTAAGTTGTTCATGTTTAATAGCAGCGACATCCAATTTAACTTCATTTCTGAGGCTGAAATAAGTCCTGTGGTTTTTCCCACGAAATTAAAAATTGTTTTATTAATGTACAATTTGCAAACAATACTTTAAAATATGAAAGAAACCACACATTGTTGGCTAAACATTCTTTGTAGTCATCAGAACATTAAACAGTGCTCAATTTCTGCCTGTTGGAGCATTTAAGATAAATTCAGACTGCAGAATACATTTTTAGACTTGTATTTCTAATATTGACCAGGAGTCAGTAACTCCAAAAATTCCACAGAAGTGGGAAACAAGGGAAATATGAGAAAAACAAATGAGAATTACATTTGGCATGATATAAGAATATTTTTGAAATGTTTACTTAACACACTCAAGTGTAAACATGAGGCCTATGCCTTAAATAGCCATGAAACTGTCAGAGCTCCTCTAGAGCCAGTAGGGCAAGTACTTAAGAGCCTAACATCTGAGTTATGAACCCTGTAAATTAGGTCCAGTTGGAATAAAGAATCTTTGAGGTTCTGGGGTGGCTAAATTAGTCCTCTAGTCTCCAGACTGGGTATTATCTTAAGCTGCTCACTGCCAGAACAACGTGACTATGTCTTATGTCGAGGTGAGGGGTAGCCATTTCCCTTTTCCCTCACCCACCAGGCCTCTGTGGGGAGAGCATCCCCCCTTGCCCACTTCTTCTCCCATCCGCCCTTTTCTCGGGTGCCACTTCACTGTTCACTCTCTATCACCCATAGTCATCTTCCTTTCCTCCTTTTGGACCAGGCCTTTCTCCACTTTGCTCCATTTTCCTCTTTATCTCTTTCCACTGCTCTGCTCTGCAGAGTGGTCTCGATTCCCATTTTATCATGCAGAGACTCAGGGCTGTAATGGAGCCCGAAGAGTTAGACTAAGAGGGGCTTATCCACACCAGCATACAGGCGTCTTCTCTCACAGCCGGGGCCACGTAGTAAGACCACAGCAGAAATCTGAAACCTTAAGTAGCCCTGGGGACTTCTGACCAAATGATGGTATTAAAAGTTTTAGGTGATAAGTGTTAGGGTTATATGAAGCAGAGCTTTATGAGTTAAGGATTATATATACACTTGTGATTGTAACCACTGAGCTATACCTAAAACATATTTCTTAAAAAGAACACAAAAGGGAAAAATAATTTCAACATTAGTTTACTAAAACATCTAACCTTAGAAAGTTAATAATGCATCCTTTCTATCTAACACAAGATTCTAGTTCTCTCTTCCCTTTTTCGAAATACATGTTTGGTCTATGCTCTGTCCGATATTCATCAGTCAATGCATTGGTCCTGCAGAGAAGTTACCGTCCAGAGTGGACCAGGAGACCCCAGGGGACACTGGGAGCGCACTTGGCCCATAACTCACCAGTCATGGTAGCTAGATATGCTATCTCAAACAGGGGAAGCCAGGTCTGCTGTCCATAACTTTGTTAGTGCAGAAAGTCTGCAAAAACCTGAAATGAAGTAGAAACAATTTTCTTACCGTACTATTTTGTGAAGAGTCACCGAGGTTCAAACAGGGGAGACATGGAAAAAAAAAAAAAAGGTCAGATGCTTTGAAAGATTTCGGTTCTATTAGGTTACTTCAACCTCACACGTGTATTCCAGTTTCTGTAACAGAACCACAATGTTATCAGCATGCATTCTTTTATTTTTCTTGAAAAGATCTAGTAATATTTCTAATAACAACTTTGACCTAATGAAATTAAACCTTAATTTTACGAAAAAGAAAATCCCTAGAGTGGAGCTGTCCAATAGAAATATAATGCAAGTCACAAATAGGACCATAGATGTAATTTAAAAATTTCTAAAAGCCACATCAACAAAAGTAAAAAGAAACAACAGAAGTTCATTTTATTACGTTTATTTATTCCAACATATCAAAAATATTTTAATTGGAACAAGTGATCAATAAAAACTTATTAAGGAGATCTTGCACATTTTCCTCCTGTACTAAGTCTCTGAGATCCAGTGTGTGTTGACACTCACAGCACATTTCAGTTTGGACTGGGCACATTTCAAGTGCTCAGCTGCCATCCGTGGCTGGTGGCTCTCCAACTGGATAGCATAGGCTTAAAGGGGGCATTTCTTTGAAGACGACAAGTTGGAGAAAAGCATAATGCCACAGAATTCTATTAACAATGAACTTTCCATTTTTACTTACTAATAGGTTTATCACCAGAACGTAAGCCCCTAAAAATAGGTGTGTAATTTTATATTTTGTTTACTACCGAAAATCTGGAACCTCAAGTGGTCCCCAGCATTTATAAGGCATTCAAAAAATATTTGTTGAATGAATGAATAGTAAAAACTTTCAGTGTTAAGTGAATTGTTTTCCTGAATGTTCAACTTAATACTATTTAAAAGTACATTGAGTTTTATAGTGAATTACTTTTCTTTCTGAAATGGCAATTCTTCTTTCCATGATATAGCTTAATTGCTCCGTTAAGGCAATATCATCAAGTTTAACTACTGAAAATTTCGGTTAGTGAAATAAAGTAATAAAATCCTTTATGAAACGCACTGCTGTCCAGACAACTCTTCTAGCTATTTTGATTCAGAGGCCAAGGAAGTTATAATTTCCAGCATGAAAACATCTGTTGACAGTGCTAATAATATACTTCAAGTAGGTTCTATCATGAAATATGACAAGCCTAGAAAGAGCCTGTCTTTCAGTGTGAAGTGAATTGTTTAACAGATTATGTTTCCAAGATTGTACTTCACAGCAGGTCTACACCGAGCACAGTGCTCTCCGGCAGAGGGTTGATTACTTTGCCAGCTCAGACAGCACAATCCAGTTGATTATGGACCAGTCACAGTGTCATGCTCCTTAAAACATTTTTGTTCAGGATCTGAACACAGGCCTTTTATTTCACTATAAACTACCAATGGCACATTTTTTTCCTACAAAAATATTTTAAAAGACGTAGTACTTAAAATTCAAAATGTCAACCTGGAGATAACAGTTTTCAGTTCAGGACTCTCTTCTTGAATTGTACAATAGTTTAAACTGTACCCCATTTAACAACAGGTGACCTTAGTACAGCTCATAAAGGGATGTGAAGAAGAGGGCACTAATTTCCGTCTTCAAGTGCTGCCAATCCAAAAGTCCTACATGAAATGATCACAAAAACAATGTTGATCATTCCCTTTAACGTGGTTCAACGAACAATTGTAAAACAATCCGAGAATACCTGGCAAACACAAAAATCCACAACCCAACATCCCTGAATTCTATGTCAGAGTTGTCCAAAACATGAATCAGCTACTCAGTCAAAAAATCTGAAAAGAATATTTATGCAGAGGCAAACTAGGAAAAAAAAAGCTACCTAGTATGTACGAGTATCTGTTCCAAAGAAAGATAAATTGACAAGCCACACACGAGCTGCAATTTGGGGACAGTAATGTAAAACTATGTAGAAAATATCCCTGATTTTCTCTGTATTTGGTATGCTGCCTTTATTTTATTTCAGAGAAGGTTAAAAAAAAAAAAATGTATAAGGGTTTTCTTGGGTTCACTTATGACCTTGCATTCTCATGAAGGAGAAACTCGATCATCCTAGTTAAGAAGGATGATGATGGGGCCGGCTCGGTGGCGTAGCATTTAGGTGCACGAACTCCGCTGCGGCGGCCCGGGGTTCACAGGTTTGGACCCCAGCACACACCAATGCACCACTCGTCAAGCCATGCTGTGGCAGCATCCCATAAAAAGTGGAGGAAGATGGGCATGGATGTTAGCCCAGGGCCAGTCTTCCTCAGCAAAAAGAGGAGGATTGGCAACAGATGTTAGCTCATGGCTGATCTTCCGCACAAAAAAAAAAAAAAAAAAAGAAGGATGAAAGGATGATAATGGAGATGATGAAGGAGGATGACTACCACGGAATAAACTTTATCTTGTTTTTCTCCTTAATTTGGAATACTGACTGGCTGATTCGAGGTTTCTTCTAAGATCATTTCTATTTTCACAATGTCTCCTGGGCATTGCCCAACTCAGTTTCTTATTTTCCTAAAATTACTGCCAGTAATTGTTAGCTTTCTCTGAAAGTACTGTGAGCAATTTAGGTAATTTATAAGGTGCTTAAATAGTACTGAAAGGATCAAATTGACAGCCCAGCACAGTCTATTTATAACACTACTGAAGGAAAAGTGGGGTAAGATTTTGAGATATTCTAGATTGCTATTCTCTTGCAGGCTGAAAATGCTCACTTGCATTTCATTTATTCTCTCCAAGCTTTGTCTGATTTTCTGGTTGGAGTTGAAATGAGGGAGAGTTTTAACAATTATAATGCATGATATTTAACTGTATGTAGCTGGTCAACTAAACTGGATGAGAGAAAAGACCTCTGGAAACTGGACTGTCCACATATCAAGAGACTCTTACGGCCAGTTCTGCTGCAACACTTTGGGCTTCATTAAATTTCTGAAAGTCAATGATATGGCCAGGAAGCAAATCCAAGGGCAGGGAATGGGGAGCAGCCTGGCAGAACGAAGGGAGGCACACGCAGGAAAAGGAGGCGTGCAAAAAGTACCTGAACCTTACTTCTTTTCAAAACCATTCTTGTGCATAACTCTTTTCCTTTAAATCCTAAATGGACATTCCTCTTTTGGCTTCACAAGTTTCATGCCCAGAGGGTCTCAAGTTTTCTACTCGGTCTAGGGTCTAGGTATCAGTTTTCTCGTGTAGCAAGTGAAGTGTTGGACTATCTCTGACATCTAAGGTCCTTCCCAACTCTAATCTTCTATCATTTGGGAAAGATTCCCTGTTATTCCACTGCAACTTCTCACCTGGTTAATAAGTATAAATTCTTAAAGTTCTTAGAAGTTAAAATTAACTTAGAATAGAATACCTTATTAACCAGAGAATATTCATTGCAAACACCCAACTAACTTCAGATTTATAAGCAAGCTAACTGATTACCTGATTTTAAAACGCTCCACGATCTAGGTTCTACTTAAGAAAACATCCTTTTACATACATCCAATTACACATGTGCGTATACATATCTGTTCACTTCTCTCAGGAAGGGGAGTAAATCTCTAGAATAAACACACACAGACCTTCGTTGACTCAATCACTAAAATATATGTCCTACCTCAAAACTTACTGGCTCATTCTCATTTATTCTTCTTAACCAAAATTCAGGAGGGATAATGAGAGGAGAGAAAGAGCAAAAAAGAGCTTCCTTCTTTTACTCCATAATAAGATACGTGAGGAAATAGTTTCTTAAAAAAAAGATAACAGAATAGAGATCCAGGAAGTTCTGGATTCAAGATCCTCATTAAAGTAAGTAAGAAGAAATCAGTGAAAGGAGAGATGGAAGGCACCAGTGGATTAAACATGGAATATTAATAAAAAATAAACGGACACTTACTTTTGTCAAGCACTATGCTGTGTCATTAAACAGCTACCAAAGCACAAAAACTAAGTAACTGGCCCAAGACTACACAGCTAGAAAGTAACAGGGCTAGGATTCAAACCTATCATTCACACTCACTAGCTAGGTTTAACAGGACCGTCATCATCACATCTAACAACAATGGTCAATATTTACTTAATATTATTACTAAGGCCCTGTTTAAGTGTCCCCAGTTGTCCTGGTAATGCCTTTTACAGCTGTTTTTTTTTCATTCCGGATCCAATCAAAGTCCACACATTGCTTTGGTTGGAGCCTGTTCTCTTAACTCCTGTTTCTCGGTGAAGAAAATCAACATTTTAAAATACACTTGGAAATCCACTTTAGTAAGAAAGACATTTCAATCTTATCCATAAAATGTGGTTGATAGGAGTTTATAATTTATATGAAATATGGTTTTAAATTTTTGCTGAAAAACTCAACTGTGTTGTTAATAAAACAATTTTTTAAATTTTAAAACAGCTTTAGTTTAGAAAACCTCTATACCCCTTCAGTAGGCTGTAAAAACAATGCAGATCTTCAGTTGGTAGGGAGCAGAAAGTAGGTAGAACAAGTTATTGATGAGGTGAGAAGGAAGGTGTAGACTTCATTTCTGATCGGAAGACAGCCATAATGAAATTCTCTTGTTTCTGCTTTATTCTTTCTCCTTTGCAAAAGGAAAGCAGGGGCTTTGAGCAAGAAGCTTGGAAGAACAAATAGGGAAAACTTTCCTTGATAAGTTCTAGGAAGAAAGGTTTCTCTTTCCAGGGGATAAAGGCTAAATAAAATAAAGAGCGTCTGGTGAAAATTTTGCTGCCAGACATCAAACTTGCCCCGATCACTGAGTGGCAGCACTAGCGCGAAAGCCCACTCTTGTCAAGAACAGCAGGCAAACAAGGCCAGTGTGACATCTCACTTTACCTGTTCAGTTCACAAAAGTAATTTCAGGTCAGAATCACAGAGCTTTATACCTCGCACTTAAGATCTTAACTTTTTCCATAACAGTAAACTTTTTTAAAATGCCTTTGCTGACAAAAAAATAGCAGGTTATAATAAAAACGTACAGTGGTTTGGAGCGTCCAAGCATTTTCACATGCTGCATCCAGTTTTTCTCAACAACCCGACTAGAGAGGGCATTAGTGATAAACCCATTTCATAGACAGGGTAACTAAAGTCCACTGGGATTGACTTGCTTGGGATCCCTTGGCTAGCAGTAAACCCATTTTATAGACAGGGTAACTAAAGTCCACTGGGATTGACTTGCTTGGGATCCCTTGGCTAGCAGTGATTCTTCTGAATCCTAGTCTGGTGCCCTACCAGGCAGCAATGTCCCGGACACTGCAATTCTCTTTTCTTCCTTATGTAGTCAAAGCTTAATTCAATTAAACTAGTACTGGGAAAACAAAGTATATAAACATTAAAGCAACATGAAGCTAATCTTAGAAAAAAAGGTTAGACCATATATGAAAGTACTTAATTGAAAAGCCTGGCTCTCGGAAAACTATCCAGGAGAAAAAAATATACAGTTGGCTCTCAGCATCCGCAGATTCAACCAACCGTGGTGTTCGTGGTACTATGGCATTTTATATTAGGGATTTGAGGATCCTCGGATTTTGGTATTGGTAGGGGGTTCTGGAACCAATTCCCTGGGGATGTTGAGGGACAACTGTGAATGTAGAAAAGCAGGGTTAACTCTCTTCCTTGAAAATATATGTAACAAATTCTTCCTATGTAATAGAAGTGAGGTAATTATCACATATTTCTTACATGAATAAGGTGTAATCATTTTATTCTTAATTGTACCATACAATTTTATCCCGAGTTGTACCTATCAGGAAGGCTCATAACACAAAGGAGAAAACATTACTAAAAAACTAAGGTGATATTCAAAGCCACAGAGAAACTCACCCGCCCGGACTAAGAACACATCCTCACATTACCACTACTTTGCCCAGATTTTTCCAACACACTAATCTGATAAATTGCTCCACAGTACTAACCATCTATTTTAATTAGTCATAGTCCTATTTAAGTACAGAAACTTCTTTTTTGGAAAGTTAGGAGTGAAGCTTCTGTTTCCAAATTTACTCTACCATATGGCAGACTGAATTATTTTTCTTACCCTGCTGCTCTGTAAAACTAGAAGTAAATAGTATTTGCAATAAAACTCAGGATTTAAAAAAATTAATCCTTTTTATATTGGTAAAATTAAGTCGCCTCCATACTGTACCCTTTGGATGGTTATACTAGGACTCACTTCTCAGCTCTCATCATCTTACCTCTTTACCACACTACTAACTACTGGAAAAAAAAAAATTCGCAGCCCTACACTTATCTGGGTTTTAAAATCACACACAGAAGAACTAAAAAATTACACTTCTATATAAACTACTTAAAACTGTTTCAAAGTTATAGTAAATATTTTGAAATAAAAGCAGGCGTCTCAATATTAGAAGTGAAAATAAAATATAGAAAGTGTGTCTTCAGGCCTTTCAGCCGGGAACGCCCTTTGTTTCTAACCGGAAAAGAGGAGTTAATGAAAAATAGAGCAAGAAAAAGCACGCCCTTGGAGACACATTATTTTACTCCGCTTGGCAAAATATCCGTATATAAAACCATTTTAGATTTGATTTCCTCCCACGCTTAAAGTCCTTGACGCAGAAACCCGAAAGGCGCACTCGCCCCAGCACGTTTTATCTCCGTCCTTGCCGAGGAGCTGGGGCACCTGCCGCTCACCTTCAGCAGCGCCGCCAGCGCGCTCGCACAGCGCCTCCCCCTGGCCCCTCCCGGCGCAACCCGGCATTTCCACCGCACACCTGGCGCACACCTGCCCGGCAGGTGCAGCGAGGAGGAGCCTCCGCGCCACTCGGGGGACCAGGAGGGACCGCTCAGGAGACCGCGCCAGGGGCGGGGGTCTCCCGCTGCCCGGACCCTCGCCCCACTGTCCCGAGACCGAGCCGCTGTCCGGAGCCCCCAGCCCCGCTGCCCGGCCCCCGCGCCCTCGCGGCCCCTCTTCCCGGGCAGCGTCAGCCCTGGACTCCGGGAACCCTCGGTGGTCCGAGGGTCCTACCCGGGGGACTCGTCACCTCATGAGGTAGTCCCGGAAGTCCTTGCTCCGGACATAATCTGCCGCCTTCCGCACCAGCGCGCCCGCCATGGCCGAGCCGGACCCCAAGCCGCCCGCGCTGCCCTCACCGCCGTTTCTCGGAGCCCAATGACACCCGGCCCAGCTGAGAAGGCGGACAGCGCACCCGCGCGCGGGCCCGCCTCACGACAGCCCGGCCCCGCCTTACGGCCGCGCCGCACCGCCCGGCTCTCGGCCTACGGGAGGGCGCAAGGCGGGTGGCAGCGGCGCGGATTAGCTGGCGTACTCCGCACACCTCCTCCCCGCCCCTCGGCGGCGTGCGGGGGCGGGGCCTGCTGCCGTAAAACGGCCGGGGCCCGGCGGGGATTGGCTGGCGGTTGCTAGGCACCCGCTGGTCGTGGCGCTGCAGGCGTGAAGGTGACACTGCGGGGGCGGCGGGCCGGGTTCTTGCCCACGTCCGTGCAAGGGCACCGCGGCCCGGATCGCGGGTGCGCCTTTGCAGAGCCCGGGGCGCCAGCGCGGCCGCCCGGGCAGCAGGCTCTAGACGGAGAGGGGGGCGCGGCGGGGAGCGCGGTTCGGTAGCACGCAGCCCTGTGCCCAGACAGAGGCTGCATAGTCCAGGCGGCGTGCGCGCCGCGGAGAGCGGGACCGTTAGCTGGGGCGGGCGGATGCATGAGTCAGGGCAGGAACACGGCAGGTTGCGGTTGTTCAGGGTGTGTTTGTGTTTTTTAAAATTTTTTGTACTGGCCAAAAATGTAGACGATTGTCATTTAAAATGCCTTTGGTGAAGGTATAGGAGACAGGGACTTGCGGACATCGCTGGCAGGAACGTAAATTGGAATGTAAACACCTCTTTAGAGGGCAATTCGGTATAATGTAGTGACATTAATAGTGGACATGCCCTTTGACCCAGCAAGTCCATTTCTAGAGGTTTTTCCTAAGATAGACAAGCAAGCTTGTGCAATTTCACACATACAGCATTGCTTTTAATATGGAAGGATTGGAAACGATTTACATATCCATCCATAGGGAGAGAGTTAAAGAAATCATGGTGCATCCATTCCATTGGAAACGTATATATACAGCAGCTTAAAAGAATAAGGGAGCTCTATGTGCTGATATGGAAAGATCTTTAAGATTTATAAGAAAATTAAGGTGCAGAGTCGTGTGTAAAGTGTGCTACTCATTGGTACATAGGGACAAAGAAAATATATAAATTTATGTTTCCAAAGATAAAGGAGAAATGTTAGTGGCTGCCTCTAAGGTTGGCTAAGGGAGCGAGGGATGGAGGGAAAGTATTCACTGTCTACTGTTGTCGCTTTTGAAGTTTGTGCAAAGAACAATATGCTATGTATTCAAAATAAAGAAATAACATTAAAGAAGAAAATAAATGCCTTTGAGAATTAAAATAGCAAGCATTTGATTGAGTCAGTTTCGTTTTCTGTTAGGATCTCAGTGGGTCTCCCCTGACCTTGGTCTTCTGTGAAAGTATATTTCAAGGCGAAAAGTGGAGAGGGGAGTTTTCTTGGTCAGATGTATTTAGGAAATTTGTTTGAATCAGACAAGATTATTTTTTTTCTGCAGCTCTTTGGAGAGCCTTTACTAAACTCTTGTGAATTGTGATACCATAAAAGAAGTGTATTCTATGTAGCGTTTCCCAAACCTTTGTGGGAGATCAAGATTTGGTCACCCTGAAATCTATCTCTTTACCTTGATTGTTTTCTCTGAGGGACATTTGACCTCCCCCACTAACTGCCTAAAGAATTTGACATGGTGGCTCCTTCCTGGAACAGATCTTCTATCATGATGGCTGTAAAGATAATGTAGGATAAATGTTACAATAGGAAAGGCACTAAAAGCCCATCTTATCATCGGAAGTTCTGTCTCTCTGGCCACATTCTCTGGATGGCCCTGCAAGGAGTTGCCAGACAAACATTTACATTTATAAGGGAAATCTCCATTTGTAAAGGTATCTCCCTCTCTGTTTTGGGAAGAGGGGGGGATGGCCTCATTTCTAGAGGCTTGTCAATGTGGAAGATGAGGCCTTAAATCTGCATAATAACCTTACTCTTGTTTACTGTGCTTTAGTGGTACTCTCCTGTAACTGACTCCCCCCACCCCCAAAATCCTCCTTTGTCATTGGCTGAACATGGTATTTAAGACGAGAATTTCTGCTATTGTGTTGAGAAACGCAGTGTCCCTGCTTTCTCCCATGTATACATGTTATTAAACTTGGGTGTTATTTTATCCTGCTAACCTGTCTTATTGATTATTTGGCCAGCCATAAGAACCTTAAGGAAAATGGCAGAGGGAGATTCTCTCTCTTCCCCCGACACCTTCTTAACCACAGAGCCCTTTCAGAAGGAGCATCTTGTGGGACCGATGGTCCCAGGGTTCCAGTGGCTGTGTGCCCTGCCAGCACTTCCACTCCCTTTGAGCCTGGGTGTGCAGTGGAAGAACTCAGTCCTTCAAATTAAGTGAATGAACTCTGCCACTTTTTAGCTGTTTGCATTTGGCAAGTTATTCAAACTCCCCAGGCCTTGTTTTTTTAATCTATAAATGGGAACAATAAATAGCATATACATTGTTGAGTTTTTGTGAGAATGAAAAGGAATAATATGTGTACAAGACCTGACATGGTCAACAAGAGACTGCGAGTGTTCCTTTCTCAATTCGCTTTATTCTACGTTGGGGTGGTTTGAATGAACACTGCTACCTGCTATCCTCTTTCTTTTGTTACTAGGCAGACAAGGTTTGGTTTTTGTTTTTGTTTTAACCAGGGAGAGGTTGTAAATGTCGTACCACCCTTTAATCCTCCAAGCATTATCTACTCTTCAAGGACAAAAGGCTGAGAGGTAATTGTGTGGCTTTCCATCCTTGGAGAAAGGTCAGAGGTGTCATAGCTATCTCTGGGTCCTCATCTCTGCTTCTCTTGCACAATTGTTTGGTTCCGTGTGTGGTGAAAACCAGGTTGGGGAAAAATGAGATCAACAGAAATGGTAGCTCACATCTCTGGCCACAGACTTAGCTGGTGGTGGGAACAGGACAGAGGTATCCTTGGGCAACGGGATGGGCTCTTGGGGTGTGATTGCAGGAGGCTGGAAGGCCCTCTCTCATCTGCTTCTTCTTCTTCTTCTTTTTTTTTTTTTGTGAGGAAGATCAGCCCTGAGCTAACATCCATGCCAATCCTCCTCTTTTTGCTGAGGAAGACCAGCCCTGAGCTAATCTATTGCCAGTCCTCCTCCTTTTTTCCCCCTTTTTCTCCCCAAAGCCCCAGTAGATAGTTGTATGTCATAGTTGCATATCCTTCTAGTTGCTGTTTGTGGGACGCCACCCCAGCACGGCCGGACAAGTAGTATGTCCGTGCGCGACCGGGGTCCTAACCCGGGCTGCCAGTAGTGGAGCGCGCGCACTTAACCACTAAGCCATGGGGCAGGCCCCTCTCATCTGCTTCTGACAGTGGCTGAGATTCTACCTTGATGAGGACACTACACAATAGGGGGTGTGTCATAGAGCAAGAAACCATACTTGGAGGGGCTCCCACTGGCTAAACACAGGATGTTTTGAGTATCAAAAAGAACAATGACTACAAACAATGGAAACACTGTACACAAAATTCTGTGAGTTCATACTCTTCAAGGGAAAACGAAAAGATATAAAGAAAGATCACAGAATGGGAGAATATTTTTATAAATCATATATCTGATAAGGGACTTATAGCTAAACTATTTAAGAAACTCTTACAACTCAATAATATAAAGACCAATAACCCAATTAAATAATTAGTGAAGGATCTGAATAGATATTTCTCCAAAGAAGATATACAAATGGTCAATAAGCACATGAAAAGATGCTCAACATTATTAACCATCAGGGAAATGCTAATCAAAACCATTACAAGACACCACTTCGCACTCCCCAGAATGACTACAATCAAAAAAACAGAAAACAACAGGTGTTGGTGAGGGTGTAGAGAAAGAGGAACCTTTGTACGCTGCTGGTGGGGATGTACAATGGTGCACTGCTTTGGAAAACACTCTAGCAGTTCTTCAAATGATTAAACACACAGAGTTACTGTATGAGCCAGCAAGTCCACTCCTGGGTATTGAAGGGGAGGAAGACTATCCTCTACCCACTCTGGGTCCTTTCTGGCTGGGCTACAAATTAAGTTGACCTGAGACCAAATAGCAGGAGAAAAATCAAACAAAGCTTCATAACATGTATACATGGGAGAGACCCACTGGGTAACTTGACAAAATGGTGGATGTTCTTCAATAGATTCAGGTAAAGACAAGGGAGGATGTTCAGGATGGGGGGAGCCAGCTATGGGAGAGTAACAGAAAAGCACAGTAATCAAGAGTAAGGTTATTATGCAGCCTTGCCATCTGCATTGATAAGTTTCTAGAGATGATGTCATCCCCCCTTCTTCCCAGTACAGAAAGAGAGATACTTTTACAAGTGGAGATTTCCCTTACAAATGTAAATATTTGGTAAACAGAACTCTGATAAGAATGGGCTTAGCAAGGACCCTCCCAGTCTATCAATACCCAGAGTTATCTATGGTGATGGCCTGTCCCCAGCCATCTTATCTTAAATTCTTTTAGGCAGTTTGGAGGAAGGTCAGATATCCTTCATGATTCTTCTGCGCCTTTCTCGTCTTCAGCTCGAAATAATCCACATACCAGAGTGGCACATGGTGGGGCAGCCTGCCCTGAACCCCATCAGAATCACAGAATGGGAGAATATTTTTATAAATCATATATCTGATAAGGGACTTATATCTAAACTATTTAAGAAATGAAATGAAAACATGCATTCACATAAAAACTTGTATACGAATGCTCATCGCAACATTATAAATAATAGCCAAAAAGTGAAAACAACCCAAATGTCGAATCAACTGATGAATAGATAAATAAAATATGAACTATCTATACAATGGAATATTATTCAGCAATAAAAAGAAATGAAATTCTGATGTGTGCTATGACATGAGTGGATCTTGCAAACACTATGCTAAAAAGAAAGAAGCCAGACACAAAGGACCACATATTGTGTCATTGCACTTATGTGAAGTGTCCAGAGTACGCAAGGCCAGAGAGACAGTGAGTAGACTGGTGGCTGCCTAGGGCTGCGAGGGTTGGGGAAACAGAGAGTGATGCTAATGGATCTGCGCTTTCCTCTTGGAGTGATAAAAATGGTCCAGCATTTGTTGTGATGGTTGCACAACTGTGAATATGCTAGAAACCATTGAATTGGACACTTTAGAGGGGTGAGTTGTGTGATATGTGTCGATACAAAGTAACCAATAACCATTCTATAGATAAGAGACATAAAGTGAGTTTTACTTGAGCCAAGCTGAGGATTATTATCTGGGAAGGCAATTTCCACAAAGGAAGAAAGTGTTCTGGAGAAGCATGGTTTTCAGTGCAGTTTTATACCTTTTTAGAACAAAGAACGTACATTAAACATGCCCAGGATACATATTCATCAAAGTTGCAAGGAGGTACTCAGTTGCGAATTAACAGGTCAACATGACTCTGATATCTGGGAAAGAGAACTTGTCTTCAGGAGTACTTGCTAATAGTGGTGGGCGTAGGAGGGGAAGTGTGCACTCTTATCTTAAAAGAGTGCATTCTTGTACTTTGAGATAATGTTTAATGCATTCTTCACTTTAATGGCTAAAGCACATGTATGATGTGAGTTTGATAGGCCATAAGTCAGGCTTCTTTAGTTCAGGCCAAATCAGTTTTAAACCAGAACAGTTACCCCATATACCTCAATATGTGATAATCTCTTGGTCATATGTGAATTATATCGCAATAAAGTTATTTTAAAAAACTCAGCAGTAAAAAAAAAATCTTTAAAAAGATGCATAGAAAAGCAAACAAAACAAAAGCTCTTTTGTCATGATCCGTGCACCCACTCTTTGGTTAATTGAAGGGAAAGAAGTATATACCTGTGTGAACTATTTCAGATAGCCCTGGCGGTAAAGGAAAGCTGCTCTTGTCAGAATAAGTCTAGCTTATGGGAATAAACATGAGAGAATGGTAGAATTAAAACGACACCAGTTTGCAATCCCCAATGAAATGATTGGTGGAGACAAAAATCATCTAGGGATGCTAAAACCATTCAGCAAATGAATGGGAACTGGATCTTCACAGGGCAGCAGTGTCTTCCCAGGGATTATTTGCTGGTCAGAAAGGGGAAAATGCAAATTTACAAGGAGGGATCCAGCTGCACTCACTCAGCGTTACTCTCAGCAGGACCACCCAACGCTAAGCGCTTCCTGGTGTGATGCAGCATCAAGTAGACAGCACCACTGGTGTACGGTCTACCCCACATCTTGAACTTGAGTCCAGTCAAGCCTGTAGCTCCACCTCCAGTTTATAGAACGTGAAAGGATTAGAGGAACTAGTAAAGGAAACTATGAAGAAGTAATCAAACATGTCCAGTAAGTGGAACATTTAACAGGACAAGAGGACAACCAAACCCCGCTCGTCCTCACACCACTGGCATGAGGAAAAGGGGCCAGTCTGAACCAACGCTGCCCAACAGAAATCTAGCGGGAGCCACGTGAGGAACTTGAAAAGCTTTAAGTTTTTAGTAGCCACATTAAAAATGTAAGAATAAACAGTTTAATTAATTTTAATAATGCAGTCTATTTAGCCCAATATATCCAAAATATTGTTTCAATATGCAATCAATATAAAAATGTTTATCGAAATATTCTATTTTCTTCTTTTTGTACCAAGTCTTCAAAATCCAGTGTGTATGTTACACTTATGATTCATCTCAATTCAGATGCTCAATTTTCACTGGCGACACTTGATCTGTATTTAAATCTCATAGAATTTGCAGTTTAAAAAAGTATATTCACGTGCCTGAGTTGTTCCAAACATACAGAAAAGTTTTCCAAAATTGAACTGAGTACCAAATAAATAAATAAATAAATAAATAAACAAATAAATAAAATGTTCCTTTAACATTTGTGTTTACATTGACAAAACTAGTTCATCTGTTTTAGAAGAATTTACTTTGAAGGAAAAGCATATCAGCTTCAATATTACATCAGTTCAACTTAAGTAAATTCACCTACTCTTGTTTCTAACTCAGTTAACATTGAATTCATAGGTTAGTTATTGCATAAATGGAAAAGCATCACTTCAGTTTGGGGAGGGGTTTGCAGCTAATTTACGCAATGTTGTTTATTACTATTAAAATCTTCTTATTTATTCATGTTAGAAGAATTTGTAACATCAGTATTATTGATTTATATTCCAAAAATTTCAATTGCGAATAAATTCTCCTGTCTAACTAGATCACAAACAAGTTTTTAAATGAAGTTTTTAAGCTTCAGGTTTAGCTCATCATGTGCACTGTGATATTGGTGAGAAAACGTAGATCACACTGCCTTTGTTGTCTTTGATTATTGAATATTTGGCAAACATTCCCTTTATTGCAAGAAATCTTGGAGATAAATATAATAAATCTTTGTACAACTCTTCCACTACTCAACCAACAAGCACTGGCAAATATCATTATATTCGTTGTCTTTTATTTCTTTCGATGGTTCTAAAAACCGATGATTCATAGCATTTGCACATATTTACTG